>NW_025999853.1:43163829-43237343 GCF_001458135.2 Marmota marmota marmota | reverse complement strand
AAAGGAGGGGAGGGGAGGGGAGAGGATGGGAGGGGGGATGGTGGAGGATGGGAAAGGCATCAGAGCACAACAGACACTAGTATGGCAATATGTAAATCAATGGATGTGTAACTGATGTGATTCTGCAATCTGTGTATGGGGTGAAGGTGGGAGTTCATAACCCGCTTGAATCAAAGTGTGGAATATGATATGTCAAGAAATTTGTAATGTTTTGAACAACCAACAATAAAAAATTTAAAAATAAATAAATAAAAAAATAAAAGTTTAAGCTTTGGGATCTGGGGTGTAGTTCAGTAGCAGAGCACTTGCCTAGCAAGGGCAAGGCCTTGGGTTTGATCTCTAGCACTATAAAAAAAAATTTAGTCCTCTGAAAAATTAAAACCATTTATGGTATTCATTCTATTTAACATCTATACATATATTTCACATAGAATGGCTTTTATTTGGGGTCACCTCATAAAAATAAGCCTATTAAATATTCTCTGCCCTTTTGTCTCATACTTTAGAAAGACTTGGATTAGAGATTCCTCTACTTGTTTATGGTAATAAATATGATTGATTGGACATCTGTTAGATAGTACCCTAGAATATGATCTACATCAAATGTCTTATTTCTCAAAAATATGCAACATAAATATACTGCTTATAAATTAGAAGTGTTATACTTAATTAAGAATGTTCAATGCCATTCCTTTGGATACTGAGATTTTGGGAATTATAAAGCCCATTTTTTACTTATAATGCTATATTTCTAGGACATTAAGAATTCTAATTAACCTATCCAGGTTTTTTCTTATTTGATTAAAGAACAAGCCCTTTGTAGAGAAGATGTTTCTAAGATTTCTGTGTAGATAAAAATTATTTTATTATTATATTATAATACTGTAAATTTATTATAAAACGTTAAGGCTTTTAAAGAGATATAAATTAAAGCACTAAAATTTCAAAAATACAAAATTATTCAACCAATAATATTTATATTAACAATATGTTATGTCTAATAAGATGCTAGAATTGCAGTTTATACCAAGGTATAAACATAGAACAATATTAAATATAAAATCCTTAAGCTGGTTTCTTTAAAACTGGTGTTCTTAAGTCCCTCACCCTCTTCAAAAATATATAAGAGCTTCAGTCAAGACAAGGAGAGGAGGGCTTATGAAAGAAGATAAGCCTGGCAATGCACAGCACCCATATAGTGTGTCAAGATTGGTTATAAACAAATCACAAACTAATTCTGTGATTAATAAGCATTCCAAAACTTACGAGTGAAATTACACTTAAACCTATTAGTTTATCTCCATGTGTGTCCTTCATGAACTCCTTAATAATTATTTATGTGTATAAACCATTACCTATGATATTCACTCCCTGTCCAACTTCCTGGAGCTGTCTGTCACTCACTGATTATCCACTGAGCAATGCTTCTTGTATCCTTGCATGATGTCTTTGTTTTTCATGTGCTATGAATAATCATTCTTTTATTTACTTTGCTTCCATTTTTTTAAAGGAGGGAGAGAGAGAGAATATATATATATATATATGTATATATATATATATATATATATAGTAGAAAATGATGTGACACTTTAAAAATCAATTCAAGCATCAAATAAGAACAAATTTTATGTGACCAGTTATAATTACAGCATTGTCAATTCAAATTTAGTAAGTTAATGTCAATTGTTTGTTACTTATTGTTAAAATTCATTGATTGTCTCAATTGCAAAATGTCTCATTTTAATGGCTTTTGGGAATGTGTTAATTCTATATTTGAAGACAAGTAAAAGCATTAATATGCTATTTTCGAATAATTTAATGAAGAAAATAGCATTGTGTTAAGTGAAATAAAAGCCACATTCATCCAGAAGATTAATAAATCAAAAATGCTATTGAAAATTGTTAAATTCTCAAAAATTATTGGGGCTAAAATATCAAAGTTGTGAGTGAATATTTTAACAACTAAGGTATTATGTAAATACTGGGTAAATCTGTATGAGATAATGTGGCTGCAAAGACAAGAATGTTTTACATCAAGAGCTAAAAACTCTGAGGCTTAAATGCATTTTTTATGCAGAGCACTTCTCATATGGACAGGCTTGCCTATACATTCAATTTCACCTTATCAAAAATTAGAATAGGGCTATATAGCTCAGTGGTAGAGTGCGTGCATTACATTTATAAGGCCCTGAATTTGGTTCCCAGCATAGAAAATTTTAAAAATAAAATTATCAGAAATGGAGAATCTAATAAATCCCAACTTTTACAGTTCTGGTTTCAACTTTAAATGAAGTATAAAACCAGATATTTTTCTGTTGTTTCATACTGAAGTGCTCTAGCTATTCAGAAGAGTCCACTATAGTTTATAAATTAAAAGAAAAAGTAATTAATTTAGGAATTACTTATATTTTATAGATATATGACAGAATAATCTCAGGTTTTAAAACTATGGGGACTCAGAAAATGAAACCCCAAAGACAAACTTGGTACTTGTCAACATGGTTCCCTTTAAAGTGTTCCTACCCTTGTAGTAAGTGAAGGATGTCACTCCTGACAAGCCCAAGAACTTCAGAAGGTATTAGAACCCTCAGAATGTTTTGGGAACCTCAAGAAGAGAAGAAGAACCCCCAGATACAATTGGTAAAACCTGATTGCAATTCCTTAGCTTGCATTTTTTGCCTTGAGAGGCTTTCAAAAAATTTAATCTGAGCTGGGCACAGTGTCACAGGCATACCTGTAATCCCAGTGGCTCAGAAAGCAGGAGGATGGCAAGTTCAAAGCCAGCCTCAGCAATTTAGTGGGTCCCTAAGCAACCTAGTGAGACCCTGTCTCAAAATAAAAAATAAAAAGGGCTGGGGATGTGGCTTATTGGTTAAGAGCTCAATCCCAGGTTAAAAAAAAAAAAGTTTAATCTGAGAATTCTAACTTAAATTTCCAACAAAGCAAATTTAAGAAGAGCCTATCTGTTTAATCACTTCTTATTGTACTTTATGCAAATAAGCAGACCTAATTCAATGAGACTAAAATTATTTTTATAAATAAATTGGCCTTATTATTATTATCTTTGGTTTAAACAAAAAAGGAAAACTGGAAAGACAAAATTACATTTTGAAGGAGAAGTTATAGTATGACCTGTCATTAGATTCTAGCTCATTGTTTTCTGAAATGTGTCTTTATCTATAATCTAGACTAAATCCTGAAAGTTTGATTCCCTCCAATATCTGACTGCTTTCCAAAGAATGTTTGAACTTTTTATCTCCCATTCATCTGACCAGAATTATCATAATTAAAGCTTCCATTTAGGGCCAGTGATATAGCCCAGAGGTACAGCACTTCCCTAGCATGTGTGAGGGCCTGGGTTTGATCCCTAGCACTGAAAAAAGACAAAAAAAAACAAAATAAAACAAAAATTTTACATTTTTCCTAAAGCCTTGCAATTTGAAATTGATCAACTTGATATAAACTTCAGAGAAATTGTCACAGGAAAAGAGATGTCTCTGAAGAAGAATCTGAGGCGCTCCAAAAGAAAAGGGGGAACTTGATTCAGGACCAGCAAGGTTCTTGGCCTATGTGATGGAAAGTAATTTCAGCCAAAGTCAGACAGAAGTTCACTCAAGAAAGTAGACTCGTATTTAAGGGAGAATGTGGGCTCTCTCCAGAGGGAGACACAGCAACCCACTGGTGTGGTGTGTTAGTATTTATAGAGGCATGATGGCTAGGGGCTGGACTAGAGGTGGAGCCAGAGTGGACTTACACAGTTTTATGCCAGTTTACCATGCACTTGTGCACTGCCCTCATGGTACTTTTGCGGACAAGGGCATGAGTCAAGGGCAGGGGCCAATAGTGAGTTGCTCAGGAGTTGCAACAGTTCATAGATATTTTCTGCTTTTCAGTGGCTTATCTCATGGTATTTCCTGCATTACATTGGTTCATGGGCATTTCCTTTGAGACTCAAAATCTCTCCCTTTATTCCCAAATTCTTATCTCAAAATCACCACAAACTACAAGAGAAAAATCTGTCAGAGTGCCACTACCTGTTCCCCTCCAACTGATGGTATTTTGAATACCACATCTAGACATCTCAGTTGGTCACCGCAGAATTCAGAAATTTGGTTTATAAAATGCTCCAGTTATTAATTTTTATTTTTCTTCTGTTTCCATAGGAATACTCCTTATTAAAAAACTCTCTATTTAACTTTGATGTGATCCTTGCATCCTAAATGAGACAAATTTTAATTGTATTCGTTGATAAGTTAATAGAGGTGAGCAGTGGGAACATGAGATTAAGGAAAAATTTTATAAGCTGGGTATACTGTGCTGAACCCTTCATGGTTTCTTTTAAAAAGTAATTTAGCTGCAGCTCTTCCCAGCTTGTCAATAGAATACACTACATTCCTCAGCAAACTATCTGTTATTTGCAGAAGAAATGTAGGCTCAAAATTTCTCTCTGACTGCTGCGTCCGGCCAAGGGAGCCGAGTCCGGCGAGGGACGGCGAGGTTAAAAGACACACAGGACACCAAGGTTCTTCATCCAGGAGTCAATACCCTTTATTGCTAACACACCTTTTTTATACCCCAAGCAGCAGAAGTGGAAAACTACCCAAAAGCAGGAGGGAGGGGGGAGAAATTTAGTTTCAACATCTATTATTGTCAGGTACCGAAACCTCCCTTAACAAGAAGTCCATCAGACCGGAAAAGGTCAAGGCATTCCCGTGGGATACATATGTCTCAGACGGACAAGCAGGAACAGAAAAACCGCAAGTTCGCCATGGCCTTGTGAGCTGGCCACACTGGCATGCAGAACAAACTAGTGGAGGTAGGGCTCCAGGGGCCAGGGTGGACCTGCTGCCAACATCTGACAGTAAAAGATCACGAGTTATCCTGAAAAGAAAAGGGAAAGAGGAATTGTGACCTTTACACAGAGCAGATTCCAGAACTCAGAGAGAGAGAGAGAGAGAGAGAGAGAGAGAGAGCATAATTCACCCTAACCATAAAATCTGTAAGAGAAAGTTCCAATCAGAACCAGTTAGTATGGGCCACAGTGACTCAGAGTTATCTTGGATCTTTAGAAAATCTCCACTCCATGGGGAAAGACCATGTGCAGTGGGGAGTTGGATTTTGATGCAATCCTGCTGTCAGTCATAAGTCAAGAGGTGGACCTGGGCAGGACTCTGTAAACTTCTCTGGGATCCCCAATAAAACAGAAGTCAGGAGGGGCACACCATCCCTCTCCTTTTTGAAAGGACCCTTTCCTATTCCTTCAAATAAACTAACTTCAAATAAATAACTTCAAATAAATAACTTCAAATAAAATAACTTCAAATGAACTGCTACTGTGAGCAACATGTCTGAAATCTTTCCTACATGATCACAATAATGGAGCATTGCCAAGGCACCCTCTGCTGCCTAGACTCTGTAGCAGGCCCTTCCTCTATAACATTGTTACCAGAGATCCTGGCCGAAGATCTGACTCTGATGTTCCCAACAGAACAGATTCAATCACCTGCCACAAGAGTCTAATTAACAAACAGAGAAATAATAGTAAATGAAAGAATGAATTTATTCTCAGTTTGAACAAAACCAAAAAGATAGCTAGACTAGAAATCTGTCTTCCCCATACTGGAACAACTTGGAATATTATAGGGGAACGAGTAAAAGTCAAACCCAAACATATGTATATGCATAGCAAGTCTGGTTCTGTAAGTTTTCTTGGTGCTAGGACTTGGGCAGGTGGGGGGTAAGGAGTAAGGGAGGGTCTGTTCCCAGCACAAGATGAAGTAGAAAATTAAAATAAATAAATATAACTTGAAGGAAAATGTAATATAACAGGTAGAGAAAAATGGATTCAGGACAATGTCTGGGTGCTTCTTTGAATTCTCAATTTTAAAGAACTTTACCACAGTCTGACCTATTCTCAGGAATGAGAAGGTGATTTAATGGGATCTTTTGCCTCTCAGCCACCAAACTATTTTTTATCTACTGCCCCAAATTCAGCTTTTAGTGTATGAAACTTCTAGGAAAATTTCAGACAGGGAGACATTGGGGTTAGTGTTTTAACGTGTTGAAAGACACGTTATTTGTACCTCTTGATCTTGTTTCTACCTCCCCCAATGCAAGAGAGGGCTCTCTCTAGAATTCCCTTATCTACCTTAAGATGGGGCCCAGCAAGGAAGACCCAAGTTTTTTCTATAACCCTCTCTAAAAATCTTATTATCTATCATATAAAAGATGAGTGAGGAATGCAACCACACTTGAACACTTTGTCATTAGGTAATACATGTCTCTGGGACTCATTCCAAAGAAGATTATTCACAAGTTAATTTCTGTCTCCATGGTCCATTAATTCTTCCTAATAATCAATTACTATCCCTCTAAAATTACCCACAGCCCTAATCTCCCTTCCTTCTATTAAAAAATAGTATTTAAACTTTGATAACTTAACCCTTTTTTTATTTTAACATTTTGTATGAATACTGTGCTTATGTATGTTAATAAATTTGTTATTCTTTTCACTTGTTAACCTGTCTTTTTGGCCATAACCCTTTATGATGAAGGGACACCCCCTTTTCTACACTTATGAAGTAAAAATTCATTTAATATTTTATATTAAAAACTTTATATTTATAATAATAATA
This sequence comes from Marmota marmota marmota, assembly GCF_001458135.2. Taxonomy (NCBI): domain Eukaryota; kingdom Metazoa; phylum Chordata; class Mammalia; order Rodentia; family Sciuridae; genus Marmota; species Marmota marmota. Next base: position 43,230,708 of record NW_025999853.1, on the reverse strand, counting down.
TAAATATTTTCAACAACCTAATTAAACAATAAAAATCTTTTAGCAAATTGTTAGAAGTTTCTCTATTTATATTTAGTTAATAAGGTAACTGAATCCTAAGACTTATTATGAAGTATAACAAAAATCATAATTAAACTCTTGAAATAATTGATATGAAAGTGTTTAACTGAATTTCAATTCTAATGGAAATTTCTACAGTGAAAGAAAGAAAAGGAAATATAAAGAATGGTTGTGGGGCTGGGATTGTGGCTTAGCAATAGATCTATCACCTAGCACGTGCGAGGCCCTGTGTTCGATCCTCAGCACCACATAAAAATAAATAAATAAAGGTATTGTGTCCAACTACAACTAAATAATAATAATAATAATAATAATAATAATAATAATAATAATAAAGAATGGTTGTGCACTTGAGAAAAAAACAAAGATGCTGAATCACCCAGAATTTAATTAATGATGAGAAAAGAGTTTCTATCAATGAAAGAAAAACAATACGTCCTCTTCTGGTGTTCATTATTAGCTATTGTTCAGTTTCCCCTTAAGATTACCCTTCAAGAACTTTGAGAGATCCTCACTAAAATTCTTGATTAGGAATTCCATGTAGTCATTTCAAAATTAAAAGTTTATGATGAAAGGTAATATTCATGAAAGTGAACTGAAAATTTCACAAATTTTTGAAAAATAATTTAGAGACTTTATACAAATTTAAAAATTACTAATATCCTGAAATCTATTTGTCTTAAAATATAGACACTTACAGCCTTCCAGTTTACCCAAGTAGTTCACATAAATATTATGCTCCCGATGTGTGCACACAGAAGAAGTTTGAGAAGCATTGCTTTGGAGAAACCTACTTCCAGGTCTAGGTTCCAATCCCCCTTCTCCAACTACCACGGATATGGCTCTGTGTTCTCCCATTTTGACAAGCTTTCTCTGGAGTTGAAGGACTTCGCCAATTGGCCCCTAAGCAATCTGGAGAGAGCTGAAATCATCTGTGGCAGTTAAGAGAGTGAAGGGCTGATTTAAGAAAAGCCAATCCCCAAAACCCAAAGGTTGAATGTTCTCTCTGATATGTGGATACTAACACACAACAATGGAGAGAGAGGAAGAACAGAAGTTCAGTAGATTAGACAAAGGGGAATGAAGGGAAGCCAGGGGGACAGGTATAGGAAATACGGTGGAATGATTCTGACTTAATTTTCCTATGTGCATACATGAATACACCACAGTGAATCTCCACATCATGGACAACCACAGGACTGGAATCCTAATTAGAATAATATGTACTCTATGTTTACATAAATATGTCAAAATATACTCTACTGTCATGTATATCTATAAAGAACAAATAAAAATAAATAAACTTTTTAAGAAGAAAAGAACCATTTACCACACATTGCAGGGTAAACAATTTTTATCCTGCAATGTGTGGTAAATGAATTTTTCTCAAGGAGTAGCTGTGAGTCATGTAAGAGAAGGAGCAGAACTGAAGCCATATGTCAAGAGGACCAAATGACATTGTCCACCTGCAACTGACGTCAGCTAGAAGGTGCGCGTGTGCAATTGTGGGTTGCACATGTTAACAGCGAGTCTTACCTTGACTGAAGAGTGATATGTTGGCTAACATATTGAACTAGACAGATTAAAACAGTGAATTGAAGTATGTCTGCCACTTACATCAGTCAGATAACTTTTTATAACCTTTGAGTGAATAGATGAACTATTTGCTATGCTGTGGGGCTAACCTTGGTCTCATACATCAGTTCTTACCATATGAAGATTAGCCTCACCATATGTATTTTAAGGAACAATGGGAACCAAAAACTAAAATTGACTTACTTCACAATAGCGCCACTTGTTAAGTGTGTTAATTTTCACATATGAAGTCAATGTGATAAATATGGTTTTACCAAAAATAAAATAATTTGAAATTAATAAAAAGAAACTGTCAATCTTGACTATTCCTAAACTCAATAAGTATTTGTATTTTGATTTTATGATGCTAATACAGAAGATAGATTATACAAAATAGTCTTTTAAAATTTTAAGACTTTCCAGGCACAGTGGTGCACAACTGTAACCCCAACAGGTCCGGAGGCTGAGGCAAGAGGATCATGAGTTCATAGCCAGCTTCAGCAAAAGTGAGGCACTAAGCAACTCAGTGAGACCCTGTCTCTAAATAAAATACAAAAAAGAGCTGGAGGTGTGACTCAGTGGTTGAGTGCCCCTGAGTTCAATTCCCAGTATCCACCCACCCCCCAAATTTCAAGACTTTATTAGTTATTTTAAAATAGTCTTACTTCATGTATATTACCTTGCCAATCTTCACTCTTCATTGTCTCTCAGTAATTATATAAACCCATTTAGCTAATTTTAAATGGGCTCCATTGTGTTATTAAAATCTGCATTAAAAATCATTTCTAATCCAATTTTTACTGAAATCACAATGAAAATACCTGTTGATTGCTTATATACTACCATAATTACTGTTATAACTTCTTCAGTAAAATACATGCAGTACAAATTCCTATAATGCAGACACTTTTGAATTTGAATTAAAAGACAGTGCTGATGTTGGGCTGATTTGTTTCTCTCTATGCTTACTTCTGATTCGACTATCGCAAGTCTTGGTTTCTATAGCAAGCCTTAAAATTCTTTTTTGTTGTTGTTGTTGTTGGGTGTTTTTTTTTTTTTTGGCATAAATGAACAGAGAAAGGGAAATGCAATTTGGGGCACTGAAATTTTATGAGAGTGTTCAGTTATACAGCAGTAACCCAGAAGATTCACAATGTGTTTTTACATTTATTTGTTTGTATGTATTAGATTAGCCTATGGACACCATGTTCCCAGTTTGAAAAACACTGCTTATTAGAAAGACATCTCTGTATTATAAAGAACAGAATATTATATTCTAGAACCAGTTCTAAGGAGACACTTAACTATTCTTTACCTCAGCTTTTCTATCTGTACAATGTATAAAGTGAGACCTAGCCTACCTTATCACAGTGACACTATTAATTGCTAAGTGAGGCAGGCACCTTAAGGAGCAAACTCCTACATTTACCCCTTGAAAAGACTGTTAATACACCTTCAAATTTGTTCTTTCTTTTTGTTTCAGCTAATACTATTTAGAGAAATTGAGGAACCAGGAAACATCACTGAATTACTCACTTTTTTTAGACAACCTTGAGTAAACCTGACTCATTATAATACTAAGTTGAGCAAGCCCAGAAGTCTTTGTGTCCACTATCTTTTCTGTTTAATCACAGTGTTCTATGACCTTGAGCTGAGCATGCTCAGAAATATGAACACCCCACATGTGCTTTCCCACATGAATACGAATAGGTTCCCCAATAAAACCTTTATGCCTGCTCTTGGGGGGAGAGCATTGCTTTCCAAATAACCACCCATTCTCTCCTTTCTTGTTGAGAATAATAAGGCATTCTTCACTCATTTATTTACTGCTTGTGCTCTTTGGCTTTGCAGTAACCAAGATGGGAACCCATTACATTCAGTTACAAAGATTTTCATGTAGAGAGATGCCTTGAAATGAAATGACACATAAAAGTTCAAGAATATGTTTTGTGAATCTAAGTATAAATAATAATTAGTACAAGCCACATTAACTGGTGTCTGAGATTTTTTTTTCAGGAACCAGATTCTGGTTTTATTTTAGGTTTCATTAGATGAAGCAATACATTCCTGCTTCTGATAGAAAGAAAAGATAATCTAAAAATAATTATAAAGTCATTTGAAGAGGATTAAGTTTTTCTCTGCTTATCTTCTTGTTTCAAAACATCTTGAATAAGCAGGAAATAAGTTTTTGGAGTATTCATGGGAGTGTTCTACTAATCTGTCAAAATTTCCCCGAAGAATGCTTTTCATTTCCCTTGACTACTTAAAAATTGTTTAGGTGCTTCATTTCCAACTGGAAATTCAAGAAAACTTCCCTAGAGTACAACATATTTTTCTGCATGTAAATCAAGTCTCAAGTCTAGTTGTAATTCTATGTAAGGTTAAGAGATGATTTTTGTAGTTGTCTTAAGTCCTATAATTATTAGATTCTCTTAGTCCAGAAGAACATTTTATGCATACTTAGTCTGACAATACTTGGTAAGTTTCAATCTTTTGAAATGTAAAGATAAAAGTTTTGTATGTTAAATTATCTTGTTCTATCCACAGTTTAAAAAATTCTCTTCAAAGCCTACTTCATTTTCTAAGCTTCCAAAAGAAAAAGGGTGATAGAAAATACATTATACAAAAGCAAAATCATCCTATGTATTCTATCTGTGATTAACATATTAAAATTTATTTAAAACAAAGAAGAAATTTACCCTTTTCATCCAATATTTGTTTATAACTCTTAACACCCTATTTTAAAATTGGCAAGGTTTAAAAAATATATAATAGATAGCAGGATAAGAATTGACTATACTTGTGCTACGTGGAAAGAGGAAAACATACTTTCAACCATTTAGGGAACATTTAGTAGTAATATAGTTATAATAGGGGAAAGAATGTGAAATTGTTTGCTATATTAAAGAACTTAATTAGGCTTCTGTAAATGTGTTTGTGGTTCAGTGAAATAATATAGAAGAAAACTCAAAAGATGAACAAATCATGAAAAGTTCTTTGAAAAAACATCTTTCCTTCTTCCTCTTTCCCCAGTTTTATGGAAGAAAACTTCTTTAAGCTCTCCTTAGCTAGGTCAGACAGCTATAAATTCCAAAGTTATTCTTTTGATAAAAAGTAAGTATTGTCTCCCTGAATCTTCCTTTTGAACTCTCTCCTTAACTATATTATGGTTTTGTCTTTGTTTTTCTAAAAAATTCATAAAAATATTTTTTTTAATTTTTATTAACTCTAGATAACATGTACTAAATGGGAACATAGGATTTAATCTCCTACTGGCCATTAACTAGCTGGGTGGCCTCAAAGCTCTGTCTCCTCTTCTCCATATCTTATCTCCTCATTCATACCTTATCTTCATAGAGCCAAGAGACTTTGCCAAATCACCTCCCAAGTTCTTTCTAACTCTAAACTGTTTCTACTTGTAGCTTCTAGACTCTCTATGAATCTAAGTTTAAACTGTTTCTTGATTGTATTAAATTGTTTCTTCCATCAAAAGTTTACATACAGGGTACATGTTTAATACAGGGTATGTACAATGTTTTATGTGGGATGGGGGTTAATTTTTGTCTAGTTTAAAACCTTCCTTTTTAGTTAGATCTTTATGTGCATTTTCAATGTAGCTGATTGAGGTTTGGCTCTCTAGATCTCAAGCGTTCCTTGAAGAAATATTCTATAAAATGTTCTGCATCTTTAAGTATGAGAATATGACACATAAAATATAGTAGCTGTAATTAATATTCATGGTTCCAAATTAATAGGAATAGAATGTCTTCCTGAAGTAATATGAAATTTTTATTAGTGCAAATGATTGGCAAGGGTAGGAGGGGTGATGCATAGACCAAGGAAATGCATGCACAAAATAATGAACTTATTGAATCAGGTAAATCAATATTAAATGTAATAGATTAAAGAAGCTTATTTGATGCCTCTTTATGTGTAGACTGTAGAAATTAACTAAGAAATTACATAAATTAGGAAAATGTTTTTATAATTACTCAGTCACAATATTATTTTCCACTAAGATATCACTTATCATAGAACCAAATGAATCAGAAATAAAAAATATCAAATAGGCATGGTCTCTTTTGTTGCTGGATGATAACTTCATAAAACAACCCGCTCTGTTTTTTAATTCAGCCAAAACCCATATGTCAGTTCAGGACTTCCATTCATTTTTTACATTGCCTCTGAGACTTTTCTAACCAAGGACTCCAGTTCTAAGGCAATCACCATCATAAGCCTTTTAATCCAAGGGAAGGGAAGAAGGTCATTGTAGTCTTTCTCAGATAGGGTTTAGTTCAGTCATTTTCAGCATTCTTGACCGTCTCATCCAGCAGAAACCCTATTAAGGGTCTGAGCATGTGACTGTGACTCCCCTTCTTATGAGTATCACCATGTCCGCCATTCTTGGAAGACTCCAACTTTAAATCTTTTCAATCTCCTTCATTCCACTCTCAGCAATGCTTACTCTTCTTGGATCCCTGTCCCCTCAAACTCCTGATTTTTTTTTAATTGAATGGGGAAAAAACTACTTATATCTAAAATTTTAGTAATTGGCACTTTTTGCCTTTTTTCCCCCCTCATGGTGCTGAGAATTGAACCCAGGATTTTCTACATGCTAGGCAAGTGCTTTAGCTCTGTGCTATATCCCTAGTTCCATTTTTTTTCCATTTTAATAGTGGCCTACACTACATTAGGCCTGAAGAATGACTACTAATGGTGGAAATTTCAGACACAGTGATAAGTTATGCAGGAAAAATTGAGTGTTAGTAGTGTCCTTTGAGCACCCTGAAATACAAGCTAATTAATCACCAGCATGGCTGGAGGTAATTGTGGTGAGACATGTTTCCCAGATAGATGAATTCTGATGGAGAACACAGTAATCACAGCCTTGATGCAGGTGAGCTGAGAAAAGGGATAATAATTGCTTGAATTTAAAGGATGAACACCAGAACACTTCTTCTAGCCTGAGAGATTCAAGGAGGGATGTAAATTGCTGTAGAATTATATTTAGAAATGCAGAAAGAAAATATTCTCTTGATATGAACACCCCTGAACTTACTGTTGAGAGAAAAGAAGTCACAGTTTTTAAAGAACCTGTTAGACCTAAGCCCTGAGGCACTAAATGCCCTTTGCTTTCACCCTAATAAAACAGAGAGGTGCTCTTTCCTAAAGTGCAAGGATCATCTAGATTATATATTTCATTTGGAATATTCTGTACTTCCCTGGGATTTGCAATTTCCAATGTGAAGAATAATAATTGAGTTTCATATCATGGGGCTTCTCAACATGAAATTTCCTACTTTACATATGCTATCATTTATTCCAAAGACCTGATTGGACACCTGTGGTTGTGTTACTGCTAAAATTTCTGCTCTCTACCCTCTGTTATTTTTTAAACAACAGATTTAAATAAATCTTGCATCCTTAATCTCTTCACAGATTGAGGTTATGTGAAACCTTACAAAAGAAAAATCTGAAGGATCAAGGTATTAGTCAGGGCTTTCCAGAAAAACCAGATCGGACGTGCATATACATATATGTAGAGAGAGAGAAATGTATTATAAGGAATTGACTCACATGATTATGGACGATGGTGAATCTGAAATCTGCAGTCTGGGTCAGCAGACTGAAAGCCTAAGAGAATTGATGCTGCAGTTCCAGTCCAAGGACCAGTGCTAAGTCCTAGCAAAGCCAGTGGTGCAGTTCTGGTCCAAAGGCCAACAGATCAAGATGCAGAAAAGCTGAAAGTATAAATGAGATGCAAAACAATCTCCTGGAGAACTCACTTTTGCTCAGAAAAGCTGAACTTTTTGTCCTATTCATCCTTTGACTGATTAGAGGAGGTTAACAGACATTTTGGTGGGCAATCTACTTCCTTTAATTCACCAATTTAAATGTTAATCATTTCCAAAAATGCTCTCTAACATATGAAATTAATCATCAGGAGTTCTCTCCTTGTCTCCCTGGATCCATAGGGTATTGATTTAACATTCCAGCAGCCATCTTATGAGATGTTTCACTTTCCTGTACTTCCGCTTACCTGAACTTTTCCAACTCCATGGTACCATAAACCTAAGTCAATCCCAGGAGGACACTGATCCCTTGACTCTGGAAAACCCCAAGGTGCCATTGACCTAATCCAATCCCATACTATTCCCCACCCACCTAGCTCTGATGCAAGCACCTCCAAGCCTATTCCATAGCGCCACAGCTACCACCCCAAACCCCTACCCCACAAAAGTTCAACACCCAAACATCCCGAGGCCTCTCTCCTCTCTATAAAGATGGCCTTTACTTGTCAGCTCTGACAAATAAACTTTCATGGGGATCTCTGCCTGGGTCTCCGTCCTTCATTTCTTTCTCGCCCATCTCTTGCTTTATCACTTTCCTTTCATTGATACCAAAACCTGGGATTGGGTTCCCCAATGTGCCTGCTCCCCTCTTTGAGGGTCACTGAGCATCCCCAGGCCCCTATCTGAATTCCATCATGGGACCAGCCCTCCATTTTGCCGAATGCCCTCTCTGAACCCACTACCAGACATTTCAGGTAAGACCCCTGTCTCCAGTCAACCTAAAAAACCTACAGGTCCTGGGAAGTGACTGTTGATCATCCAGCACTCCCAGGGTTACCGTGTGTTCAGGGGCACCCCCAGCCACAGCTTTCACAGCTATAGCTGATCCTACTATCAACTGGGTCTATAGGTGATCTTTTATTTGGGTCCTGGGTTTTGAGAAAAACCACCGAGGATGATTGGGAGTTGTTCCTGGTGAGACCTTTTGGCCTTGGGTTAATCCCTATGGCTTCTGCCCCTATGTAGTCCCAGCCAGGCACCCAATTGCCTCTACATGCCCTGCCCTTGACACTTAACCAACGGTGGTGATGAACCCTGAGCATAACCATCTTCTCAACTAGGTGATACTATAGACTGGGGGATGCCCCACCTCTAAGCTCACCTCCTACGTCTCACCAGGAGTGGCTCCTCACTCATTCCCTCCCACGGTCCTCTAGGCTGCTTCCTGGCTAACTTAGGGTCTCTCTCACCCCAGACCTAAAACCCCAAAAACTTATACACTTGTGCAATCAAATCTGTCCTCAATATCCTTTGGATAATGACTCTAAATGGCCGCTTAACAGCACTCTAGAGCCCAATATTATCAGGGATATTTTCAACAATTGTGAGCATTCAGGAAAATGGAAATCCCCCTATCCTCAGGCCTTCTCTTTCCTTCCTTCCAAATCGTCCCTCTGCTCTTCCTGTTCTCCAGCCCAGGGTTCTACTGGCTCTTGACTCTTCTGGGACCTCTCCCCCCTACTTTCAGTCTACCCACTACTCATTTTCACTCTCGCACAGCCTGCTCTACCCAGCCCTCACCTCTGCTTCCCTTTTGTAAAGTAGCAGGGTCAGAAGGAGTTGTCCAGGTATACGTCCCTTCCTCCCTTAAAAGCTATAAGGTCTTTACTTGTGTATGTGTGCACACTGTGTTGTGTTGTCTGTCCACATATGTGGGCCCATATGTCATGTACGTGATATCAAGATTGGCAAATTGAAACTGAGCACTCATAAATTTTAAAAATGGATCCAAATACCTTTAATTCACATGATTTATAATGGTTCGATTTAAATTGGGTAAACAGATGAAAGTAAAGATGTCTTTAAAATTAAATTTATCTCACAAGTCTCTCTAGATGGTCAAAGACTAAAAAATGTTGATGTCTATAAAATGTCTAAGATCCATTGTTTCTAGAACTTTTCTTCAACAAGGAAGAAATGGCTAATACTGTTCGATACACTTATCTGATATCTTGGTAAAAATAAGTAAAATAGATTTGACACGGGATTTCTCATAAGTGTGTTTATTAGACATCTGATTAATTTACAAAGTTAAAATGCTAACTGTTAAGTATACCATCAAGTACTCTTAATTTAAGACTGGTGAAGGAGCTGGGGTTGTGGCTCAGTGGTAGAGTGCTCATCTACCATACACGAGGCACTGGGTTCGATCCTCAGCACCACATAAGTGTAAAATAAAGATGTTGTGTCCATCTAAAAACTTAAGAATAAATATTTTTTTTAAAAAAAAAGACTGGTGAAACTGTTTGCTAGATGTTTAAGATCAAGATTTAAAAATTAAATTTAAATTAAAAGGGCCAAGAAAATCAATATTTGGCTCTTGCCTCCAAGTCAGTCTGAATCCAGGGAACAGGGAACTTCTCTAAAGAGCTTTGCAACCCTGGGCCACATAATCTCCCAATCAAGGAGATTAATGAGACCCCCTGGAGAAACAGAAAGCCAATCAGTGCACTTGCTATGAAAAGGAGGGTCATTGAAGAAGACATCCCTGATGCTTCCAAGGGAAACCACATGGTGAGCAAGACCATGACCCATACTAGCACAAATGGCAGTAGCAGAACTAAGAAGCTGCTCTCAAGTTCCCTAGGAGTGACTCCCATGGGAACTCAGCTGACTCTTAATAATATGTAGAATTTGACCAGCTTGATCTTAAATAACTAGGGAAAGCAGTTAAACAAAAACACAGCCATTCCTGGTCATTTAATAAAAAGAGAGAGAGAGAGAAATAATTAAATATAACTTAAGATATACACTTGTGTGAGTCCCCAAGAATATGTAAATCGGGAGGCTACAAAAGAGAGATTCTTTGGCAAGAATGCCTGATAAGGACCAAGAGAAACTGCCAAAGCCAGAAGTTTTTAGTTAGTTTAAGGCCTACAGACATTAAAAGTTAAATGTTATGTTTACATTCCTGATAACTCTGGTTATGTTAAAGATTTATATTCCCAAATAAAGGCCTTGTCCTCTCCAACCTTGTCATGGGGAAAAAGTCTCAGCCCTCACACCTCCTGGTGAGAGATTATTGGATTCTCTCATTTAATAGCAGGTCTTCTAGGTCTAAACAGCTCATTGGTAAGTCCCTACTCATTTGAGCCCTCCACACAAAGATGCTATTCAATTTGTTTCCCTAATAGCTGCCCTGGGGTTACGGCAGACCTAGCCACAGGAAAAGCAGGAATAATCACATCATTACCTATTTTTCTCAGCTCTCCAATCAGCTGATAGGGGATATCCAATAGGTAGCTGAGTCTATACTAACTCTCCAGAATCAACTGGACTCCTTAGCTTCTGTGGTCCTACAAAACCATTAACAGCAGAGGGATCACAGCTGGCATTGCCATAGATACAGCCAGTATAGTCATCTCTATGTACTATTATCAGGAGTTATCATTCCAATTTCTAGGGGACCTACAGCAACTTGCTCAAACCATACTAACCATACTACCTCAGCTCAATTCTTTAACTGCTGTGGTTTTACAGAATCAAAGGGGGTCTCGATTTTTTTGAAAAAGGCGGACTTTGTCTATACTTACAGGAGGAATGCTGTTTTTATATCAATCAATCTGATATAGTCAAAGACAAAATAAAATTATTCTAACTGGACCTTGAATGTTGGAAGCAACAGCTCTCCTCTGTTAAAGGATGGCAGCTAAGTAACCCCCTTCTCCATAGGGCACTTCCTTTTCTGACCCCTCTCCTTATCATAAACATTTTGCTAATATTTGCCCCCTGCATCATTATATTTGTTCAAAACCAGATTCAAAAAATCTCTAACCAAACCATGAACCAGCTTCTGTTACAGGACTACCAACCCCTCACCAAAATTGGGCTGTCTGGTTTCAGCATCACCACCACCTCCCAACCCACACTATTACCTCAATGACATCCCGTGCCCCTAACAAGGGTCCAGATGCCACTCCTCCCCAACAGGAAGAGCCTATAGAGGACTGATCTATACCCTTGTCCCTTAAGGGGCCCAATAACAAACCAAAAAGGGAGGCATATAGGGTATTGATTTAACATTCGAGCAGACATCTTAAATGTTAACCACCGTTTTATGAGATAAGTTTTTCTTTCCTGTACTTCCTCTTACCTGAACTCCCCCCACCCCCATTAGTGACCTACCCCAAGGTACCATAATCCTAAACCAATCCCAGAAAGACACAAGCCCTTGACTCTGGAAAGCCTCTGGAAAACCTACCAATTCCATACTATTCCCCATCTGCCTAGCTCTGACACAAGCACCCCCAAGCCTATCCCACAGTGCCACAGCTACAACTCCAAACCCCTGCCCCAAAAAGCTGAGCACCCGAATATCTCAGGCCTCTCTCCTCTCTTTAGAGTGATGGCCTTTATTTGTCAGCTTTGACAAATAAACTTTCCTGGGCATTTCTGCTTGCCCGTCTCTTGCTTTCTCATTTTCCTTTCAATCTCCTTAAGCCATACTTAGTCTCCGAATACAGACAAAAAGGTCATAATTCTAGCTACCATGATACAACTATTTTCTGTAAAACAGAATTCACTAGTCCTTTCTCCAGAAGATGAAAATAGGCTTTGAATGTTGTTTACTCCTTCTATCCCTTGATTTTGTCCCATTAATCCTGTTTTAGTAAACTTGCTAGGAATGACAAATTAATACTACACACCATAATCCCACAAATCTAAAAGCCAAAACATTAAAAAAGTAAAATGAAAAGCAAAACAAAAAGTGCATCATATATCAGACTTTGATTCAGAGCTTATACAGCCTCATAGAGAATTTTCAAGTTAAACCTTACCTTTAAAGACATTTCTGTCTAGATAGCATTGTAACTGAATCTTCAAACAATGATTCCACTGTTCAATCAAACCAGCTGCTTCAAGATGATAAGGAACATGCTAAGATCCATGAATACTATGAGTATGGACCCACGGCCCTCTCATTTGCTGTGAAATTAGTTCCTTTGTCAGAAGCTATGCTTTATGGATTACTATGAGGGTGGGTAAGGCATTCTATTAATCCAAAGATGATAGTTTAGGCAGAATTGTTGTGTTCATGGAAGCCAAATAAGTATCCAAGATAAATGTCTGTCCCAATAAGAATAAAATGTTACCCTTTCCATGAGAAGAATGGTCAATGTAATCAATCTATCAACAGGTAAACTGGCTGTTCACCCTGGGGAATCCCGCCATAGTGTGACTCGGTATTTGGTCTCTGCTTCTCACAGATGCAACACTGAGAAGAGGCTACAACCAGGTTGGTCTGGGTGATCCATGTTGCTGAGCCCGTGCCTAACTTCCATTCCTGCCAACATGGCCTTTTTGTTCCTGAGCCCATTTGGCTGAGGAAAGAGTTGAATAGTAACCACAGAATGGGTCATCCTATCACTTGATTATTAAAATCCTTCTCTGAGGTCACATTTGGGTTGGAATTGACATGAGACACAAATATCTTCACATTTTTTTCACCCATTCCTTGCGAGCTGAGAATTCAAACTGCATTGTAATTAAGTCGCCTGCAGGATAAGCTTCTCAGTTTGGCTTTCAGTAGTCTCAACTCTATGGCTACAGGAGGTAAAGTTCTCTTTTAGAGCAAACATTTAAGTTTCAAGTTTCAGATACCTGAGATCATCCTTTTCTTTCCCCACTTTGTCTAGTGTTATCAGAATCAATCAGCTAAAATAATCATATTTGTTAGGCAAAAATCTTTGACAGTATCTTATCGTGTTGCTCAGAACATTTTTTCTTATAAATGTTTGCTTAGTAGTATTCAGCTAGACTGTTTTGTCAGATCATGCCATTAACCATGAATGCTTTCTTTACCATTAGAAATAGAGTCATTAGTGTCTAATTAGATTATAGAGCCAATTCCAATAACCCCAGAATCAATTCAGAAGCTTTATCCCTAAGATTCTGTTTATCTAAATCTACTCTCAATATCAAAATCTGTATTAATTAGAATTCTCAAAAAAAAAAAGAACCAATAGGACGAGTATATATAGAAAAAAGATTTATTATAAGGAATTAGCTAATGAAATTATGGAGTCTGGAAAGTCCAAAGAGAGCCAACGAATTATGCCACTGGCATCCAAAGCCAGTCTGCTAGAGAATTCACTTGGCTTAGGGAAGTCAGTTCGTGTTTGTTCAGGCCTTCAGCTGATTAGGTGAGGCTCTCTTACCTGGTTTCTTTTTACTCTGGTCCAGTGTCTTTCTGGTCTCTAATTTCTTTAGTTCCATTTTTTCATCTCCTACTGTGTTTTATATTCAGAAAAGACAATATAAGTCAGATTTCCAGGCTGCTTAAGGAGCAATTCTATACCTCTGTGTCATAAATATGTTGACTCATAAAACAGAAAGAGAAGTGGGTGGAGAGACAATGAGCTTGCTTGGAGTGCAAAATGAACATCGCCCACCACAAGATGCGTGAATCTCAAAATGATAACACTGAGGCAAGCAGCTAGACTCCAAAAATTAATGTACAGACGTAAGTTAATAATGTTAGCTGTCACAAACCAGGATAGTGGCTTTTTTTTAGGGATGATGCAAATTGAAAGGAGCAGGAAGAAGCTTCTGAGGTGTATGTAAAGCTCTGTTTCTTGATCTGCATGTTCATTTTATGGAACTTTATCAAGCTATAAACTTATAATCTGTATACTTTTCTGTAATAGGTAATACAAAATGTAGAATATAAACTCTAAAAATTAATAGCACAATGGGAAATCATTTTCTACGGGAGAAGATGGGAAAATTGTTTAAAACATGACAATGTGAAGGGCTATCAAGATTATAGAAAAGTGGGACTGGGGTTGCAGCTCAGTGATAGAGCTCTTGTCTAGGATGTGTGAGGCACTGGGTTTGATCCCCAGCACCACATATAAATAAATAAATAAAACAAAGGCATTGTACCCATCTACAACCGAGGCAAGAGGATCACAAGTTCAAAGCCAGCCTCAGCAAAAGCTAGGCACTAAGGAACTCAGTGAGACCCTGTCTCTAAATAAAATACAAAATAGGGCTGGGGATGTGGCTTAGTAGCCAAATGCCCCTCAGTAGCCAGAACCCCCCATCCACAAAAAAAATTTAAAGAATATGGAAAAGTGAGAACTTGTTCTTAGAAGTATAAAATGGCAAAAAATATATATATTTGGAAAACAATTTAGCATTATCTTGTAAGATTGAACTTGTGCATATCCTACAACTCAATAATTCCATTCCTAAGTCAGAGAAATTTTTGCAGAGCTGAAAAAGAAAGCATGAAGAAAAATGTTCATAAAAAGCCTTTCTCATGAGTTTTTAAGAAACCAAGAAAAGAAAGACAGAAAAGAAACATTTGGAATGAGTCCACACCAGCAACATCGGTAAATAAAACCAGCACATACAATAATGATGATAATAATAAGTAAAATAAAAACAGAGAAGCCGTTAGCTAACAAGAGCTCTCGCTCCATTTCTGACAGCAAGTAAGTAGAGGGGGTCCTGGTGAAGCACAGCAGAGGAGCAGTGGCACCACAGCTGCGAGAAGGGCCAAAAGCTGAGGATATGTCAGATGCCCCAAGAAATCCACCCAGAGACTCATTCCCAGGGAAGTGTCCAGTGGGAATGAGAAATGGGGTTGAAAACAGGAAGATTCTTTGGATGTTTCTGTAAGACTCCAGTTCACTTCCTGTCTCTCCTCAGGTCCAGGTAGAAAATTCCTGGGTGGCATGTCACACAGTCTGGCAAGTGTGGGGAGCCCAGGTGGGCTTTAGCTCCTCTTTCAGGAGCACCTGGGACCTGCATTTCCTAGTCTTTCTGTGCTTCTATTACAGGAAACACTTGGTCCCTGTACTTTCCCCAGAGAAAGCCTTATCTAAACATGTTATTATCACATGTCCTTCCAATGTTTTTAAAATGCTGATACTGTTCTTTCTCCCCTCAGCCCTTTATTTTAAATTCTTTTATCTTTTTTCAATGAATCTTTTTTTACACAATACCTTTATTTATTTTTATTTTTATGTGGTGCTGAGGATCCAGCCCAGTGCCTCTCATTAGCTAGGCAAGCACTCTACCACTGACCTACAGCCCCAGCCCATAAAATCTTTTATCTTGATGGGGGAAAGGGAGCAAGTTTCAAAGGAAGTTCTGAACTGAAACTCTTGTGTTTAACTAAACATTTAACTTTTACAAGAAAGAATTTTTAAATATCCTTAAACTGATTTGAGAAGATGAAATGTATATGTGTATGTTTCATGGATTGTTTAAAAAATAGGACGATGAAGAAAACCACAGGACACAGAAAATATTTTTAAAAAGCAGGGGCAGGGCGGGCAAGCCGGCCAGCCAGGATGGCGCTTCTAGACTAAAAGGCAAAATGGAGCCCATGCTTGCTTTATTTATATCGGGGAACATCAAAGTTCTTCCATAGAATATTCTTCACCAGAAAAGGTTGAAGGTGGGCTGTCCAGTTCCCAACGGATTACACCCATCTCCAGAGCTACTATGAGGGATCTTTCTGGTAGAGCGAGATAAAGGTCATGTGCCTTGGGCAATCTGTTGCATGGGAGAGCCATGGGATAGTTTCCAAGGTTAAACATAAACCTCCCTGGCTGCCATACCTAGAGAGACCCTCAAGTAATTCACAGGTGGCTTCCTGCATTATGGCACTGGTGATATACCTCAGTGGAGTTTGATCCCCAGCATCTCTCTCTCTCTCTCTCTCTCTCTCTCACACACACGCACACACACACACACACACACACACACACACACACACGATAAAGTGTTGGTGTATAGAAAAATAGGCATTCAAATGTCATAGGTATACATCGAACTGCTACTGTGGTTTGTACTAAAATGCACAATTACATCCTTAAACTCAGCAATTCTACTTTTAAATATTTATTTATTCAAAGAAATGATTCACACATATACACACAAAGAAAATTATACAAATGCTGTATATTTCAGCCTTATCTGAAATAACAAAAAGTATATAACCAAAAATTATATATATGATACATATATATATTAAATAAATATGTATAAATAAATTTATATAACTAAGAATGTATAGTTAAATGAATGATTGTACATATATTTTAGATAGGTAAAGTAGTAAAAAGGAATGAGATGAATACATACCTACATGGGGCTCTTGCAAAAGCAAATTATAGTACATGTAGTAGTATGGTTACATTTGTATTAAAATAAAAGCAGTTAAAAAGAAACCAAAGTATGAATTTAGATAGTGCAATGACATATCTTCCCTCTTTGATTATAAATGCCTTAAGGGATCAAACTTGGTTTTTTATCTTGCTATGTTAACCCAACTGGTCTCCAACTCCTGAACCTAAGTGATCCTCCCTCCTCAGCCTCTAGAGGGACTACAGATATGCACCCCAAAGCCTGGCTTAGAGTTTATATTATTATAGCCTCATAGGCCTAATTAAATATCTTATAAAAATTTATTATAGCAAGACAAGGAGATAGCTTATCCTGAGATTTGTTATACCTCAGATAATTTTAAAACTCAGGACCATGATTTTCTAATTGTTTAAAAAATACTAACGTAATTTCAAATACATTGGTCACTTATTTTCAATCCTAATATTTTGTACCTTTGATTATAATACTTAATGTTTTATTTCAAAATAATAAATTCATGAAGCAACATTTTATTTCAGTTTATTGCATTAGAGGAAAATAGATTCCTTGTTTTATAAAGAAATCTTGAAAATATGTGCATATTTGTAAGTAGAGGGCCAGCCCTGAGAAATACCTTAAAGTTTATTATAGTGTCTTTCATTCTTCTTTAATAGCAACTTTCTTTGAGCACTTACCATGTATTATCTTCTTCAACCTTCACAGCAACTAACCCTAGACACTGTTTATTCATCCAACAAATATGTATTGGGTTTCTCCTAAATACCAGATAGTGTTTTGAATACTCTAGGAATAAAACAGTTTTGAGAGGTGGACAGGTCCTTTTGCTCATGCAGCTTATATGAGGAAAAAAGAGAAAACAAATATACAATTAGATATTATGTAGTAATTAGTATTATCCTTTTAAAAAAAACAGAGTTGCATATGGCAAATGATTTGATGGGTATGATTGAATCTGGGATGTCCCCCAAAGGATCATGTGTTAAAGGTTTGGTATATAGCTGGTGGCACTACTTGGGAGATGGTTGAAACTTTAAAGGTAGGGCCTAGGTAGAAGATGGCACTGTTGGCATGTCCTTGAAGGGCGTATCTCATCCCAAGCCTCTTTCTCTGTTTCCCTGGTGCCAGGAGCTGAGCAGCTTTGCTCTACCACATTCCACCTGCCATGATATATTACCTCACCGCAGTCCTAAAAGCAATGGAACCACTCAACAATAAAAACATGAGCCAAAATGAATCTTTCCACTTTCAAGTCAGGTTTCTTGTCACAGCAATGAGAAAACAAATTAACATAAGGGGAGAGGAAATAGTTGTTTTATGTAAAATGTCCTCTAGGACCTCTTTCAAGAGGTAACATTTAAGTAGAGACCTAAGTAGAAGTAGAAGCAAACCATTCAGATACAAGAAAGATGGATAAATCTGAGTACCCTAATCCTGAGGGAAGAGCACATGAGCATGGTCAGATGAGGTTGAAGCTAGCCAGGGATCACAGCCTGCAGGCCTCTTAGGTTACAGCAAGAATCATGAGGATTTTTGCTAAATGTGATGAGAAGCAAATGAAGGGTTCTGAGCTATGCAGTGATGTCATCTTAATAAGTTTTATATTTAAATGCATGAGCTACAGTTCAAAAAATAGAATGGGGGCTAGGACAAGAGTCAAGGCAGCACCATGTTTGCTTTATTTTTAACCCTAATAAGTATTGGACTTTACTGAATTTTTTCTGCATCTATTGAAATGATGATTCATGTGATTTTTCTCCTTTCATTTACTCAGTACAGAAAATTGCTTGAAAACATATACTGATATTCATCATCCAAACATATAAAAATAAACCTACTTGCTCACAATGTTGTTGGTTTTTTTTTGTTTGTTTGTTTAGTTTGGTTTTGGGGTTTTCATGCTGACATTTTTAGCTATTACATATTGAATGATTTCCAATCTTCTTTGTTTTGCACGCACAGAATGTGGTCTCTATAAATGTGGTCTCTACTTTCAGATTTTGTGAAGCTTATTTTCTGATTAAGTCAGATTTAGTAAATGTCTTGTGTACTTTAAATTATTATGTTTTCTTTGTTTCGGTACAAGATTTTTTTTCTTTCCACAATTTTTATGGGTGCATTATAGTTGTACATAATGATGGGATTTGTTCTTACATACCCATGCATGTATAAAATATAACAATATAATTTGGCCAATATCATTTCCCAGAACTTCCCCCTCCCTTGGTCCCTTTCCACTGTTGATCTCCCTTTGATTTTCATGACATTCCCACCCCTCCCAACTTTCTTTTCCTTTTTCCTCTCTAGCTTGCACATATGAGAGAAAACATATGACCCTTGGCCTTCTGAGTTTGGCTTATTCCCTTTAACATAGTGGTCCAAGTTCCATCCATTTTCCTACTAAAAACATAATTTCATTTCTCTCTATAGCTGAATAAAACTCCATCGTGTATGCATACCATGTTTTCCTTATCTATTCAGTTGATGGACACCTAGGCTGGTTCCTCGTTTCACTGTTGTGAATTGTACTTCAATAAACATGGTTATGCGTGTATCACTATAGCATGATTACTTTAATTCTTTAGGATAAATACCAAGGAGTAGTACAGCTGGGTATGGTGGTTCTATGCCCAGTGTTTTGAGAAACCTCCATACTGATTTCCATAGTAGTTGTACTAACTGCAGTCCCACCAATAGTTTAAAATATTCCTTTTTTCCACATCGTTCCAGCATTTATTATTTTTTATATTATTGATGACTGCCATTGTGACTGGCATAAGATAAAATCTCAGTGTAGTTTTGATATGCATTTCCCTACTTGCTAGTGATGTTGAACATCTTTTCATATATTTGTTGGCCATCTGTATTTCTTCTCTTTAGAAGTGTCAGTTTAATGCATTTGCCCACTTATTTATTGGATTATTTGGTTTTATGTGTTATTTTTTTTTAGTTCTTTATACTCTGAATATTTATCCTCTGTCAGAAGAACAGCTAGCAAAGATTTTTCTCCAATTCTGTAGGTTCTCTCTTTACATTCCAAAAAGTTTCCTTTGCTGTGCAGAAGCTTTTTAATTTGATTCCTTACCATTTATTAACTATTGGCATTATTTCCTGAGCTTTAGTGGTCATATAGTCCAGCTATTTTGAAATATCTATTACATTATTGTTAACTATAGTTACCCTATTATACAATAGAACACCAGAAAATATTCCTCTTATCTAACTATAACTTTGTACCTCTTGGCCAATTTTTCCCAACTTTTTCCCATCTTTCCTCTTCAACTTCTGGTAACCATTATTCACCTTTCTACTTATATGAGATCAACTTTTTAATGTTCCACATTTGGGCAATATTGTAAGGTACTTATCTTTTCATGTCTGGCTTATCTCACATACAAAGTCCTCCAGGTTCATCCATGTTGTTGCAAATAAAAAGGTTTTATCTTCTTTGTGGCTAAATTGTATTATATTGTGTACATACACTGTATTTTCTTTGTCTGTGGATATTTAGGTTGATTTCATATCCTGGCTGTTGTAAATACTGCTACAATAAACATGGGAGTACAGAGATGTATTGACATTATGATTTAGATTTGAGGTGTCCCCCAAATATTTATGTGTAAGACAATGAAAGAATTTTCAGAGGCAAAATGATTGAATTATGAAAGGTATAGCCTAATCTGTGATAAATTATGAAAGGTATAGCCTAATCCATTAATATGGATTAACTGGGTGGTAACTATAGGCAGGCTGGGTATGGCTGGAGGAAATAGGTCACGGGGAACTTCCCTTTGCAGTTTATATTTTGTCCTTGGTGAGCACATTGCTCCCCCCACCCCCCTTTTTCTCCTTCCTAGTTGCCATGTCCTGAGCTGTTTTTCTCTACCATACCCTTCTGCCATGATGTTCTGCCTCTTCTTGGGCCCAGAGCTGTTGGCTGGCTATGGACTGATCCTCTGAACCCATGAGCCAAAATAAACTTTTCCTCATTTACATTATTCTTGTCAGGTCTTTTGGTCATAGTGACTATAACAGCTGACTAAAACAACTGACTTCATTTGCATTGAATGTTATTCAGCATTGGGGTTTGTTGGGTCTCATAGTAGGATTTTTGTTTTGTTTTGTTTTGGTACCAGAGATTGAATTCGGGAGCACTAAACCATTGAGCCACATCCCCAGCCCTTTTTTGTATTTTATTTAGAGTCAGGGTCTCACTGAGTTGCTTAGGGCCTCATTAATTGGCTGAGGCTGGCTTTGAATTCAAGATTCTCTTGCCTCAACCTACTGAGCCACTCTGTAAGTGTGCACCACCACGCCTGGCGTAGTTTTATTGTGAATTTTAAGGCACCTCCAGGATATTTTCCATACTGATTGAACTAATTTACATTCTGCCATTCCACCAACATTGTATAATGGGTTCCTTTTCTCTACCTCATCACCAACATTTATTATCTTTTATCTTTTGATAATAGCAATTCTAACAGGAGTTAGGCATTATCTCACTTCGGTCCTGATTTGCATTCTCTTGATGACTAATGTTGAAAATTTTTTCATATACATGTTGGACATTTGTATGTCTTCTTTTGAGAAATGTCTATTCAAGCCTCTTTCCAATCTTTTTAATGGCATTATTTGGGTGTTTTGGCTGGTGAGTGGGTTGAGTTCCCTATATATTCCTTAGTCTTAGCTCCCCATCAGATGTATAGTTAATAAATATTTTCTTTGATTCTATAGGTTGACAGTTTTTGTTACTGGGAAGAATCATGTTAGCTTAGTGTAATTCCATTTATTTTTACTTTTGTTGATTATGTTTTGGGGGTCTTATTAAAAAATCATTGGCTATACTGATGTCTTAAAGTATTTACCCAATTTTCTTTTTCTAGTAGTTTCATAGTTTCAGGTTTTACATTTAGGTTACTGACCCCTTTTTTTTCCAATATATTTTGCTTATCATTTGAGATAGAGTTTTAGTATCATTCCTCTGTGTATGAATATCAAGTGTTCCACACATCACTTATTGAAGAGTATTGTATATAAACTCCTGTTTGTTTTTCTGTCTTTGATTACAGGAGCCGTCACAACCAAGAAACATTTTCCCCCTACACTGCTTAGAGCTTAAGTCTAAACTAAAGACCCATTTTTATTCTCTGTGTTATGACCATTGTTCGTCCATCTCACTATGAATGTTGCTTTTGGGGTGCACTCACAGCTCTACACAAGTGCCTTGAACTTCCAGGGAAAACATACATTCATAAGAAGAAGAAATTCTTTATTCTCTATATAGCATGCATCTCTTTAAAATTTTACTTATAATATCAGATTTTAGTGATAGAGCTTACTTATGGTCCCTATCAGCACCCATGACTCCTATACTACTTCATAGGTACACAGGAGGATGACCATATGTCTTCATTTGCCTGTTTGAATCTGCTAATTAGAAGTGGTCTCTTGGTGCGGTCTGTGTTTATATGGTTAAGTGGCTGCTATCAAAAAAAGAGGTAAAACTGAATAACAATAAGCATGTAAAATATGAATAATCCCATCTATTTATTAGTAGTTAAATGATGTGTATATAAAGTGTAAATACGTTATACAAAACAATTAAAAACTATTTGAAAATACTGAAAATTTACCAAAAACTATTTTTAGAAAGTTAATGGATTTGGAAGATTTGCCATTTTTGTGGCTTTTAGCCAAAGGGATGACATGTAAGCAGATGAAATACATATAACAACTGAAGCCTAAAGGTGGGTGAAATGATTAAACTGGCTTTTAAAGTTTAGCTCTATGTAAAGTAGGGCAATAGTGACTTCAAAAAGATTGTGACAACTTAAGGGCTTTTAAACTCAGCCTAACAGAAAGACACAGGACACGGGCAATATATAGTCAAGTTCTTTGCCAGAATATAACACAAGTGACCTCTAGTTCAATTCTAAATGGAGTCCTCATTTCCCTCTGGCACTCATGAACTCAGTCCACATTCCTATTGGCATTCTGGCCTTCTGATCTTCCACCAGAATCACCCATAAAGTTCTGCTTCAACATTCTAAAACTTTTCCAACTTGCCTCTCTAAACTTTTCAAAACTCCTCCTGCAAATCAGCTCCAAAGATGTCTAAACCAGATGGTCAGGTTAATCACAGTAATAATTCCAGTTCTAGGAACAAATTTCTGTTTTAGTTAGCACTTCACTGCCTTTTTCAGCGATGATAACAACTTAGAGGATAAGAAGTTTATTAGGGACTCACAGTTTTAGAAATCTTCTCCAAAGATAGCCAACTCCATTGCCCTGGACCCAAGATGAAGCAGCACATCATGGGGGAAGGGCCTGGCAGAGGAAAATTACTCAGCTCGTGGCAGGGTCAGGAAGCAAAGAAAGGCAGGGGGTTGGGGACACAGGGATGATGAGCAGTTCCAGGGCAGCCCCCCAGCAACCACCTTCTCCAGCCATGGCCCAGTGGCCTACAGTTATCAATAACCCAATTCATTCATTCAAACTGTATGGGTTGATTAGGTTACAACTCTCATAATCTACCATTTTTACCTCTGAATATTCCTACCTTAACATAGGAGCTTTGGGTGGGACACCTCATATACAAACCATAACAACCTTATACTATGAACCTCCTCTGAATCTTCCCAGCTCTCCTGCTCAATAACAGGAGCCCACTTCTGGCCCAGTCAACAAATCATACAATGTTACTATCTTCAAAATCATTAATGTTTATTGTGTAGGTGTCTTTTTAAAGAGAATCCAGGCTGCTGTCAATCAATTATTTATAGTAAGGGGTGTTTAGGGTATGAATCATGTAAGAATTGATATCTACAGCTGTATTTATATGCCTGTCATAACAAAATACCCAAAGCCCGGTGCCTTAAACAATAGAGATTCATTTTATCACAATTTAGGAGGTAGAAATTTAATATCCAGATGTCAATTGTTGTTGTTGTTGTTGTCTAGTTTTGAGGTCTTCCGCTGGCTTACAAGTGGCTCACTGTGTCTTCACGTGGTCTTTACTCTGTATGTGTCCACGTCCACATTTCCTCTTCTTACAAGAAGATGAATGAGATTGGATTGAATTCCTAATACACTGAGTGATCTATGTCAGCCTGATGTATGAAGCTTCCTGAGGGCAACAGCAGTGAAAACAATCCCACCCTAATTTTTTCATTTTCAAATTATTCATCTCTTTCAAAAGTGAACTGGGTGTTTGGAATTCCACACATGAATTTTGGAGTGACAAGTAGCTGCAAAAATAACAATAGATACTTAGGAGTTTCTTTTGTTTGTTTGCCTGTTTGTTTGTTTTCAATCAACTGTTTTATCTTTTTCTTTTTCTGAACTTATTGAAACTTTTAATAGGTCTCCAGAAATATTTGGCTGAAGTCAAAAATATTCTTCTATCTGCCCAATTTGTTATGACAAACTGCAATCATGATCAGGGACCAGGTAAATAAATCACTTTTTGAATTTAATTAACAAGTAAAAAACGCCAAACGCATTTATCCTATAGCTTCAATGCTCTTTAATAGAATTGCTGCTCTCCACCACAAATTGTGCAATATGGTAAAACTTATATTTTGTTTATGTCAACCATCATGAAAAACTTGAAAGATTAAGTTTGAAATGTAGATCAAGTCTACATTTTTTCCCCTTTAAGTGAAACATGGCTTTTGAGCTCTTTCCTATTCTATGGGGAAAACAATCATTTTTATTTTTAAGACTTTAATGTTACTGCCTTAACAAAACTGTGCCATTCCTAATACACTGAGTGATCTATGTCTACGTGATGTACGAAGATCCAATGGTGAGGGCAACAGCAGTGAAAGCAATCCCACTACTCAAGATTTTGATTATTTCAGAAACCCTTATGGCTAGAGGCCCCATGTAAGGATTTTGCTTTATACTGGAAATCTGAAAAAGGAGAATGCCATTATGATGTGCAAATTAATTTCTCTAACTCTGACATTTTTGTGCACTGAGTTTCTCAAAAGAGAATCTGAAAATCAGGAACTGGTCATTATATGTTATCTTTTGATAAATTTTCAATGGAATTTTTGTCTTTTGGGGCATGAACAAATGGACAATGTTTGTGATAAGGACTACTTCTTATTAGAGACTGAGTACATTGTAATCTGTACTCATGGAAGAGCTTGGGTCAATAGAATTTATTAGTTTTGAGGTTTTAGGAATGCCATTCCTTAGAAATATTAGTTGACTAATAAGCCATACACACACACACACACACACACACACACACACATAAGAAAATAATCTTTCATTACAAGAAATTTTACAACATATGGCTCTTTTTTGATGTACTTATCACCTTATATACCTTATACTTTCTAGTGTACTATAATGATAGTTGTCGAAAACTATGTTATTATTTTATCCCTTGTTTGATATTAATTTCTGTGAGGCAATTTTAGTTTATTTATTTTTTTTCATTTTTTTTCAGAAATGTTAGTTTAAACAGGATATTTTTGAACCACATTCTCTAGGACCACTTTTGTTGACCTCTGTTTTAGAATAACATAGTATTTTAGAAGTTACTAGACTAGTTGTAAATAATTATCTTTTACCATTATTGCCAAGAAAATATTTGGATTGACAGTTCACTTAAATTACATTTTGATGGGGGTTGGGATTGTAGCTCAGTGGTAGAGCTCTCACCTAGCACATGCGAGGCCCTGGGTTCAAACCTCAGCACCACATAAAAATAAATAAATAAAGGTATAAAAAAATTACATTTTGTTAGATGGCAATTACTATGGTTAGGAAGTATCCCTTAAAGTCCATTTGTTCAAGGGTTAGTAGCTAACCTGTGGCACCATTAGGAAGGGTGGAATTCTTCAGAGATGGGACCTAGTGGAAGGAAGTTAGGTCATTGGGGACATTCCCTAGAAGGGGATATTGAGATCCTGGATTCTTTGTCTTAAGTCTCCTTCTCCACTCACTTGCCATGAACTGGATCCTCTGAAACTGTGAGCCCAAATAAACCTTTCTTCCTTTCAAGTTGATTACTTCAGGTATTTTGTCACAGTAGCTAAATAACATAGCAAGTAGTTAGAAAAAAATTTTTTTAATTGGATAATAAGAATCTGCTTTTCTTTGACTATTCAAGTAAAGCAATACATTAATTTAGCCAGACAGGTAGAATTTTTATAGAAAGTTTTGGGAAGAAGTATACTAGAAATTTCTAAACAAAATTTGATGATCTCAAAAGGGATAAAACAAAAAAAAATCCAGTAAAAAGTTTCATTGAGTTCTTCCTTGTTTAGGGATGGGTCTGACAACTCTGACTGACCTCCATCTGAACAGGGTTGTGGTGGAGCTAATTCTTTGTAGAAAGTAGCTTTTTATCCCCCTCTTTCCTCCTGTCACTATACATGGCAACTGTCACCTAGATTCTCAGCAAAAGTGTTCCTAAATTGATTTTTAATTGCTATACCAATTGAAGCTTGGAGAAATCTAATAGAGTTAGTTAAAAGTAACATTGTCTATGTTTCCCATCTACAAGTTGTTTTTGATTGCTGATTATGTGCAGTGCTGGCGATTGAACCCCAGGCTTTACGCATGCTAGGTGAGCACTCTACCACTGAGCTACATACCCACCTGTTTTTGAAGCTTAAAGAGATTTTGAAGCTGAAATAGCTCTGGGGACAGATTTCCACAGACTTATAGCCATTCTCAGTTGTAATAAGCACGGCCAATAGGAATGCTCTGAGGGCAGAGGAACGAAGTGGAGTGAAGTAAATGAGTTCCCTCAGCCTTTGTCTAACATAAATCAGGCTCATGTTGAGGAATCTCTTTCCTATTGATGAAAATTGTCTTAACTTCAATTATTGGCTTTTTGGGGAAGATAAACAGAAAGTCTGGTCAATCCTCAGCACCACATAAAAATAAAGGTATTAAAAAATTACATTTTATTTGCTAAGCAAAGAGCATGTTGTTTATACTTATTCTGCTCTTTATTTTCATCCATGAGATAATTATGATTTGCATTCATTGCGTATTTCATTTGTCCTCATTGTTTAAACTGAGAGTTTCTGAATTTCTACCCGTAACTATGATCATTCTCCTAAGATTTTGATTCCTAGTTTTTTCTTTAGATCTTCAAAGTATTTATTGTGTCTTCCTACATAAGTAAATAAGGTCCATGACAACTGAAGCAACTTTATAGGACATAATGAGTAAAATTAGATTCCTGGTTTTAACAGGATTCTTGAAATGTCTATCAAGATGTCAAGATATCTTACTCGATGAATAGCATCAATTCATCAATCCAAGACTGAGTTACTCATCAGTCACCCAAACCAGCTTTTCCTCCCAACTTGTCCTCTTAGGCTAATTTTACAACCAAAATGAATAGGCCAACAACTGAGCGTCAGGTTTTACGTATCTGCCTTTTTCACTCTAAGCAGTTTCCAAGACTTTTTATTCTACCTCTGCTATGACTCCATTTTTTTTTAATTAGGTGACCTTAAGTGAATCACTGAATCTCTGTGGGCTGCAGATTCACAATCTGTAAAAGGTAATAATAATGCTAACTACTCCCTTGGATTTTTGTGAGGAGTCAGTAATACATGTATAATGTGTACTTCATTTCCTGGAACAAAGGAAGCCTTCAATTAATTATTCCCTTTCATTTTCCCAAGTTTCTATCTGAATCTCACCGTGCTATTTCCAAACCATATCAATGCAGTGTTTCCTAAGTGGTCTGTCTACCTTTTGTTTCTCCACATTCAAAGCAGTCCTACAGATTACGGATGTATATAATCCAAATCATGTAATAACCCTGATCAATAGACTCTCATTTCATATTGCCTGCAGGTATATCCAAAGCTACTTTGCAAGATATTAAAAACACTATTATATCTCTTGAGTTTTATTTTTTTTTCTGTTTTACTTCATTCTATTTACCCCACTTTAAAAAGTACTAGCAGAAAAATATTGCAATTTCCTCAGTGGGAATGAGAACTAGGAAATTTTGTAGTAATATATTCATTTGACTGATTGATTTGCATTTCCTTTTCATCTAAAATGTGTTTTTCCTGGATTTAATGAAAGCAAAGGAAATATAGAACTTTGGCTATGAGCCACAGTTAATTTTGAAATTATTTATAAGAACTTGTTTTCCTGATTTTTAAAATAACATGAAGATAACCTAAAGGTTATGATTTTAATATTAATTGGTAACATTGTAAGGGAGGAAAAATATCTTTTCTTCTAACCCCATACTAGGTTCATAGCTGAGAACTCTATTTAAAAAAAATAAGACAAATTAACATGAGAAAAGCATATGAACTTATTTAATGTAGGTTTTATATGACACATGAATATTTATAAGGCAGTGAAGACCCAAATAAGTGGTTAAATATGTATATTTTTATGCTAGGTTTAATAAGAGAGTGGGTCATCTTGGAAAAATATGATTAAATGAATATAGTTATATAATATCTTGAACTGGAAGAAACACTGGAAGACTTGTTTGCTCAGATTTTTGTCCAGTGCAGGGTTTCATTAGTTTGGGGATACTCCTCCAAAAAGAAGGATGATACTTTCCTCTGTGTACAGGAGAAGCACCCCAAATGTAGGTGTTATGATCTATTTCAGGGAAGAAGGGAGAGGGGGAAGGTGAAAGTGAATTGCCTGCTTCTGGAATTTTCTCAAATGCCAACATTTTATATTTTGAGGGGGTGTTTGCAGAACCCCATTATTACCATGCTCTGGAACCTCTCATTTATAATATGCTTATTTATTTTCCTCCCACCTCTCCAAAGTTCTATTTCTCCTTTTGTTTGCCAGCTTCATTTAATTTAATATTTAAGTTTAAAAACATGTTTATAAGAATTAACCACTAAGAATCTTATGGACATTTAGAAATACTGCTATAATTACGTAAATTTTATTAGTGTTTATTTAGAGTCCACAGTATGCCAGAGGCTGCTAATAACCACAAATTAGAGAAAATAAACTTTTACATTACAGGAATAAAATCTACCCTGTAACCATCTCATGAGTTGTAAAGAATAAGTGAAATACTCCACACACAGTGCTTTGAACCATTCAGAATAAATGAATGAAACTCTTTTAAATAATTTATGTTATCAAATATGATCGTCCAGCTTTTTCTAAAAAGTTGAAAAAAAGGTGATGCCTTAAGTTTTGCCACTGAAAAAGTCAATCGGCTACAATTTCACAACTTCTCTTGTTCTTGTTAGTGAAAACTCTGTTTCAACAACACTGGAACCACTATATTTTTGCTGTCTTCTTTTCTGTAGTTTTTCCATTAGTTATGGTCAGATCAGAAGGCTTAAAACTCTTAATAGATCCTCACTGGCAGGTTAATACAATGTGAACTGTTTATCCTTTATATTTGGCCCCAAATGACCTTTCTGTTTTTTCCCAACACACCTTCTTTTCAGATGCTGCTCTTTAACTACTTCAAATATTTTGCAGTTCTTGATCTGTATTTTTTCTTTTCTTAACTCTTACCTTTACTCATATGGAGCCCTTAACCTGGAACACATTACTGAATAAATAAATAATATTTATTGAACATCACAATGTGTCAAACACTATGCTAGCCAATAGAGAAGCAAGCGTCCAAAACACTTTAAACTCTGTATTCATGAAGTTTATGTTTTAGTGAGGAAAACAAACAATCATAAATAAATTAAAGTGTTATTGAAATCACAGTAAACTTAATGAAGAAGACAAGTAGCTGGAAATTGAGTTTGGTCAGGGATGATTAGAGGAGAAGCTACTATAGACATAATGGTTAGAATGCTGTTTCTGAGTACATCACAGCTGTTTTTGTCTTTCAAGCTATTATATCAGAATTGGGTGAGGTAATCTCCAAGTAACAGGAATTTCTCCTGGTTCTGGAGGCTGGTAAGTCCAAGACCAAGGCAACATCAAATTCAATGTCTGGTGAGAGCCTGTTCTTCATAAGTGATGCCTTCTTTCTATGTGTCTTCTTGTGGCAGAAGCTTATATTTTAAAGGCACTGGAAATTGAATACTTGTCCATGCATGAGGGCACAATATGCATGACATAGTTACCACCCAAAGCACCTATCTCTTAATGTTACATGGAGATTATATTTCAACATATGAATTTGGGGAGAATACATTCAGGCCATCACAAGAACTTATTATAAGGGACCAGAGGAATTAGTCGATTCAAAAGTAGGAAGGATTTCTAAGACAGAAGGCACCTATTTCACAGAAACTTGAAGAACAAGATTTATATAAGGACCTACAAAAAACAAGTATGTCTAAAATGCAGATGTGATAGGGAGAGAAGAATCAGGAAGATAGGAGTAGTTGTGAAGTCATAAATATAAGAATTAAAGAAAAGAGTTAAAAGACTGCTACAGTAGCACAAAAGAGAGAGAGATGACTAAAGTGGTGGCCACAAAGATGGTGTTATAGTTTGTATATGAGGTGTTCCCCAAAAGCTCCTGTGTTAAGGTAGGAACATTCAAAAGTAAAATGATTAGATTCAGAAAAGTTGTTACCTCATCAGTCCATCATAGTTAAAATGGACTAACTGGGTGGTATCTGTATGCAGGTGGGATGTGACAACAGGAAATGGTTTACAGAGGATGTACCCTGGAAGGGTTCATCTTCCCTACAGTCCCTTCCCCAAACCTGCCTCTGCTTCACAGCCACCAGGAGTGGGACAGTGTTTCTTCATCATGCCCTTGCCCCATGATGTTCTGCCTCACCTTGGGCCCAGAGCAATGGAGTGGGCTGACCATGGATGAGCCTCTAAAAATGACAGCCCCAAATAAAGTTTTGATCCTCTAAGTTGTTATTGTCTGATATTTTGGTCACGGTGATGAATATCTAATAACTAAAACACAAATTGGTACCTAGAAGTGGGTTTGTGGCTCTGACTAACCTGACCATCTGATGGTTCAGATACCTTTGGAACTGATTTGCTGGAGGGATTTTGAAAAGTACAAATGCAAGCTGGAAAAACTTTAGAATGATGAAAGTCGAGCTTAATGGGTGATTCTGGTGGAGCTCAGAAGGCCAGAATGCCCATAGGAATGTGGACTGTGCTCACAAGATATCAGAAGGAAATAAGGACTATGGGGAATTGGACAAGAGGCCAATTGTGTTATATTCTGGCAAAGAACTTGGCTATATATTGTCTATGTCCTATGTCTTTCTGTAAGGCTGAGTTTAAAAGTCATAATCTTTTTGAAGTCAATATTGCCCCACTTTCTATAGAGCTAAACTTTAAAAGCCAGTTTAACCTTCTTACCTTCCTTTAGGCTACCATTATTATATGTATTTCTTACATGTCAGCCCTTCGGCTAAAAGCCATAAAAATGGCAAATCTACCAAATCCATTAGCTTTATAAAAATAGTTAAACTTTTTTTGATCAATTTCCAGTGCCTTTAAAATATTTTTCTATAATATGTTTGTATTTTTATATGCATCATTTCATTACTAATAAATATAAATAAGTAAAATTATTTATATTTTTATGTTTATTATTATTCAATTTAACTCTATTTTGATGGTAACTATTTAACCACATAAATACAGACCACATCAAGAGACCACTGCTAAATAATAAATTTACACAGGCAGCCAGAGCAACTATTCAAAAGAAAGAAATTAAAGAGATATGAATAGGAAATGAAGAGCTCAAACTATTTCTATTTATTGACAACATGATCCTATATTTAGAAGACCCAAAAAACTCCACCCGAAAGCTTCTAGATTTCATTAATGAATTCAGCAAAGTAGCAGGATATAAATTAACACCCGTAAAGCAATTGAGTTACACTACACCAATGACAAATCAGCTGAAAGAGAAATTAGAAAAACTATCCCATTCTCAATAGCCTTAAAAAAAATAAAGTACTTGGGAGTCAATCTAACAAAGGAGGTGAAAGACCTCTACAATGTAAATTACAGAACATGAAAGAAAGAAATTGAAGAAGACCTTAGAAGATGAAAAGGTCTCCCAAGTTCTTGGAGAGGCACAATAAATATTGTCAAAATGGCCATACTACCAAAAGGGGTATACAGATTTAATGCAACTCCTTTTAAAATTCCAATGACATTCTTCATAGAAATAGAAAAAGCAGTCATGAAATTCATAAATAAGAGGCCCAGAATAGCCAAAGAAAGACTCAGTAAGAACACTGAAGCAGACCTTAAATTATACCACAGAGGGGCTGGGGATGTGGCTCAAGTGGTAGTCCATTTGCCTAGCATGCATGAGGCACTGGGTTCGATTCTCAGCACCACATAAAAATAAAATAAAGATATTGTATCCACCTAAAACTAAAAAATATATATTTTAAAAAATTATACTACAGAGCTATCATAATAAAAACACCATGGCATTGGCACAAAATTAGACATGAAGATCAATGGAACAGAACAGAAGACACAGAGACAAACTCACATAAATACAGTATCTCATACTAAACAAAGGTGCCATAACCATGTATTGGAGAAAAGATAAGCTGTTCAACAAATGGTCCTGGGAAAACTGTAAATCTGTATGTAGCAGAATAAGATTGAACACCTATCTCTCACCCTGCCCCAAACTCAACTCTAAGTGGATCAAAGGCCTGGGTATTAGAGCAGAGAGACCCTGCACCTAGTAGAAGAAATGTAGTCCCAACACTCTAACATGTCAGCTTAGGAACTAACTTCCTCAACAAGCCTTCTTTTACAAGAAGTAAAATCAGGAATCAATAAAAGGGTTTATTGGTTTCAAACTAAAAAGGTTTATGGTTTATGGTTTCAAACTAAAAAGCTTCTTCACAACAAAGGGAACAGTCAATAATGTGAAGAGAGAGCCCACAGAATGGGAAAAAGATCTTTGCTGCTGGCACCTCAGAAAAGGCGTTAACCACCAGGATACATAAAGAACTCAAAAGCTTAACACACACCAAAAAAAGACTCAATAAATTTGCAAAATTTAAACAGATACTTCTCAAAAGAAGAAACACAAATGGTCAAAAAAAATTATGAAAAAATGTGTTCAACATTTTTAACAATGAAAGAAATGCAAAATTACCCTGAAATTTCACCCTACTCCAATCAGAATGGCAATTATCAAGAATACAAGTTCCAACAAATGTTGGAGAGGATTGGGGAAAAGGGTACACTAATACATTGCTAGTGGGACTGCAAATTGATTCAACCACTTTGGAAAGCAATATGAAGATACCTCAAAAAATCAAAATGGAACCACCATTTGACCCAGTTAAACCACTACTCAGTATATATCCAAAGTAGTTAAAATTAGCAAACTACTATGATGCAGCCCCATCAATGCTTATAGCAGCTCAATTCACAATTGATAAGCTACAGAACCAACCTAGATGCCTATCAACAGATGAATGGATAAAGAAATTGTGGTATATATACACAATGGATGTTTTCCAGTAAATGGAAGGATCTGGAGACCATCATGCTAAGTGAAATAAACCAATCCCAAAACTCCAAATGTTTTCACAGATATGTGATGCTAACCCACAATAAGGTGGGGGTGGGGATAGAAATTCAATGGACTATATAAAGCGGAATGAAGGGAAAGGAGGGGATGGGTATAGGAAAAACAGTAGAATGAACCTGACAAAACTTTCCTACATACGTATATGAATACACCATTGTGAATCTCAACATCGTGTGTACTCACAAGACTGGGATCCTAATTAGAATAAGATATACTCCGCGTTTGTATAAATATGTCAAAATACACTTATTATGTATAACTAAAACAAAACAAAAAAAAGATTCTTTAGCTTCAAAAAAATTTTACACAGGCAAATGAAGATGTATTA
Source organism: Marmota marmota marmota (assembly GCF_001458135.2). NCBI lineage: Eukaryota > Metazoa > Chordata > Mammalia > Rodentia > Sciuridae > Marmota > Marmota marmota. Next base: position 43,197,269 of record NW_025999853.1, on the reverse strand, counting down.
GTCATCTTCCTGTGTGCCTATGAAGTAGTCTAGGAGTCATGAGTGCTGACCCATAAGTAAGCTCCATCATTAAAGTCTGTATTAGAAGAAATTTTGTAAGAGATACATGCTCGAGAGAGTAAAGGATTTCTTCTTTTTAAAATTTACTTATGAATTTGGGTTTTCCCTGGAAGTTCAAGCACTAGTGTAGAGCTGTGAGTGCACCCCCCAAAAAAAATTCACAGTGAGATTGATAAACATGGACATAACATGGAAAATAAAAATTGTCTCTTTAGTTCAGACTTAAGCTCTAACCAGCTGGTGTGGGGAGAAGGGCATTTCCTCTCTAACGTACATAGTGCTTAGTTGGGATAACTCCTGTAAACAAAGAGAGAAGAGCAAACAGGGGTGTACTGATAGATAGACCTCATGGGAGGTACTCAGAAAAATGAATAAAACCCTAAGAAGTGGTTTTGAATTCAAGCTTAAAATCATCTTTAGCTAAAACAATGAAAGAGGTTTGTGAGGCTCAGTTTTGGGGTGGTGAGTAGGAAAATTATGTTAAGGGCAAGGTTTGTTAAGAGTAAAGTTGATGCCTTCCCCCACTGGTAAGAAAACCCAGTGATCCAGCCAGACTTTTCTTCTTGGTGCAGAAAGAGACACACTGTTACATCACCAAGCTTTCCTTTATAGATGTAAATTTTCTTTTCCAAAAGGGTAGCTCCTCTACTTTCTGAGCTTCTCTCAAGTCTGCAGTTTCTCAAAATAATAAGCTCAAAATCATCCTGCACCAAAAAGACATGTTTTGGAGAGATTATCTTCTGGACTCCAATACCAGGATCCCATTTCCTATGATAATAATGAGGTGGAGGTGGGAGGGAATCAGTGCTTTGTAAAATACTTTAGGAAATGTTCAGAGAGCTATTGAAAGGCAAGAAAAGAATAAGAATATTAAAGGTTCTAAGAAATCCTCAGTTTAGGGAATCTATTTTACTTTATATATTCTAATCTTATTTGACTACAGCATAGTACTCTTTTGCTAATTAGTAAAGTCTTACAAACTTGTTTTATAAAATTTAATTTAGAAAAAGCTGCTGTTAGGATGCTGTTAATCTCCTTAACATCGATTCCTCAAATTAAAGAAGTTTTCCAAAATATATGGTTTCCCTTAATAATTGGCTATGGTTGAGAGGTCGCTGAACTGATCTAGAATTTTGTTAAATCATTTCAGCCATGTGGTGGTTCTAATGATTGGGTCCTGGGCTGATCAAGAGAAATGGGTGACCATGAGGTGGCTTGCAGTAGCACACATAACTTTGTTAGGCAATACTCTGACAAGTTAGCATGTTGGGAAGTCCCTCACAGTTATAATCTGGGAGCTACAACTAGATCACCCACCGCTCAGGAGAGAAAAGCAAGGAAGCCCCCTGAGAGGAGGGAAATTAAAGAGGATTATTTCTGTTTAGATGATGGAATTCTGCAATATAACAGGGAATCTCTGAACAGGTACAGTTCCACAGGGCAAATGTACCTTGGCATGATTATGGACCTGGGTTTATCTTTTGCTAGGTTTATCTTTTTAATCTTTGTTGGTTGCATTTGACAGGTCATTCAAAGCAGGCAGACTCTAAGAGGCTAACAATGTGCTTATCTGAGTTTGGTTCCAAATAGATGTATAAAAAATGAATTCTGGTGCTCAGAAAGCATTGGAGAGCTAACTAACAAGGGACCCATGGATAGAAGTCAGGTTTGACTCATTTATGTAAATCCTATTTCCCTGCTAGCCCTAAGAAGTAGTAGTACCAATTTTTTTTTTCTAAACTTATTTCCCCTTCATTTTAAGGTGTTTTGCAACAGTGCTAGATCAAGTATAGTAAGACTGATGACTCAATCATTAAAAACAGAATGAACACAGACTCTGGAAGTGAGACCTGGGTTCTGACTCCAGGAAATTGGTTAACATTCCAATTCTCAGTGCTTTCCTCTGTGGAATGACAATAATAGTACCTCAGCTTATGAAGCTTGACTATGGCTGTGTAAAGCAACAGGCCCAGGATTAGTTCTCAGAATATTTTAATATTCTTTTCCTTTTATCACTATTTTGGCTTCATGCTCTTTCTTTTATCTTTCTTGGTCCCTCAGACTCTCTAACCTAGAACTTAAAGTTAGTCTTCCTTTAATAGCCCCTTCAGCCACATTGTCTTGCATCACAGATAAGTGTAGCTGTCACTTTCTTAACTCCAACAGATCACAAGTTTCTTGAGATGCAAAAATTAAGATTGCCCCAGGGATTTCTAGTAATAACAACCACTAAGTCTAAGCTCAACTTTTGGTACTTATTATTATTTCCTTGTTTAAAAGGATATATTCTTAACCAATTTGCAAGAAAGTGTTGGTATGTACAATCTAATGTGTGTTCTGATCAGGGCCTTTCTGTATCCATGGAAATTATATTGTGTATCCCCCTAAATAAATTGCTTAACCAGTGTCAAAGGAATCTATTATGATACTCAAATCCATCTTGAGAGTTCATTATATTTTCATCCCATTTTTTCAGTCATTCTACTCATGACCAAATAAAATATAATATTCTAGGCTCCCATTCATTTAAAAAAAAATTATGTTTTAAAGGCCTGCTATGTGCTAGGTACTGTTTTAGGTACTGAGAGCATGAAAGTAAATGAGACAAATACTGATCTCATGGATCTAAGTTTCCAGCAATCAGATACTGTCAGTAAGCAAGTCAACATAAAAATAAGCAAGGTAATTACAAAGTGGATAAATTCCTAGAATGTTGCTGAGTCTAATAACAGAAGCAAGAATCAGAAAGGCAAATAGTTTAGAAAATCTCAGAGCTCCTACTTCTCTCCCAGACAAAACCAGGATCAAGTGTTCAGAGCTATAGGAGCCTAAGTAGATCTGAAGATGGGGGAATAGGAAGAGGACCAAAGTCCTTCTTTGGGGTAGAGCATAAGAAAGAGGCAAGATTACATAATTTCTCCCAGGCCCTCTATGTTTTAGGAGTAGAAGAAATATGGCTCTGTTATGTCTGTGCACATGATATAAGACATCCCAGAGAACACTATGTTCCCCCAAGATGTTTTATAAAAATGCAGAAATGCAAAGAGAGTCATGATTTTGCCCTGGTACACCAAAGAGGGCTTGAAATGTTATTGGGGTCCCTGGTCACAGTCCTGACTCTGGGGATCTTAGGTAAGGCTCAGATACCCACCAAATCAAAAGTCTAATAAACAGAGAGGATGAAGAAGAAAAAGGAGGAGGAGCAGGAGGAGCAGGAGGAGGAGGAGGAGGAGGAAAGAAATTTATTTTTGTTTGGCCAAAACTCTAAAGATAGTTAATCCTCTAAAAACTGTCTTCCTCATTCTGACAACAGATTTAGGGTAACATAGGGGAAAGAAAAAGACGGAGACAAGAGATATGCATTTGCATAGCAATTGCTATGCAATTTCAATTCCTATGCAATTTCAATTGCTATGCAATTTCAAATCTGGTTCTGAGAAATTCTGCTGGCATCCTCCTGACACCAGAATTTGGGGAGCAGTTTCCATTCTTTTTCTGTTTCCAGCATGAAGTATTGTTTACAGGAAGTTGGAACTAAGAAACAGCCTAAAGAGAACAAGAAAGAGGGGAAAAAATGGAGTGAGTCAGGGAAGGCAATGACTGGGTCTTTCTTTAAATCACCCAGTTTTAAGAGTTCCTATTTCTTATTACAGTAATTGGAGCTTAGATCCTGACTTGAGAGATACTCTTTTGGTATTTTGAATTCTTAATTTTAACCCCAACTGGTGTGTTAAAGGAAGCAATTCCAATGTCCATTTGAAAAGAAAGAAAGAAAGAAATCACTCCTATATTTCTGCATAGAGCATTGAAATAAGATGGAAAAACAGAATCAAACCACTGAAGAATTAAAAGAAAACTCTAAAAGTAACACTTGCCCAATTAAACAGCTCATATAATAGTGCATGTGAAATTGACCTTCATAATGCTAACCCCATGGACACTTTCTATGACTTTTAAAGAGAAAAAGACTTCTTTTTTCTCCCAGTACCCACTGGCTTTACACAAAGCTTTAAGCAAATAAATGAATGCTTGTAACCACCTCCACACTCCCACCTAAATAATCAACGCTTATGAACATCTGATTAACTTGACCACATCCAAAGGTAGATAATTGCTTGTGGCTTCATATATAAGCTGAATTTCTTTGGTGCTAAAGTTAAATGCCACTATCACAGTCGGGCCCATGGCAGAAGACTTGAAAGAGCATAGTGCCTGCATTCTAAGCACTCCAAATTGCTTTATATACTCTGCCTCTCTCTCTTCTTTCTTGAATAACCAGTTTTAGAAATGTAATTTTTTTTAGTCTAGTAGAATAGTATTGTTAAAGTTGAAAAGTCTCAGAAAAAAACATCAAATATGTATTCATACATTCTATAAACATAAATATGTGTTTGTGGTTTTATTGTTGGTTTGTGGAAGAAAAAAGATAGAAACATCATAACCAAAAAACAGAAATCAAAATAGAAAACGAGTAAGATGAGTGGCTAGAGCCAGGTAGTAGAATAAATGCGAAGCTTATCCTGTAGAAAAGAATGAAGAAATTTTCGTCAAAAACAGCAACATAATTGTATTTTTGTGTTATAAATACATGTGTTTTTATTCACTGTCCTTCAGAACCAAGAAGAGCTCTTAAAAAATACTTAGTCTTTTTTTTTAAAATTGAAAGGGGATTACTTTTATGGCTAATGACTAGTTTCTAAATATTCACAATTTTATTTCATATATTTCAAAGCTTTCAGTTATAAACTCTGGAAATACTCAAAGATACTAATTTTTAAAGATAATTTTTTTAAAAGCCTCCAACACATGCTTTAACAACTTTGAAAGACCAGTAGGAGAGGCTCATGAGTGTGGAAGAACACCAGCCTCCTGTTTGGGACTCATAGTTGTTTGTGTCATTGTGAAAATAAACACCTGCCTGTGAGCCCAGACCATAGCAGAATTCATGACAGATCACTGAGAGCAGTCAGCAGGCTCAGTGAATGTTAGAAATCAGTGTATTGGAAACATGATTGGCAGTCAGCATTGTGGTATATGCCAGGAATTCCAGAGGCTTACTAAGCTAAGGTGGGAAGATCACAAGTTCAAGGTCAGCCAGGGCAACTTGAGACTCTTTTTTCAAAAATACAAAATAAAATGGACTGGGGATGTAGCTCAGTAGTAGAGGACCCCTGGGTTAAATCCCCCTACTGCAAAAAAAAGAGAGGAGAGGAGAGGAATGGGAGAAAAAAAAAAGGAAAGAAACATAAATTTGGGTAAGATCTCAGGCCCTTCGCCTCTAGGCACTTGAAGTATAGTGTGTTCAGGTTTCTTCCTATTCTGCGGCTTGGCAAAGTCTACATCTTCTCTTCCGATTCCATTAGCTTTCTAGAGACTTATTATCTCTTGACTTCTTCTGCCTTCTAGTCCTGGAAGACTGCGCTGTTGATTCAGATGTAAAAGAGATTTCTTCACTGTTTCTTCATTAAAACTACTGGCATTATGAAAATGAAAATGGGTATATGAGGATCACAAAATGGTAAGCCTTATTATGGAACATTTAGACTTTGACTTTCTCTTTCAGTCTTTTTTCCTCTGACTTTAAGCTCTCCTTCCTTTCAGGAACAAAGTGAATCTTCCCTGCCTCTCCTATAGAGAATAAGCAACTATTTTTATTGCCTAGGACTGTTTGGGGGTCTCATTGAACATCAATGACTTATTCGAGTACGGTGCAACTTCTGTACAAGTAATCTGCTCCCCAGAAAGACCCTCCAGGAAGTAAAATTGCACACCCCATTATAGAAACATGCTTGATGTGCCAATCAAGTATTATCAAGCTGCTAATATCTACCACTCTTCCCATGATGGGCTTTCCTCGTGTTCTTGGTTCGAGAGATTCAAGGGGAAGAAAGACAAAAATGCTGCCTCACAATGCCTATGTTTCAAGGGTGTGGCATGGGAAGGAAATAACAAGACAACGAACACACATGTGCAAAACCACATGCTCATGAAATGTAATTTCACATAGTGATCATTACTACCTGGACGACAAAGTAGTGTAGTGGGCTAGAGAATGACCGGGAGAAGGGCAAGTGAGCTGCCTATGGCTGGTACAGATGTGATCAGCAGCAAAACATTTCAAAGAAAGTAAGATTTCTATTGAGACATGAAAGTTGAAATGAAGACAGTCATGCAAAGTTCTTAGAGGAAAACACTGCAGGCAGAGAAGATAACTGGTACAAACGTCCTAAGGAGGGAACGGTTATTTCATGGTCAAGGGCCAAAGAGAAGAGCCTGTGGGCAGACATTAATGAGCCAGGGAGAGGCTGGGGATGGGCACAAAGAGCCTTCCAGGCTGTACTGAGATATTTAAATTACATTCAAATTGTAATGGAAAAACCCTAGAAGATTTTGAGAAAAGGAGCGGCATGATACAATTGCTATTTTTAAAAAGATCATTTCAGGGGCTGGGGTTGTGGTTCAGTGGTAGCACGCTCGCCTAGCATGTGCAAGGCCCTGGGTTCAATTCTCGGCACCACATAAAAATAAATAAACAAAATAAAGGTATTGTGTCTAACTACAACTAAAAAATAAATACTTTAAAAATAAATAAATAAATAAAAAGATCATTTTAGTTGGTGTGTAGTGAAAAGAAAACAAAAGGCAAAAAGAGAATGCATTTGAGAGGCTGCTATAGGATCATTTGGAAGATTATGGCCACAGAATTAGCTAAAATGAATGGATTTAAGTTATATTTTTTATGTGGATCCTATGAAACATGCATAAGAGATTGTCAAGTGGTAGGTAACCAAGGAATGAACAGAAATCAAGAATGACTCTGGGGTTTTCCTCACATAACACAGAGAAAGGAGCAGTAAATGGTGCATTTCACTCCTTGTGTAGCAAAGCCATAGTTTCTTTCTTAGGCTTCTAACATGCAGAAGATTCCACTCAATGCTATCGAAAAGCCTAGGACTGGAAACAGCAAGTGCATGCATGATTATTAATGTGTACCACACAGCATATAATGACATAAGATTTGTTATGGGGCAAGGGACTTTTCCTTCAGGGGCTTTTATGAAAATAATAGATTATTTGCAGATAGTTGTATCTATTTTATTTGTCTTTGAAATATTTTTAAAAAATACACTTTTACCAAATAGCTACATAGTTTAATTCAGAGATCACTTTAAATAAATAAGATGGAATGCCAGTTACAGATAAAAGATTACTGCAGATCCAAGATGGCGGACCAGAGGGAGGCAGCATTCTATGTTGCTCTGTGACCTGGGACTCAAGAAGTGAGAATACTGCTTCTCTACGAGTGATATTCCTGCCTCTTTGCAGGAATCATGGTCATCTTGCCTGCTAGTGCTCCAGGCCTCAGCGTCAGAGTAGGTCTCTCAACTACTCACCCATGCAGGACTACCAGGTACCCAAGCAGGACCATGGGTATCAACACCCGCACAGAACATTCGGCCACCCACCCAAGCAGAAATCACAGACACTGCTCGCACACAGGACACACCCAGCAGCTTCCCACGTGCAGGAACTCTGGCTGCCACTCCCCTGTAGACCCCCATCTACCAATGTGGGGCTTCTCCGGTTGGTGCCATCTTTGGACACTGCAGCATTGGAGATAGTCCCCTATGCATAGTAGCCTGCCTGCACCCGGGAAACTCACACAGGCTCTGAAGTCAGCCAACAGCCACATACTGCATGCCACAGAGCTCCTCTCTCAATTCATTGTCCAACGCCATTGCCCAGCTACCCCCACCCAACCTGATGCCTGATTGCTGAAAGCAGGCGCCACCATTTTGGGCCACCTTCATTACTATCTTCAATGGGAGCAACTCCCAGTTTGGAACTCCAGCTGGCCAGGTACCCAGTTTGTAACTCCCCGCTCTCCCCAGCAGTCACTACCTTGATACAGTGATACCCTGGTTACATTCACCATCCTGAGGGCAGAGATACCACCTAACAACAGACAACCCCACCTATTGGATGAGAAGGGAAGCAGGAAAGATACGAATCTCCAACCAAAACAATCCCTGTTTCTTCCTTCAAGGATTTTTCCCCCTCTCTCTCTATTCTCCCACCCTCACATCACAACATATGTGAAACCAAGTACTTTGCATGAATTAGGATTTCAAGAACTGGAATGTCTGAATATAATATTACAGCTGTGTTGTATATTCTTTTTTTTTCTCTTTTTCCTCCAATTTCTACTATTTTAACATTTTTTATCTTTCTTAATATATATGTGTGTTTCTTTTATGTACCCTACTGTCTTTCCACTTACCTGTCTACCCAAAATTACTTTCTCCCCCTTTTCCTGGTACTAATCTTTCTCTTTAGATTTCTCTTTCACACTTCCTAAGATATAATAACTCTATATCCTCACCTCCTATGCCCTCAGCATACCATCCTACTCCTCACCCTTGGTTCTTTCTCCACCATCAGACTGTAAGCCCTTTTACAAACCTCTTGAGTATATTGTAGATAATAATTGAATTCACCATTTCTGTACATTGTGACCGAACTGTAAAGATCTTAATAGCAAATGTTTGTTTTTAGGATGTATATGGTTTATATGGGGATCTGTTAACATTGTCATTCATCCAAAAGGAGAAATATTAGATCCCTACAGGGGCACTATAAGCCTCGGGGGTAAAAATGGTAGTGGCTCAGATCCACAGTGTTAGAAGGGAAGACACACAAGCAATATGAAAAGAAAAGGGAAGAAAGTGCCCCCAAACAAATCAAGATACCACATTATTAGAACCCATGACCAGCCCAGCAGAAGAAATGACAGAGAAGCAGTTCAGAATGTACGTAATTAAAATGTTCTATGAACTAAAGGAAGATATAAGAGAGAAAATACAGGCAGCAAAAGATCATTTTGACAAACAGCCACATAAACAAATACAGGAAGCAAAAGATTACTTCAATAGGGAGACAGAGGTTCTTAAACAACAAACAGAAATCCTTGAAATGAAAGAAACAATAAACCAAATGAAAAGTTCAATTGAAAGCATCACTAACAGAGTAGACCACGTGGAAGACAGGCCCTCAGACAATGAAGACAAAATATATAATCGTGAAAAGAATGTAGACCACACAATGAAAATGGTAAGAAACCATGAGCAGAATATTCAAGAAATATGGGATAGCATAAAAAGACCAAATTTAAGAGTTATTGGGATAAAGGAAGGCATAGAGGTACAAACAAAAAGAATGAGCAATCTATTCAATGAAATAATATCAGAAAATTTCAAACAAGAAGAAAGTTTTGGAAAAGCAAATTCAGGAGGCTTACGGATACCAAATGTACAAAATCACAATAGAGCCACAACAAGGCACATTATAATGAAAATACCTAGCATACAGAATAAGGAGAGAATATTAAAAGCCACAAGAGAAAGGAATCAGATTACATATAGGGGGAAACCAATTAGATTATGTGCAGATTTTTCAACCCAGATTTTGAAAGCTTGAAGATTCTGGAACAACATATCAAGCTCTGAAAGAAAATGGATGCCAGCCAAGAATCTTATATCCAGCAAAATTAAGCTAGATTTGATGATGAAATAAAAACCTTCCATGGTAAACAAAAGTTGAAAGAATTTACAACCCGAAAGCCGACACTACAGAACATCCTTGGCAAAATATTTTGTGAAGAGGAATTGAAAAATAACAATAAACATCAACAAAGGGAGGTATTACACAAAAAGGAAAAAATAATCAAATGAGAAATGAATTCAAGCTGAATTCCAAAAATAGCTTCGAATACAAATCATGTCTCAATAATAACCCTGAATGTTAATGGCTTAAACACATCAATCAAAAGACATACACTTGCAGATCGGATTTTTTTTTTTTTAAAAAAAGAACAAACAAAATGCTGCCTCCAAGAGACTCATCTCATAGAAAAAGACATCCAGAGACTAAAAGTGAAAGGTTGGGAAAAATCATACCACTCACAAGGACTGCGGAAGCAAGCAGGGGTTTCCATCCTCATATCAAATAAAGTAGATTTCAAGCCAAAGTTAATCAAAAGAGATAAAGACGGACTTTCCATACTGCTTAAGTGAACGATTCATCAACAAGACATAACAATAATACATTTATATGCCCTAAATAATAAAGCATCTACATTCATCAAACAAACTTGTCTCAAGTTCAAGAGTCAAATGGATCTCAACACAATAATTGCAAGTGATTCTAACACACCTCTTTCACCACTGGATAGATCATCCAAACAAAAGCTGAACAAAGAAATTATAGAACTCAATAATACAATCAATAACTTAGGCTTAACTGACATATACAGAATATTTCATCCTTCAATGAGAGAATTCACTTTCTTCTCAGCAGCACATGGATCCTTCTCTAAAGTAGACCATATATTATGCCACAAAGCAACTCTTAGCAAACATAAAAAAAGCAGAAATACAACCCTGCATTTTATCAGATCATAATGAAATGAAATTAGGAATCAATGATAAAATAAGAAATAAAACTATTTCAACACCTGGAGACTAAATAATATGCTACTGAATGAAAAATGGGTTGCAAAAGACATCAAGGAGGAGATTAAAAAATTTAAAAATTAGAACACAGATACAACGTATCAAAATATCTGGGACACTATGAAGGCAGTACTTAGAATAAAAAGTTCATTGAATGGAGTGCATTTCTTAAAAGGGAAAAAAAGTAAACAAATAAGTGACTTAACATTACATCTCAAAGCCCTAGAAAAAGAAGAACTAATCAATACCAAAAGAAGTAGACAACAAGAAATAATTAAAATCAGAGGTGATATCAAGAAAATTGAAGCAAAAGAAACAATTGAAAAAATTGACAGAACAAAAAGCTGGTTCTTTGAAAAAATAAATTAAATCAACAGAACCTTAGCCATGGTAAAGAAGAGAAGGAGAGACAAACTCCAATTACTAACATACACAATGAAAAAGAAAATATCACAACAGACACTACAGAAATACAGAAGATAACTAGAAATTATTTTGAAAATTATACTTCAATAAAATAGAAAATATCAAAGGCTTTGACATTTAATTTGCCAAAATTGAATCAGGATGATATACACAACTTAAACAGATCAATTTCAAGCGATAAAATAGAAGACACCATCAGAAACCTAACAACGAACAATAGCCCAGGACCGAATGAATACACAGTCAAGTTCTATAAGACTTTTAAAGAAGAACTAATACCAATACTCTCCAATTTATTTCAGGAAATAGAAAAAGAGGCAGCACTTCCAAACTCATTCTATGAGGCCAATATCACCCTGATTCCCAAACTAGGCAAAGACACATCAAAAAAAGACCAATATCTCTAATGAACATAGATGTAAAAATTCTCAATAAAAATTTAGCAAACTTAATACAAAAACATATCAAAAAAGATAATACACCACAATCAAGTGGGGTTCATGCCAGGGACGCAAGGTTGGTTCAACATACAGAAATCAATAAATGTAATGCATCACTTCAACAGACTTAAAGATAAGAACCGTATGATCATCTCAATAGATGCAGAAAAAGCATTTTAAAAATACAGCACCACATCATGTTCAAAACACTACAAAAATTAGAGATAACAGAAACATATCTCAACATTGTAAAAGCTATCTATGCTAAGCCCAAGATCAACCTCATTTTAAGTGGAGAAAAACTAAAAGCATTCCCTCTAAAAATTGGAACAACACAGGATGCCCTCTTTCACCACTTCTATTTAACACAGTTCTTGAAACACTGGCCAGAGCAATTAGACAGACAAAAGAAATTAAAAGGATACAGATAGGAAAAGAAGAATTCAAATTAGCAGATATGATTCTATACCAAGAATACCCAAAAATTCCACCAGAAAATTTCTAGAACTAGTAATGAATTCAGCAATGTAGCAGGATACAAAATCAACACCCATAAATCAAAGGCATTTCTGTATATCAGTGACAAATCCTCTGAAAAGGAAATGAGGAAAATTACCCCATTTAAATAGCATCAAGAAAAAATAAAATACTTTGTAATCAACCTAAGAAAAAACGTGAAAGAACTCTACAATAAAAACTACAGAATGCTAAAGAAAGACATTAAATAAGACCTTAAAAGATGGAAAGATCTACCTTGTTTTTGGATAGGCAGAATTAATATTGTCAAAATGTCCATAATACCAAAAACACTATACAGATTTAATGCAATTCCAATCAAAATTCCAATGGCATTCCTCATAGAAATAGAAAAAACAGCCATGAAATTCATCTGGAAAAATAAAAAGACCCATAATAACTAAAGCAATCTTTAGCAGGAAGAGTGAAGCAGGCAGCATCACTATACCAGACCTTAAACTATTCTACAGAGAAATAATAACAACAAAAAAAGCATGGTATTGGCACAAAAATAGACTGGTATACCAATAGTACAGAATAGAGGACACAGAGACTCACCCACATAATTACAGTTATCTTATATTAGACTAAGGTGCCAAAAACGTACATTGGAGAAAAGATAGCCTCTTCCCCAAATGGTGTTGGGAAAATTGGAAATCCATATGCAACAAAATGAAATTAAACCCCTATCTCTCACCATGCTTGAAACTCAACTCAAAGGACCTAGGAATTAAACCAGAGACCCTGCATGTAACAGAAGAAAAAGTAGGCCCAAATCTCCATCTTATCGGAATAGGCCCCTACTTACTTAATAAGACTCCTATAGAGCAAGAATTAAAATCAAGAATCAATAAATGGGATAGATTCAAACTAAAAAGCTTCTTTTTATGTTGAGGGCCACAGACAAGTCAAGATAGCGCCTCGCACTTTGCCAGGAGGAGTGGTTTGAGAAGTAACACCAGTGAGCCATTAAGATGATGGAGATTCCTTAATGACTGACTGCTGTATCTAGATGATGTTAATTAAGTTAAGCTGTGTGTAATTATTAAGATGATGAGGATTCCTTAATGACTAATTGCTGTATCTAGATGATGTTAATTGAAACAAGCTGTGTATAATGAGTTAGGTATAAATACCTCTGCTGTCCTGCAATAAAGCGGCTCCCGCTGTTTCAACCTTCACAAGTTGCTTGTCACCCCCCTCACCCCCCCACCCCCGGTTATTTTGCCCAGCCAGACTGCGGCATTCTTAGCAAAAGAAACAATCAATGAGGTAAATAGAGAGACCACATTTTGGGAGCAAATTTTTACCACTTGCACATGAGATAGAGCACTAATCTCTAGGGTATATAAAGAACTCAAAAAGTTAAACACCAAAACAACAAATAACCCAATCAATAAATGGGCCAAGGAATTGAACAGACACTTCTCAGAATAGGATATACAATCAACCAACAAATATATAAAAAAAAATGTTCAACATCTCTGGCAATTAGAGAAGTGCAAATTAAAACTACTCTAAGATTTCATCTCACTGCAGTCAGAATGGCAGCTATTATGAATACAAACAAAAATAAGTGTTGGTGAGGGTGTGGGGAAAAAGGCACACTCATATATTGCTGGTGGAACTGCAAATTGTTGCAGCCAATATGGAAAGCAGTATGGAGACTTCTTGGGAAACTGGGAATGGAACTACCTTTTGACCCAGCTATCCCACTCCTCGATCTATATCCAAAGGACTTAAAAACAGCATACTTCAAGGACATAGCCACATCAGTGTTTATTCCAATCAAAATTCCAATGGCATTCCTCATAGAAATAGAAAAAACAGCCATGAAATTCATCTGGAAATTCACAATAGCTAAACTGTGAAACCAAGCTAGATGCCCTTCAATAGATGAATGGATAAAGAAAATGTGGCATATATACACAATGGAATATTACTCAGCAATAAAAGAGAATAAAATCATGGCATTTGGAGTTAGAGAAGATAATACTAAGTGAAGTTAGCCAATTCCAAAAAACCAAATGCCAAATGTTTTCTCTGATATAAGGAGGCTGATTCATAGTGGGTTTGGGAGGGGAACATGGGAGGATTAAAGGGACTCTAGATAGGGCAAGGGGTGGGAAGGATAGGGAGGGGGCTTGGGAGTAGGAAAGATGGTGGAATGAGATGGACATCATTACCCTAAGTACATGTATGAGGACACAAATGGTATAAATAAACTTTGTATACAAGCAGAAATATGAAAATTTTTTCTCTATATGTGCAGTATGAATTGTAATGCATACATAACAAATTAGAATTAAAATTTTTTTTAAAAAAGATCACTACAGTCTGTCTTCTTGCATGGTCCACATTCTGCTGATTCATCCTGTATGTGTTCATGCTGTTCCCACATCAAGGTCAGGGTCCTCTGCGTCTAATTAAGTATTTACTGAACTTTCACATTAAGAACAACCTTCTTTGGTTGTGTTTTTAAGGATACTTATTTTTTCCCAGCTCTTGGCAAAGTTCTTCCTACCAATTTCCTATTCTTATGTAGTTTATTTTATTGTGAGTAAAGTAATAAGCTAAACCTTTTGGTAGAAAGGCAATATCCACTTTGGTGCTCATCTGAAAGTGGAATTATCACAGGAACAGAAGCACTGACACTTTGTCTGGCAGTACTTTACCATTCTCCCTAGATTCCAGGTTTCCAATATTCAGTCTTTTTCTGACTCTTATTATAATTAGTCATGTTATAAATTTCTTTTAGTATTAGCCTTTAGTATTAACTAAACATTATACATATGTGTGTATATATATACATATATATACATATTTATAACTATTAGAGATAGATATAGATGATATAGATAGATGGATTGAAATATGGAGGAAAACATTAATAGATAGAAAACTCTAATTCAGAGAGCTTCTAAATCAAAAAAGAGAAATGTAGACTAAATATGAATCAACTGCATTTCATCTGAATAAAGTTGTGGTTATAAAGCGATTTAATGCTATCAACAAAGTCTAAAAAAGTCCTAGCTATGAACTGACATCTCCAAGATATGAACATCACAATTATAACATGAAAACTTGACATTCCTCATTCATTAAAAATATCACTGAAAGCAAAACAAGCTATAGAAATTTTCTGCTTCTGCATGCACCAAAGTCTCAGGATACATTACAGGATCAACTTAGGATATGTTTCATCATCCTCCTTTTCCTTTCTATTGCAAACCCTCTTGCACTTATCTTCTGTGTCCCATTTCTATACCATTCTTATACCCAAACTCTGTCACCCACAGAACTTTTGAACTGAGTTGTAGGGACTATATCTAGTATCTAGTATCTTCTTACTAACACAATATTCAGGTTATCTGCATGGCTTTTATACTCCAAATTCTGACTCTTGGGTAATGCTGTATCTTGTGACAGAGTTGGCTCTCTCTGTGATGTAAATCAGGTCAACCACCCTAAGTTCACTCTTTTTGGAAAAGGAGTTTAAAAATCACATTTTCAAAGGCTTTGTCTGGGGAACCTCTTAACTTCCAATACTTTCCTCACATGTTTGCTCCTATCTATATCATTAAAACATGCCATAAATACAACATTATACCATATGGTCATGATATTTTCTTGTCATTCTAGAATCTCTGGTACTTGCTAAAGTTTTAAGCATCCCAGGCCCAACATTTTTTAATAATCTGGCAACAATCTATGATTAGTAAACAGAACTTTTGGACTGAGTTGTAGGGACAATATCTAGAACATTAGGCCCATGTGTGGGTGTGCTTCTCTGTGCTCAGAATTTGGCTGCTCTATCTTTCTCCAAGTCACTAAGTCACCCTTTGTTTTGCTGAAATTTTTTGTTCTTTAAAAGGCACAGAGTGAACTGAGCCAATTTTTTCATAGAAATAATTTGTGGAAAGAAGCTGGAGATGGTTTAGTCTAATTGCTACTCATTTGGGCAACATGATTTCTTAAGAAAGGAGCTAAGGAACTCATATTGATTAGGCACCTGGGCATGCATCACAATGTCTTTAAAAATTCTCCCAACAATCATTGAACCTGGTATATGGTTCCCAGTTTAGTGTGAGGGAAACTAGGCAAGGTCACAGATCAGTTAGTCTCATAGCCAGCATTCAAACTTAAATCTTTCTTACTCCTCATCTCATGTGTTTTTCACATTCTACAAAGAAGAGGAGACTTAGAATAGTTATGAGCTCAGATTATGAAGTCAAATAGTCCTGAGTTCAGACTTGAGTTCTGCTCTTATTAAGTTTCCAAAATCTGAGATGAAATAATTACCTACGAGCCTTTTTATGTTTTTATACATTCTCTCAATTTTATGTTCTTTCTCCTTTCATTCTAATCTTCACTTCTGGTGCTTAATATCTGTTATTATTCCAGTTGCTCACTGTCCATATGTCATCATAATTGCATCCCCTCTTTCTATCTGTAATTTCTATTTTTGTGTCAAATTCAGAAATAATTGCTGAAATCTCTTGGTGCTTCTGAAATTGAAGGGCTGTGCAGTTTGACATTACTTCAACTGTTATTTTCTTCATGCTAACAAATATTTCATCAATAATTATTTCTTCAAAAAAATTATCCTGAATTTACAGTGTTTGGGAATATAACACATATTTATGGAGTTTACATGTATTAACAATGTCAAAATGTGTAGAGGTAATAGGCAAGAAAAGAGGGAGAATGCCCTACAGAGAGAAAAAGCATTAATTTCTGGCTTATATTCTTCATGTTGGTGAGTCCAAATGGCATCCCACTGAAGGGTGAGACTTTAGAGAAAAACAAGGACAATTTTTAAATAGTTTTATTTGTAAATAGACACAATGCCTTTATTTTATTTATTTATTTTTATGTGTTACTAAGAGTTGAACCCAATTCTTCACATGTGCTAGGCAAGTGCTCTACCACTGAGCCACAACTTTAGCCCAAGGACAATTTTCCACTGTAACAGGAGAGAAATTTTAGTAAACAGGTACAGATGCTCTTAGGGTAATATATTTGCCATTGGGAAGATGATGTATTTCTCATCTGATTGCTTCTGACAGTGGAGCATGAGATGAATTCATATAGCTGAGTCAGAGCAAAAAGAATGTGGGAGATTGGAGAAGAGAAAATGTAAAATGTCATATAAGAATACAAAAACGAATTTGCTAGATAATTATTGAAATTGGTGGCCTATTTGAGATTAGTGATCAGAAATTTCTTGCTGTGGATTGAACTCAGGGCTTCAGGCAGGCTAGGCATATGCTCTGCCACTGAGCTACACACCCAGCCCTGTGATCATCAATGTTAATTGAGGCCCAGTTGTGTATTTTTTCTAACAGTATTTAATTTCCCTAGACCATATGTTGTTGTAGGTACAAACCTAAAACAACAATGTTTTCTCATAGAATACTTTTACCTTAGTGAATTCTTGGATAATTACATGGTGAACCACAATACTCAGACCAATTGGACTAGATATCTAACTTCAAAATATATTAAATGCATCACTTAATTATTTCAGTAATCTTCTCTACATTTCTTTGAATTTTTGGTTCCTTTTTAAATGAGGAAACATATAACTAAGTTATCCTAAAACTGTTAGCTCCCTTTTCACATCACTGGAAACTTTATGCTTGAGTTGATATTTATTTGTAAAGAAGACTGTTATGGTTTAGATATGAAGTATGCTGTGAGACAATACAAGAAAGTTTAGAATTGAAATGTTTGGGTTATGAGACTCTTAACCTAATGAGTACATTAATCCCCTGACAGGGATTAACTGGGTGGTGGTAACTGTAGATGGGTAAGTTATGGCTGGAGAAGGCAGGTCACTGGGAACAGGCCTTTAGGGTATATATTTTGTACCTGGTGAGCAGATTCTCTCTCTCTCTCTCTCTCTCTCTCTCTCTCTCTCTCTCTCTCCCCCCCCCACCCCTGTTTGTGTGTTTGTGTGTGTGTGTGTGTGTGTGTGCGTCTCCTTCCTGATTTCCATGTCCTGAGCAGCTTTCTTCTGCCATATCCTTCTGCCATGGTGTTCTGCCTCACCTTAATCCCAGAGCAATGGAGTCAGCCAACTATGGACTGAGACCTCTGAAACAGCGAGCACCAAATAAACTTTTCCTCTTCTAAAATTGTTCTTGTCAGGTCTTTTTGGTCATAGCAATGAAAAAGCTGACTAAAACAAAAACAAATGGAATTGTAAAGGATAAGGATATTCATACATGCTTTTAAACTTTATATCTGGTAACATGTTTTACTTTAGAGGTTGATATTTTCCAGTCTTTATTGTGTCAAAACAGTGCCTGTGAGCTCAGTCAATACACAGTAATGGGAAATGAAAACAAAGTGTCTCAGAAGAAACTACAAGGTGTTTCTGAAATAAAACAAAAATTTTAGCTCCAACTTCAAACAGAGGCTATGAACAACAACACCAAAAGCTAATAGTAATTTAAATTTATGTTGCTTCAAACAGCCCCACAACAAAGAAAAATGTGAGATTCAGTTCTCAAAAAGCAGAATAGAATGGACTAAGGGAGAGACTAACATCTAGCATTAAGCAAGCTCCTACTTTGTCCCAAGCACTATATCTTTAACAAGCTCTCTGAAGGCTGTTATTCATGATGATATATATCTCCAAAATGCAAAAAGCCATGATTTACTGCTGAAAATTGCTAACATTATGCTAACGTATAATCTGATGTGCATTTTTATTATGTAGATGTATAAATCAATTCATTCAACTATTATGAAAAGACCAGATATTTTACTCAAAGAAGTAGAAAAATTTTAAAAATGGCTCTTTTATTTGAACTATTATTCCCTTAATTCAGCTTACTATGATTTTTTCTGTAACAAACTTTGAGTTGTTTAGAATAATTCCTCTAGATTATATGCCATACTATGTTTCACTTTAATATCTGCACAGCTATCAAAAATTTGCATGACAACAAAATGGAGAAATTACGATATTATGTGGCTTCCTTGCTCGAGATAAGACATTTTGCTCCTTTTGCAAAAAAAATCACAGCAATAAACATGCCCTTCATGAAGCATCAGTGTGTATTTATTGTAAGAAAACTTTGCTTCAGAATCTTTTAAATGAGGCCAAGAGAAATTTTAATATAAACTTGTGATGGTTTCAAAGATTTGTAAAGCCTGCCAGGAATTTTCAAGAAAATACTTTTCTCCAAATGAAGCTTTGTTTTATGAGTACTAATAGCCTGAATAAAGTGATTTGTACTATAGAAAAACATCTGTATCTGAACCCCCCACAATCCATTCATTTTAAGAAAAATTTGATACAATATATAAACCCACATGTACATAAAAGTTTCAGTTTTGAAAATGATCCACATATCTTTTAACCAATTTATCAGCATAATGATAAAATAACATGATTTGTGGATTCAACAAGGTAAAATAGTTTAACAATGAAATGCCAAGAATATACTTTAGGTACTATGATAGACGACCAATATTTGACTACTTTATTTTCTAAACTGAAAATTATATTATTCTATTTGTGTGAATGTCTTTAGTTCAGTATAGATGATAACAATCCTAGAGATTTGGAAATAAAGAATAGTCAATAATTAAAATATCACATGGCCTGTTGTATTTGTTAATTTGAAGAGCTAAATTTAAAAACATTGAGGTGAGCCAGAATGCATTGCATTGATTGTTATAAGCAATTTGATGCTCAATGCAACATATTCTCATGCATTTTGTCCAAGTATATAGATATTGGAATTGTTAATATTTACATAGTGCTTCATAGTTTGCAAAGCAATTTTTCATGATTAATTCACTCCTCAGAACAACCCCATGGAATAAGACTATCATCCTCATTTTTCAGGTTAACAGCATAATTCAAATTATCAGTCATTAAAGCAGCAGGCTCAGATCCTTCATTTCAAGCCCTCTATGCCCAGTGTTCAAAACAACCAAATATGTGGCAATCTAAGAAAACTTACACCAGCAAGTTTTTGAACTCAAATTATGAACTCAAATTTAGTATACACCTCAGAAAACTTCCTGCTACTTATGTTTTATAACTACTGTCACATGTTTTAAAAATTGGTGCATATTTGGCATTAGGGCATAAAGTTTGCCTTCCGAAATCCTTGGGAAGTCTATACAATACAAAGAGGAAACTACAAAAATCCTATACATTGTGTGATATGAAGAACCCACCTTCATGTGGCAAGTAAAAAAGAAAAGATCTCACCCTCATGGAATTATTGTCTAGGGAGGTTAATAAATATTCTATAAAAAGAAAAAGAAAAATCAATCATAATTGTCAATATGGACATGGTATAAAGAAATAAGACTAATTTTTATGTAAGAAACATTAGCAAGAGGTACATAACATAAATTAGAGGATCAAAGAAGGTCCCTTTAAGAAAATGTAAAAGAAGTTGAAATTTTTTAATACCTTCATTTTATTTATTTATTTTTATGTGGTGCTGAGGATCAAACCCAGCCAGAGCCTCATACATGTGAGGCAACTGCTCTGTCACTTAGCCATAACCCCATCCCCCAATACTGGATTTTTTTTATTTATATATGACAGTGGAATGCATTACAATTCTTATTACACATATAGAGCACAATTTTTCATATCTCTGGTTGTATACAAAGTATATTCACACCAATTTATGTCTTCATACATGTACTTTGGATAATAATGATCATCACATTCCACCATCATTTCTAATCTCATGCCCCCTCTCTTCCCCTCCAACCCCTGTGCCCTATCCTCCCATGCTCCCTCTCTATCCCACTATAAATCAGCTTCCTTATATCAAAGAAAACATTCAGCATTTGGTTTTTTGGGATTGGCTAATTTTGCTTAGCATTATCTTCTCTAACTCCATTCATTTACTTGCAAATGCCATGATTTTATTCTCTTTTATTGCTGAGTAATATTCCATTGTGTATATATGCCACATTTCTAATCCATTCATCTACTGGACGGCATCTAGGTTGATTCCACAGTTTAGCTATTGTGAATTGTGCTGCTGTAAACACTGATGTGGCTATGTCCCTGTAGTATGCTCTTTTTAAGTCCTTTGAGTATAGACCAAGGAGAGGAATAGCTGGGTCAAATGATGGTTCCATTCCCAGTTTTCCAAGAAATCTCCATACTGCTTTCCATATTGACTGCACCAATTTTCAGTCCCACCAGCAGTGTATGAGTGTACTTTTTTCCCCACATTCCTCACCAAAACTTACTATTGTCTGTATTCATAACAGCTGCTATTCTGACTGGAGTGAGATGATACCTTAGAATGGTTTTGATTTACATTTCTCTAATTGCTAGCGATGATGAACATTTTTTCATATATTTGTTGATTGTATATCCTATTCTGAGAAGTGTCTGTTTAAGTCCTTGGTCCATTTATTGATTGGATTTTTTTTTTTTTGGTTTTTTGGTTTTTAGCTTTTTGATTCTTTGTACACCCTAGAGATTGTGCTCTAACTGATGTGTGAGGGGTAAAGATTTGCTCCCAAGATATAGGCTCTCTATTCATCTTACAGATTGTTTCTTTAGCTAAAAAGAAACTTTTTAGTTTGAATCCATCCCATTTATTGATTCTTGATTTTAATTCCTGCACCAAAGGAGTTTATTAAGGAAGTTGGGGTCTAATCCCATATGATGGAGATTAGAGCCTACTTTTCTTCTATTAGACACAGGGTCTCTGGTTTTATTTTTGGGACCTTGATTCATTTTGAGTTGAGTTTTGTGCATGGTGAGAGGGGTTTAATTTCATTTTGTTGCATATGGATTTCCAGTTTTCCCAGCACCATTTGTTGAAGAGGCTATCCTTTCTCCAATGCATGTTTTTGGCACCTTTGTCTACTAATATAAGATAACTGTAATTTTGTGGGTTAGTCTCTGTGTCCTCTATTCTGTACCATTGATCTACCAGTCTGTTTGGGTGCCAATATCATGTTGTTTTTGTAACTATTTCTCTTTAGTATAGTTTAAGGTATGGTATAGTGAGGCCACTTGCTTCACTCTTCCTGCTAAGGTTTGCTTTAGCTATTCTGGGTCTCTATTTTTCCAGATGAATTTCATAACTGCTTTTTCTATTTCTATGAGGAATGTCATTGAAATTTGATTGTAATTGTATTAAACTGTATAGTGCTTTTGGAAATATGGTCATTTTGCTAATATTAATTCTGCCTATGCAAGAGAAATGTAGATCTTTCCATCTTCTAAAGTCTTTTTTGACTTCTTTCTTTAGGGTTCTGTAATTTTCATTATACAGATCTTTTACCTCTTTAATTAAGTTGATTCCCAAGTTTTTGTTTTGGTTTTTGTTGTTGTTGTTGTTTTGTTTGTTTGTTGTTTTTGAGGCTATTGTAAATGGGGTAGTTTTTCTTGTTTCCCTTTCTGAGGATTTTTCACTGATATACAGAAATGCCTTTGATTATGGGTGTTGATTTTATATCCTTATACTTTCTGAATTCATTTACTAGTTCTAGAAGTTTTCTGGTGGAACTTTTTGGGTCTTCTAGCTATAGAATCATATCATCAGCAAATAGTGCCAATTTGAGTTCTTCTTTTCCTATATGTATCCCTTTAATTTCTTTTGTCTGTCTAATTGTTCTGCCCAGTGTTTCAAGAACTATGTTAAATAGAAGTGGTGAAAGAGGGCATCTCTGTCTTGTTCCAGTTTTTAGATGGAATACCTACAATTTTTCTCCATTTAGAATGATGTTGGCCTGGGGCTTAGCATATATAGCCTTTGTAATGTTGAGATATGTTCCTATTATCCCTAATTTATTGATTTCTGTATTTGAACCAATCTTGCATCCTGGGCTGAATCCCACTTGATCATGGTGCATGATCTTTTTGGTATGTTTTTGTATTCAATTTTCCAGAATTTTATTGAGAATTTTGCATCTATGTTCATTAGAGATATTGGTCTGAAATTTTCTTTTTCTTTTTTTTTATGTGTCTTTGCCTGGTTTTGGAATCAGAGTGATATTGGCCTCATAAAATGAGTTTGGAAGTGCTGACTCTTTTGTATTTCCTGAAGTAAATGGAAGAGTATTGGTATTAGTTCTTTTTTAAAGGTCTTGTAGAACTTGGGTGTGTATTCGTCTGGACCTGGGCTTTTCTTGGTTGGTAGACTTTTTTGGTGTCTGCTATTTTGTCACTTGAAATTGATCTGTTTAAATTGTCTATATAATCCTGATTCAATTTGGGAAAATTATATGACTCTAGAAATTTGTTAATGTCCTTGATATTTTCTATTTTATTGGAGTACAAGTTTTCAAAATAATTTCTAATTATCTTCCATATTTCTGTAGTGTCTGTTGTGATATATCCTTTTTCATCACATATGTTAGTAATTTGAGTTTTTCTCTCCTTCTCTTCATTAGCATGGCTAAGCATCTGTCAATTTAATTTATTTTTTAAAAAAACAATTTTTTGTTCTGTCAATTTTTTCAATTATTTCTTGTTTCAATTTCATCGATTATATAAGTTGAAATTTTGAAAAATAAATTATATCCTCTACTCTCTTTCAAGATTCAAAGTTTTATTTTCCTAATGTTTATTCTTCATTATTAGTAATAAGTTATAATAAATCATAAAATACTGAAAATAAGCTGCTACGCGTTAGGGACAGATTCTATATGATGGTTGTGTTAGTAAGCTTTTTGTCACCTGACAAAAATACCTACAAGGACAGGTTGGAAGACAAAATTTTTATTTGGAGTTCATAGTTTCAGAGGTCTCTGTTCATGGTCACATGACTCCATTGGTCTGGGCTTGAGGTTAGGCAGAACATCATGGCAGAAGGGTGTGGCAGAAGAAAGCTGCTCAGTTTATGGCATCTAGGAAGCAGAGAGTAAGAGATAGGAAGGGGCCTGGGACATACATAGTCTGAGGCCATGTCCCCATGGCCCCCCACTTCTTCTAGCCATGTTACCACCCAGTGATTCATTCAAATTATTAATCCATCAAATGGATTAATCACTGATCGGATTATAAATCTCATAATGCAATCTTTTCACTCCGGAACAATGCTACATATCCAAACCATAACAGTGGTTAATGATACAACAAAATTAGAATAAAAATTATCTTGACTACTATATCAAGCCACGATCATACTCTACCCAAACAACTCTAACCAGTGGCTGGGGTTGTGGCTCAGATGAGGTAGAACATTGAGGCAGAAGGGTATGGAGGATGAAAGCAGCTCAGAATCTGGAAATCAGGAAACAGAGAGTTCCATTCAAAAGGAACAAAATATAAACCCCAAAGGTACTACACCAGTGACCTGTCTTTTCCAGCCACACCCTATCCATCCATTCAAGTGCATTAATGCACTGACTAGTTTAAGGCTCTCACAACTCAATCATTTTACCTCTAAACATTTTTGCATTGTCTCATGCATGAGTTCTTGGTGGACACATCCAAATCATAAAATGGCCATAAAAGCCACAAGGTCTAGTAGTACCCCATCTGACAAATAAAATGAAATAAGAAAGATCAAACTCAAGGTCACACGAAGAATAGCAGAAACCAGGTCCAGAAGGGCGATATCAAGATGTCTGATCCCATGCCCATTTCTATATTCAGAAAACATCTTCTAAACAAGCTCTAAAAATTAGACAGAACACTAGATAAAAATTGGATTAAAAGAACCGCATACCAGCTTTGTGACTTCTGACAAATTGCTTGATTGCTCTTTGCCTCATAATACTGAATTATAAAATAGCAATAATAAACATTCATCTATAGCATTCTTCTTAGTATTCAATGAGACAATAAGGGTAAAAATAAATGTAAACTATTTAAAGCAAGATCATAAACTGAAAGTCCCAAGGTGTTCAGTTAGCCTGGTAAGTTTTTGTAAAATTTTTAAAGTAGTTTAAATATTAATGATCAGGGTATTTCATGTGACATATGGGATTTAAATTTCTCTTTAAAATAGAAAAATCTAGCAGTAAATATTTTTCCCATAGCCACTATGGCTAGATATGAATAACAGCCCCAATCACTGTACATGCTTAAAATATCTATCTGTAACAGTTCCCCCTCAACCCACATCATTCATCTGTGCACATTCCTGACACTTGTTGGCATGCATGATACCTACTCTTGATTTAAGGCTTGATTCAAATGTCAGGTTCTATGATGATTCAGCTGGAGAGTGGTCTTGATGTTCAGTACAGATGGATACATACCTTCCATGCAACCAGGTAGAATAAAATGAGTATGAAATACATACTTAAATTGCATGACTAGGAGTACAGATGAAGCATTGTGAAGAAAAAATTATTCTTAGAAAATAGTTCTTAAATCTAATGGCCCAATTTTATATCTATTGTAAATTGATTTATGTTTAAAGAGACTTAGGCATTTGCATAAACTTTTTTGTCCTCAGAGGCATGTGGATAAAATGCTTCTCTTGAATAAGTAGGAAGATTAAGATTTTGCTCAGAAACATCCAGAGAAACTCGGGTGCTAAAATGTCTTCAGTTGTCTGGCTCCATCTCCTGGTTTCAAATAGCCAGAAGTCAAGCATGAAACTCACAAAGAGGAACTATGAAAAGACACACACACACACACACACACACACACAATGTCTTGTCTCTCTGTGCTGCTAGTTTATTGAGTTTTATCTTGCTGTTAAATTTAGTATTTGAAGAATCTCTCTCTGCAGAGATTAATATGTACTTTTACAACATAAAAACACTAAGTTTTATAACAAATTAAAAAATTAAGTTTTTATTAACTTTGGAATGCATGATAGCTACATTTGATCAGCCATATCCCAAAATAATGCTTAATTTTTTCAAGTTAGCTGGGAATCTAGAAAAGCAATCTATTACTTTCTTCCAATTACCACCTTCTCCCTACTTGATTTTGCAGATTAAAAATCACTTTAAGAGAGATGTTTTAATATTATTAGATATGTGTTGTATACCTTATTATCAGCAACATAGAATTCTTCTCTTTCTTGGTCAAATGAGAGAATTATACTTCTCTGCTACCATGGTCAAGAGACTTCCTAAGGTCAAAGAACTTGAAAAAAATGATCTGTTATTATATGTGGAAGTATTTTATTTAATTGTTGATACTTAGTGTTTTATATTATTTATTTAAGCAAAACTATCCAGTTACAGAACAAATATTACACAATTCCATTAGATAAGGTGTCAAAAATACTAGAACTCAGAATCAGAGAGTAGAATGGTGGTTATCAGTGGCTGTGGAGGGAGAAGTGGTAAATGCTAATCAAAGGAAAATTGCTAAAGTTTCAATTACACAAAAAGCAAATAAGATGCAACTATAGTTCCTGTTCTGTTCATTAAACAATAATGCTATTCGCTACCAAATGCCACCTTTTTCTTAGAATAAATTTCTTTATATTTTAAAGATTATTTTTTGCCTTTCTAAAACTTTCTCTTGGTCTCTCTCTCTCTCTCTCTGTGTGTGTATAGATATGTGTGTGCATATATGCACACATAGATTTGATTTATTCTGTCACTATGATACATTAATTATTAAACTTTTATTTTTATGTTCTCATATTTGATACTGAAAGTTCCTGCACAAAATTCTTTTCACACTGTTCTGTACATGCTTATAAATATATTCTTCCAGATGATTAGACTCAGAGTCAATCAAGATTTGTATTAGAATTATATTAAGCACACAAATTATTTTGCTAAGAATTATGTTATTAATGTCATTGGTCTTCTGGGATCCCTTACTGGTATTAAACCCTAAGCCACTTTATTCCAATTCAGGACTATTTTTATTAATCTATAAGCTTAAATTGAAACTTCACAGGGAATATTTCACAGACCTGCCTCTAGCTGTAATACACATGGTTATTGCCATGTACTTCCCATTACAGCAAAGGACAGTAATAAATAATTACAATTATCATGTTCTTTTATCTTTCTTTTCTTTCATCATGCAGGTTGGTTTCAATGTACTCTACCTAAGATTAAAATGCAGAAACTCCATGTTCTTTGGTGGTGACAAATCTAATCTTGTAAATAACACACCAAGTATCTAATAATCTAAAATCAAGCCATTAAGTGTTTCCAAGTTTGGAGCATTTTGAAAGGAACTAGTGGTCTTTTCCTGTATATATGGAAGCAAAAGTTCTCCGAAGAAGCTGCATCTATATTAAGGATCCTCTAGAGTGACCTTTGCTGAGTGACCTCTGTGGAGAGATGCAATATTTCAGGTCACAAGCAAAAAATATCTTGGGCTATCTTAGGTCCTTAAGAAAATGGTCTTTCACCTTTAACCTTTTAATCCATCAAAAGATGAGTCGACAAAGAAAATGTGGTGTATGTATACAATATTCTGCCATAAAATTTAGGGGAATCCTGCAATCTGCAACCATATGGATTATGTTGAAGATATCATGCCAAACAAAACCAGCCAATTACAGAAGAATGCATAATGCATGTTCCAATTTACATGAGGTACTAAAATAATCAAACACATAGAATCAGTAGAATGGTGGTTGTCAGGAACTATGGGAAGAAGAAGTGGGATCTGACTTTCTCATAACTCTTAGGTAAACCTCTTGGAACATACTAAGTTTAGGCTCTAGGTTCCACCAACCCTGAAGCTAACAATGCACCAGTATCTATAAGAAAGATTTCCCCACTTTGCCATAGCTCACTTACTTAATTTCCCCATGAAGTATTTGTTGAATGTATTAATTTATGACTTTCTTTGTTCTTTGACTATAAAAGTTTGTATAAACTCTTCTGTGGTGAAATACTTCAATTCAGGGTAACTTGAATCCATGTTCCTGGGCCATGGTCAATTACACTTGGCTCAAAATAAGTTTTCATTTCACTTAAAGCAGAATTGTTATTTTGCCTCAGTGATTTAAAAAAGTGGGAAATTTTTACAATATTTTGCCATTTCCCATGATCACTATAGTGTCCTTTCTCATAGCCCTATGTAGTGTACATATAATTATAAGACTTTCCCATCCAGCAACCTGAAACCCATTTGCCTTATCCTGAGTCAGAGAAATATAAAAAGGATAACAATCCAGAACTGTATGTATAGCAGACACAACCTCCCTGTGGAATAATTGGTATTGCCATGTTCATAAAAATAACTTTCCAAGAATTGGGGTCCATAAAAGTCCAAGAAAGAACGAGTTGTCTGCTTCCCACATACCTCAAATCCCTAAGCATCTTTGTGGGTATATGACTTTGTGGTTTAAGAAACTCACTAAATTATTGTGTATAAATGCCTTCAAATTTTAGACCACTATTATATATCTCTGACTGGAGATGAACTGACCAGTATTAAGGGAAGACTTCTTAAAGAGTGTTGTGCTTTAATATGTACATAAAAGTGTTTTGTGTGAATAATTTTAAACAAATAAGTTCAAGTTAATCGGGCCTCTTTACAATGGAAGTTCTCAAGGTCTTTAAAATGACAGTTGAATTATGAAAGTTTTGGACAGAAATAGAATTTATATCAATTGACACAGGATCCTTTTTTAAGGTAGTCACACCAAGCAGTCTTTCAGGCACATTAACTATTGAGATAGAACCCATGATCTCCACATTAGAAAGATTCCTATATTTCCACCCCAAAATAACAGTTCTAATTCAGAACCATGAATTCACTTACAGAAACACACAAATGTCATTACATATTAGTTGGATTCATTAATAGGTTTCATCTCTGAGTTTTGGTCTCAACCCTGCTACTTCCTAGCTACGTGTGTATTTTGTAAGTCACTCAATTTCTCCGAGTCTCCATTTATTTCAATACAAAGTAAAGAAGATGATAATCTCTCATGAAATTTGTGCAAAGACTAATTAGAATAATGAATGTAAAATACTTTTAAACTAAAAAAGAATTTTATCTGCACATATGCATAAAGCAAATCTATTTATCTTGATTAGATGTATTAGATGAAAGTGTATTAGATAAAATAATTTTCTTTCATTAATAATCAATGAAATTAACAAGGAACAATAACGGTAGATACATTTTAAAATCTGAGAAAATTTTTCATTATTTCTCCACTATACCCCAGTAATGTATTAATAATTATATTAGTTCCATTGTATTAATTTCTATGTACTACTAATCATTGCATTAGTTCTATTGTATTAACTGCTACTACAAAATTCAATAATGACAAGATAGAAATGTCTTTTATGTATGTATCTGAACATTAGCAACTGAGGGAATAACAGAGTGCTAAAGCCTAAGACTCCTGCTTTTTGGTTGTTCTGCCAGTACTTGAGGTTTATCTTCACTCACTAGGACCCTGAAAGAAAGGGGAAAGAAAAGACAGTTTCACATATTACTCCTGCTTGCATCATATTGGCAAAATTTAGATAGCCACAGCTAGCTTCAAAGGAAGCTAATAATTATGATAAAGTGTCCAGATGAAATATGAAGGTTTTCCTACAAAAGGAAAAGGGAATGAATAGATGATGAAGGAGCATGGCCATTCTCTGCTACAATCATTTCATCTAATTAAAATTAATATTGAGATCCTGAAGACTTGTCATTATTTGCACTAGATTTCAATTTCAGTAAGCATTTCTCAAATTATTGTTTTGGGCATGACTTTTGCCCTCTTTTAAAAATACATCAATTAAATTTCCTTGGTACCATAAATTGAAGAGGTCTCCACATCATTAATTTTTCTATTAATTGAAAAATTATATTGCTAATAATCATCTCTTTGATTCTAAGCTAACTTTGATTAAAAAAATAAACATGAGTGACTCAATTCAATCAACATAACCAGCCCAGCATAAGGTAACAATTGAGTAGCTAGTGATTGGATAGAGATCTTTCTCAAGGACCCTTGCAATCTCTATTGTTTTATTCCTCATCAGTTCTAGTTCAATAGAAATAAGGCTATCCTTTAAAAATCAAGAACTGTTATTCATTTTCATAAATTTTCCATAATTAATGTATTCATCGTACTTATTTAAAAGCAAATATGAGAGGGGTTGGGGTTGTGGCTCAGCAGTTAAGTGCTTGCCTGGCGCCTGCAAGGCCCTGGGTTCGATCCTCAGCACCACATAAAAATAAATAAATAAAAATAAAGGCATTGTGTACAACTAAAAGAAATAAATATTAAAAAATAAAATAAAATAAAAGCAAATATGAGAGCCAGGTGCAGTGGAATGCTCCTGTACTCACAAACTACTTGGGAGACTGAGGTAAGAGTATCACTTTAGCCCAGGAGTTTGTGATCAGTAATTAGAAACTAGGGCTCATCAAATTTCAATTTTTTGTCCAAGATCACACAGTAAACAGAAGAACCAAGATTTGCAGCATACTTGTCTCATTTCAAAGCCAATGATTACAAAACAACCAGTCAGATTGTCCTCAAATGGGCACTATTGAACAAACAGGACTAAAAATGTTCTAAATCTGTTCAGTCCAGTATGGCAACTATTAACCACATGTAGCCACTGAGCTCTTGACAAGATAGCTAGTGTAACTAAGAAACTGAATTTCTAATCTTATTTAATTTCAATTAATGCAAATAGCCACGTATAGTTACTAGTTATTATATTGAAGAGCACAGTGCTACATAAACAATCTTTATATCAATGCTTAATGCCATGTATCACATGGGACATTTTTAGGTTGGAAAATTGCTGACAAAAATAGGGAACTTGAATTGAGTCCTGTTTTCACGTAAAAGGATAATTCAAGTAGTAACTCTGAGAAAACTTTTATGTGAATGTGTGTTTTGTTTAAAACTGGGTTTTTAATACTGAGTTCCCAAACAAGGAGAAACAATAATGTCTTCTACATATCTCAGAATCAGAAAATCTTATTTAGTTTCATTTTTTCAGAAAGAATGGTCTGTCCTGTCACAATAGAAAATAACACTGATTCTAAAATGAGTGAAAGTAATATAATATATAGAAGAAACTGAATTTCATTCACACCCAACAGAAGGATGAAAAAATAGAGATTCCCTTGTTCTTTCTTATTCTAATACCTGGAGTAACTAGAGTCATGTTACTGAATTTTCAAATATCTAGAAAAGAGCTTATTAACTTTAAGAAAACCAGAAGTTCTCTGAAAGAAAGTTCTCCATTCAGGTACTACAAATGGCTACTTGAAAATAATGACTAGGAAAAGTAATGCTTTTATACATAATAATTTATCATTTTTGTATGTTGCATTTATTTATATGTTTAGCTTTTTATTTTTATTTTTATATGATAATATAGTATATTTTGAAATATTATACATACATAGAACAATTATAACTTGTTCCAATTAGGATCACTATTGTGGTTGTACATGATGTGGAACTACATTGATCATATATTAATTTTTTAAAAATATTTATTTTTTAGTTGTAGTTGGACACAATACCTTTATTTTATTTATTTTTACATGATGCTCAGGATCGAACCCAGGGCCTCACACATGCTAGGCAAGTTATCTACTGCTGAGCCACAACCCCAGCCCTGGTCATGTATTTATATACAAGGATAACAAAGATATGTCCGGTCAATTCTACTGTCTTTCCTATTACCATTCCCACTCCCTTCCCTTCATTCCCCTTTGTTTAGTCCAATGAACTTCTAATCGTCTCCTCCCTTTTTGCAGGTTAGAATCCACATATCAGATAGAACATTCTGTCTTTGGTTTCGGGGGACTAACTAATATCACTTAGCATGATATTCTCCAGCTCCATCCACTTACCTGCAGATGCCATAATGTCTTCATTTATGGCTGAGTAATATTTGACTGTGCATATATACCACATTTTCTTTATCCATTCATCTGTTTAAGGGCACCTAGGTTGGTTCCATAGCTTGGCTATTGTGAATTGAGCTGCTTATAAACATTGAAGTGGCTGTATCACTGTAGTATTTTAATTTTAAATCTCTTGGGTATAAACAGAGGAGTGAGATAACAGGGTCAAATTGTGGTTCCATTCCAAGCTTTCTGAGGAATCTCCATACTTCTTTCCATAATGATTGCACCAATTTGCAGTCCTACCAGCAATGTATAAATAAATCTCTTCCCACATTCTCACCAACATTTATTGTTGCTTATATTCTTGATAATTGCCATTCTGACTGGAATGAGATGGAATCTCAGTGTAATTTTGATTTGCATTTATCTAATTGCTACAGATGTTAAACATTTTTTAAATATATATTTTGACCATTCGTACTTCTGAGAAGTGCCTGTTCAGTTCCTTAGCCCACTTATTAATTGGGTTATTTGTTGGTTTGGTGTTAAGTTTTTTGAGTTTTTTGTATATCCTGGAGATTAATGCTCTATCTAAAGTGCTGGTGTAAAGATTTTCTCCCATTCTGTAGGCTCTGTCTTCCTGTTATTGAGTGTTTTCTTGGCTAAGAAGAAGCTTTTCAGTTTGATACCATCCCATTTATTAATTCTTAATACTTTAAGAATTAAAGTACTTTAGGAGTCTTATTGAGGAAGCCAGTTCCTAAGCTGACATGGTGGATAGTTGGGTCTTCTTTTTCTTATAGTAGATGCAGAGTCTCTGGTCTAATGCCTAAGTCCTTGATCTCCTTTGAGTTCATTTTTGTGCAGGGTGAGAGACAGAGGTTCAATTTCATTCTACTACACATGGATTTCTAGTTTCCCCAGCACTGTTTGTTGAATAGGCTATCTTTTCTCCAAGTGTATGTTTATGGCCCCTTTGTCTAGTATGAGATAATTGTACTTATGTGGGTTTGTCTCTGTGTCTTCTATTCTGTACCATTGGTCTACATGTCTGTTTTGTTGCCAATACCATGCTGTTTTTGTTACCATGGCTCTATAGTATAGTTTAAGGTCTGGTATTGTGATGCCTCCTGCTTCGCTTTTCTTGCTGAGTATTGCTTTGACTATTCTGGGTCTCTTATTTTTCCAAATGAATTTCATGATTGCTTTTTCTATTTCTATGAACAATGTCATTGGGATTTTAATAGGGATTGCATTAAATCTGTATAATGCTTTTGGTGATATGACTGAGTTCTAACAGACCTTACAGAAAAATGAACACTAATATTTCTCAAATTATTCCATGAAATTGAAAGACAAGGAATACTCCCAAACAGATTCTATGAAGTCACTATAATCCTGATGCCAAAACCAGAAAAAGACACAGAAGGAAACAAAACTACAAATATCCCTGATGAACATAGGTGCAAAATTTCCTAATAAAATATTAGCAAACTGCACTCAAAACACATCAAAAAAAATAATACACCATGATCAAGTGGGGTTCATTCCAGGTATGCAAAGTTGGTTCAATATATGCAAATCAATAAATGTAACTGATCACTCAATTAGAATTAAGGACAAAAATCCCATGATTGTCTCAATAGATGCAGAAGAGACCTTTGATAAAATCCAACACACGAGAGCTTCCAATCACTCCTGCAAGGTAGGCGGGCCTGCGACCCACCGGCAGAAGAGGAGCAGCGGCCTGCTGAGAGGCAGAGC
>NW_025999853.1:43124875-43162488 GCF_001458135.2 Marmota marmota marmota | reverse complement strand
GAGGGGAGGGGAGGGGAGGAGGGATAGTAGAGGATAGGAAAGGCAGCAGAACACAACAGACACTAGTATGGCAATATGTAAATCAATGGATGTGTAACTGATGTAATTCTGCAATCTGTATATGGGGTAAAAATGGGAGCTCATAACCCACTTGAATCAAAGTGTGAAATATGATATGTCAAGAACTACGTAATGTTTTGAACAGCCAACAATAAAAAATTTAAAAAAATAAAAAATAAAAATAAAATCCAACACGCATTCAGGCTAAAAACTCTGGAGAAGTTATGGATGTAAGGAACTTACCTCAACATTGTAAAAGCTATTTATGACAAACCCAAAACCAACATCATGCTACATGGAGAAAAACTAAAAGCATTTCCTCTAAATTCAGGATAAGGCTGTCCACTCTTACCACTCTGATTCAATATAGACTTTGAAACATTAGCTAGAGGGGGAAATCAAAGGGATAAAAACAGGAACAAAGGAAGTCAAATCATCTCTGTTTCATGATGTTATAATTCTATATCTAGGAAATTAAAAAGAAAACTCCACCAGAAAACTTCTAGAGCTTATAAATGAGTTCAGCAAAATAGCAGGACACAAGATCAACAATCATAAAGCAATAGCTTTCCTATACTCCAACACTGTTTCAGCCAAGGAAGAAATTAGAAAAACCATCCCATTCACCTCACAAAAAAAATAATAAAATACTTGAGAATTAATCTACCTAAGGAGGCAAAAGAGCTTTACAATGAAAATTATAAACACTAAAGAAAGAAATTGAAGAAGATCTTAAAAGATGGAAAGACTTCCCATGTTCTTGGATAGGCAGGATTAATATTGTCATAATGGCCATACTACCAAAAATATGCAAATTTAATGTAATCTCTATCAAAATATTAATAATATTCTTCACAGAATGTCTCAAAGTAATAGGTGAGCAAAAGGGAGTCTAGTGGATAGAGGAAAGAGAAAGGGAGAGGGAAGGGACCACAGGAAGGAAAAGGGGAGATCACATGTGAAGGGTTATGGTAAATAATATTCCTACAAATCAGTTCCCTGGGGAAAATGGAGGAACAGTGTGATTTGGGAGGAGGAAAAGTAACTTAGCCAAGCATTTAACCTCTCCCAGTATATCCTTTCTCAGTAACAATGAGCCCTGAGGGAAAAAGCAAACTTTCATCTCTTCCCAGGTTCATCCCCAGCATCTCTACCAAAAGCAATCCTCTTCCCAACCACAATGGGTCCTGAAGGTAGAAGATGAATACTGAATGCTAGGCCCTGGACTTTAATCCTTTCCCATTGCCGATGAGTCTTGGAAGGAGAAAAGCAGATAGTGAAGCTCTAGGTAACAGTGGGTCCCAGAGGAAGGAAGATGAGCAGTCAACACTGAGTTGTGAGCTTTACCCAGTGACAATGAATTTTGCACTTTTTACAAGTGCCTTCCTGAGTTAAAATTTTGACCTGCACAACTAGGTCCAAACAGCATGTCTACAGTCCCCAATGATTAATTCACCCTCATTGTGAACTATAGAACTCAGACTCCTTCTGTAACCCCAGGAGTCATTTCCACACTCAGAAAATGAGCCCTCCCATGCCTGATTGATTGACTTTGCTGCAGAATAAAGGAAACCTTACTGATCCGAGGTTTGCTTTCCACCTTCCACTTCTGTCATCTGTGTACCATATGCTTACATCATGAACTGTTATGGATTTTCATGGACTTTCAGAAAGAGAGAGCTGAGAATTTAAGAACAAGAGAAGACCAACTATGCAAAGAAAAGAGAGTACATCCTGAATTATGAAAACAAATTATGCAAAAGATGGAAAGCAGCAAAAATCCAGATTCAAGAAGTCATTTGAATTTCTTCTTTTTGAAGTATCTAGTAAAGGCTCTTGCTCATTATTCTACTGAGATATCTTTAACTTATTAGCAATCAGAATAATACAAATTAAGCCCACAATTAGATCATATTATACTCCCAGTAGGTGAGCCACATTTTAAACTCTTAGATGTTTTTCTAAGAGTGTGGAACAATTTGAATGCACTTTCTAACCCTACTTATTAGCAGATAAATCAAACACTTTAGAAAAGAGTTTGGCATTGTCCCATGGCAAGTCAGTTTTTAATCTCCGTGACAAAAAAAATACCTGAAAAGAACAACTTAGGTGGAAAGTTTGTTTTGCCTCACAGTTTCAGAGATATAGTCCATGGTCAGCTGACTTCAATGCTCTGGCTCCAAGGTAAGGCCAGAATATCATGGCAGATTGGCCATGGAGAAGAAAAATTTATTACCTATGGCAGCCAGGAAGCAGAGGGCCAGGAGCATGGAGAAGATAAACCCTTCTATGCCCCGGCAGTGACCAACCTCTTCCAATCAAGCTCCACCTGCCTGCAGTTACTCACAGTTGATGGTCCATTCAAACTAGGATACACTGATTAGGGTACAAATCTCATAACCTAAACATTCTATCTCTGACTATTCCTGCATTGACATAGGACTTCTGCAGGGTCATCTCATATCCAAACCATAACATTCCACCCCTGACTCCCAGGGCCATCTGGCCTTCTGCTTTTCATGTCCATCTCACAGTGCAAAATGATTTTGTCTCCTCCCCAAGAATCCCAGTCTTTTCCACCAATGCCCCAAAGTCCAAGTTCAAAGTCTCATCTCAGACTCAAGGCAAACTCTTAGCTGTGAGCCCCTGTAAAGATCAAAAGCAAGTAACATATATCCAAAATACAGTAGCACACAGTAAACATTCCCATTCTAAAATAGAGGAATGAGGGCAGAGAAAAAAAGGATGAGACCAACACAAGACAGAAACACAGTCAGGCAAACAGAATCCACAACTGCACATACAGCATCTAGGACATGTGGCAGGGAGAGGTATTCTCCAAGGGTTTGGGCAGTCTTGCTAGTTTGTCCTTGCTGGTTCTAAATATACCTGGGCACTCTTTTAGCCTGGGTCTATCCACTGCCAGCCTGCTCAACTTTTTCTCCAAAGGATAACATCGCTTTTATTATCCTGGACAATCAGAGCCGTCACCTGTCCCAACTTCCAAGGCCATTTACTGTACAACATTTTTTAAAAGATAGTTGCCAATGCCTCTCTGTTCAGAAGACATGAAGAACTGAGAAACACATTGAGTGAGAATTGTCTACCAACAACTTTAGTGAATAAGTTTACTTTTCAAAATAATTTCCCCCAATTGTCACAGAATTTATAGAATATACAGACCACAAACAGTGAGCATTCAGAGGCATAAATGTTTTTTGTTTTGTTTTGTTTTGTTTTTTGTGGTGCTGGGGATTGAACCCAGAGGCATAAATGAAGCTAGAGTTCTTCATACAGAATATTTTTTGCCTGCATTCTCTGCTCTGTAAAATGAAAATAATAACTCTCCTGAAGTATTATTTTATCAGCTAAAGTTTTCATTAAATCAGCTAATGTATAAAATTGTCCTGCAATTATTATGTACCCCCAAATATCAGTGTCCCTTTCCCCCAATCAGAATTAGGGTCCATTCTTGAGAGAATGAGATGGTTATATATGTTTTTTTTTTAATCTTCATCTCCCTCTTACAATTCTCTTGTACTTTTATTCATATCCTTTAAGGAGTTCTTACTTATTTGACACTTGCAGTATTTCTTATCTCAAAGTTATTTTCCCTCAGAACCTGAATAATGCAGAGAACTGGAAATAAATTCAGATATAATTTTGTCATAACTCACTATTTTATAGGTATAGGACTATTAGCTTAGCGTCAAAAGGCCAAAAAGAATTTTTAAATTCTTTTATGCTAAAAATATTCATAATTTATTAACATCCATGCCAAATCTATTTCACAATTTAAAATACCAGGAGGACTATCTCAAAGTTAAAGTTGATTAAAACATACATATAAATACATTGCCACAAAAGAGAATCAGCAGGAGACACCATTTATTTTCTCACCCAAATATTAAAATTATAGTATAAATAAGTTCAATTTTCTCAGCTACAAATGGAGAAAATGATAGAACATGCCTTAGAGTAATACTGGTAGAATTGAGATAGAGAGGACTTTGTTTATTGCAAGATTTTACAGAATTATCATTCTATGTTTTAAGAAATAAATTTACATGAACATCAAGAATTTTGCCATTTAAATGAGACAATGAGAGAACATCATGAAAATTACAAATTATTAAACAAATCTAGATTATTATGGAAACTACAGAAATACTGAATGTTACCACTGTATATAATGGATCCAGAGAAACCCATTTTTTGTTTACTTAAAAAATACTTGAAATATAGCAATATAAAAGCAAGGTTTTGTCAGGGAAACAAAACATCCCTGTGTATCTTAGGCAAGAATGAACTTCAAATAGGGAATTAAAGCACTATTGAGAAGGTTGGATCAATAAACATCAAAGAGAGCTACTGTTAGCTTTTGAGAAACCAGAAAGCTGCAGAGAAAGTTGGAAACTATCATCTATTATCTTGATTGCCAGTATCATTGAAGTGAATGACTCACAAAAACCCTGATAGCAACTGCAGAACCTTGTATTGCATGTACGCACAGCTTCAAAGAGCAACAATAGCTTTTGCTTCCTTTTTGCCCTCCACATCTTATGGGTATTTCTCATTGGCAGAATTTAAAAGGAATCCTGCTGGCAAGGGATTCTGGAAGATGTAATTGTTAGATTTCCAGTGTCTAAAATACAAGGGAGAATGTATAGGAAATGAAGACAAATAAGGGGAAAAGAAACCAATTCACCAAAAAAATTGTAAAACACAGTAATATCATTGAAACATTGATATAGAAAAGTTTGGTTTGTGTAGAGGGGAGTCAGGGAAGGGTGTGGGGTTGTGGGGATGGGAAGGACAGTGGAAAGAGACAGACATTATTACCCTGTATTTATGTGTGATTACATTAGTGGAGTGACTCTGAACCATATACAGCCAGAGCGATGAGAAGTTGTGCTCAATTTTTGTACTATAGGTCAGAATGCATTCTACTGTAAAATAAATTAATTAATTAAAAAAAGTGTATATGGCATTTATACACACTGTCATGATTATAAAATGAAATCCATCAACCCCTCCCCACAACCCCATTCAAGAAAGGGAGATTTTTATTTTCCTGTGTCCTAGAAGCCTGCTACCTGATCAGAGCACATTTTCTCCTCCATGAAATTAACCAGACTCTACTTTTTATGATCCTCCTTTTAATCAGTTCTTAAATTTTACATTGTATTGGCACACCCCTAAACAATGTTGTTTAATTTGTCTGTTTCTGATTTTCAGACAAATGAAATCATGTTTGTATTTTGTGTCTTGCTTCTTAATAGGAACATTGTATTTTTTGAAATTCCTGCATGGTCTTTCACATAGTTCTGCTTGTTTCATTTTATTGCTATATAGGATTCCATTCTAAAATATATAAAAATATTTTGTCCATTTCAAGGTTAATGGATTTTGAATTATTGTCATTTTTGATGCAGTTTCCATAAACATTTTTTGATAAATGTTTCTATAAACATTTTTATACAGTTATTCTGGATATGGATTCATAAGTATCTCAAGGGTATATGGCTAGAAGTGAAATGGCTGGGTCATATTTATGTGCACCTTCAACTTAACTGGGTGTGATGGTTGAATATGAGATGTCTCCCAAAAGCTCCTATTTAATGAAGAAATATTTAGAGGCAAATGGTTAGATTGTGAGAGCTGGAACCTAATCAATCCATCCTAGTTTGAATGGACTAACTGAGTACAACCATAGATAGGAGTGGCATGGGGTTTCTGACGACATGCCCTGGAAGACTTTATCTTCCCTGTGGTGCCTTTCTCCTTCCCCTTCTCTCTGCTTCCTGACTCACCGTGAACAGACCTGTTTTTCTTTGCCATGCCCTTTTGTCATGATGCTCTGCCTCATCTTGGGCCCAAAGTGACAGAACAGGCCAACCATGAAACCGTGAGCCAAAATAAACTTTTCCTCCTCTGAATTTTCTCCTCGGGTATTTTTATCACAGTGACTTAAAGCTGACTAACACAGAAATTAGAACTGAGAAGTGGGGTCACTGCTATGACTGACCTGACCACATGTTTCAGAAGGTTTTAAATCTGGTGTAGGAGGAGTTTGTAAAAAGTTTTGGAGATGCAGGCTGGAGAATCTTCAGAATGTTGTAAGAATAATTGAACGAATGATTCTGGTGGGAACTCAGAAAAAGTGGTTGCTCTTACAAACAGTTTCTGATGTCAATGACTCCCTAATCACTCAGGAAGAATTTCCAGTGAATATTAACT
Source organism: Marmota marmota marmota (assembly GCF_001458135.2). Taxonomy (NCBI): domain Eukaryota; kingdom Metazoa; phylum Chordata; class Mammalia; order Rodentia; family Sciuridae; genus Marmota; species Marmota marmota. The sequence goes on along the minus strand of NW_025999853.1, from coordinate 43,156,188 downwards.
AACGGTGCAGTGAACCCCCAAACTCACTGTGCCTGTCACTGAGGAACATGTCCTTGCTCAGCAGCTTTGTGGTTGACTTGTTTCCTGGATAGGATTTATCTCTCATTAAGACTCTGATATCTTTACAGGAAAGTCTTCTATTTTGTATTTTCCTAATGTTAAACACAATGTCCCATAAAGAAGGGCTTCAGATAATTATTTGGTAATCTTCCAATGAAGACAATTTGAACATCTCTTTAGTTGTCTGTGAACCCTCTGCCTTCTCTATTATTTATACCTGAGCATCTGAAAATACTTGGGAAAAGTATATACCTAGATATACTGTTTTCACTTCACACTACTTATTTCAAATTTCATAAAGCCTACCAAATTTATCCTACTTTATCTGTCATGTAAGCTTTCTGTCTTTTTTCTTCATACCACTTAATTATCCTCCCTTCTCCTGCTTTCCATCACCTGCTAATGGAAAAACAAAATGTGTTATATACATCCAATGAAATACTATTCATCCTGATTCCAGCTACATACAGCACAGATGAGCCTTAAAACATTCTGCTAAGTCCTAAGCCAGTCAAAAAGGACTTTACTATATGGTTCAGTTTATAAGTAGTTTCTATAACAGAGAAAGAATATTAGTGATTGCTTAGGGAGAAGGGAATTGCAGGTACAGGAGAAGTGATAACTAAAAGATGTGTGGTTTACTTTTTCTAATTTTTTTTCAATTTTGATTTGGTATATATGACAGCAGAATGCATTACAATTCATATTGCACATATAGAGCCCAATTTTTCATATTTCCGGTTGTACACAAAGTAGAGTCCCATCATTCATGTCTTCTTACATGTACTTAGGGTAATGATGACCATCACATTCCACCATCTTTCCTACCCTATGCCCCTTCCTGTCCCTCCCCTTTTCCCCTTTGCCCTATCTAGAGTTCATTTAATCCTCCCATCTTTCACACACACACAGCATATTATGAATCAGCATCCTTAACTCAGAGAAATCATTTGGCATTTGGTTTTTTGAGATTGGAAAACTTCACTTACCATCATATTCTCCAGCTTCATCCATTTACCTGCAAATGCCATAATTTTATTCTCTTTTATTGCTGAATAATATTCCATTGTGTATTTTCTTTATCCATTCATCTCTTGAAGGACATATATGTTGGTTCCACAGTTTAGCTATTGTGAATTGTGCTGCTATTAACATTGATGTGGCTATGTCCCTGTTGTATGCTGTTTTTAAGTCCTTTGGGTATAAACCGAGGAGTGGGATAGCTGGGTCAAATGATGGTTCCATTCTCAGTTTTCCAATGAACCTCCATACTGCTTTCCAGATTAGCTGCACCAATTTGCAGTCCCACCAACAATGTATGAATGCACCTTTTTCCCCACATCCTCGCCAACACTTATTGTTGTTTGTGTTCTTAATAGCTGCCATTCTGACTGGAGTGAGATAAAATCTTAGAGTAGTTTTGATTTGCATTTCTCTAATTGCCAGAGATGTGAACATTTTTTCATATGTTTGTTTATTGATTGTACATCCTCTTCTGAGGAGTTTGTTCAGTTCTTTGGCCCATCTTTTCTCCAATGTACATTTTTGACACCTTTGTCAAATATAAGATAACTGTAATTGTATGGATTAGTCTCTGTGTCCTCTATTCTGTACCATTGGTCTACCAGTCTGTTTTGGTGCCAATACCATGCTGTTTTTGTTGCTATTGCTCTGTAGTATAATTTAAGCTCTGGCATAGTAATGCCACCTGCGTCACTCTTCTTGATAAGGATCGCTTCAGCTATTCTGAGTCTCTTACTTTTCCAGATGAATTTTATGACTGCTTTTTCTATTTCTTTAAGTATGTCATTGGGATTTTGATTGGAATTGTATTAAATCTGTATAGTGATTTTGGTATTATGGTCATTTTGACAATATTAATTCTGCCTATCCAAGAACTAGGTAGATCTTTCCATCTTCTAAGGTCTTCTTTGATTTCTTTTTTAGCATTCTGTAGTTTTCATTGTAGATATCATTTACCTCTTGCATTAAGTTGATTCCCAAGTTTTTTATGCTATTGTGAATGGGGTAATTTTCCTCATTTCCTTTTCAGAGGATTTGTCACTGATATACAGAAATGCCTTTGATTTATGGATGTTGATTTTGTATTCTGCCACATTGCTGAATTCATTTACTAGTTCTAGAAGTTTTCTGGTGGAACTTTTGGGGTCTTCTAGGTATAGAATCATATTGTCAGAAAATAGTGCTAATTTGAGTTCTTCTTTACCTATTTGTATCCATTTAATTTCTTTTGTCTAATTGCTCTGGCAAGTGTTTCAAGAACTATGTTAAATAGAAGTGGCAAGAGGCTGGGGTTGTGGTTCAACAGTAGAGCTCACCTAGCATATATGCACCCTGGGTTTGATCCTCAGCACCACATAAAAATAAATAAAGGTATTGTGTCCAACTACAGCTAAAAAATAAATATTAAAAAAATAGAAGTGGTGAAAGAGGGCATCCCTGTCTTGTTCCAGTGTTTAGAGGGAATGCTTTCAATTTTTCTTCATTTAGAATGATGTTTTCCTGGGGCTTAGCATAGATAGCTTTTACGATGTTGAGATATGTTCCTGTTATCCCTAGTTTTTCTAGTGTTTTGAACACGAAGGGGTGTTATATTTTGTCGAATGCTTTTTCTGCATCTATTGAGATGATAATATGGTTCTTGTCTTTAAGCTTATTGATGTGACGAATTACATTTATTGATTTCTGTATGGTGAACCAATGTCGCATCCCTGTATGAACCCCACTTAATTTTGGTGTACTGTCTTTTTGATGTTTTTTTATTCGATTTGTTAGAATTTTATTGAGAATTTTTGCATCTATGTTCTTTAGAGATATTTCTCTAAAGTTTTCTCTTTTTTTAATGTTTTGGTTTTGGAATCAGGGTGATATTGGCCTCACAGAATGAGTTTGGAAGTGCTCCCTCTTTTTTAATTTCCTGAAATAAATTGAAGAGTATTGGTATTAGTTCTTCTTTAAAGGTCTTGTAGAACTCAGCTATGTATCCATCTGGTCATGGGTAAAGTTTTTAACATATAGAAAGAGAAACATAGAAGGGACAATTTATAATGCTTTCAGTTCTGCAATTATTTAATAGCTTAGATTATTCAAATTTAAATTCAGAATTAGATACAGTATAATTTCAGAAAATTGCTGAGAAATCCATCCTTTGAAAGAGCATTTACTGAGCAGAGAATTGAAAAAATATTATCTTTCAACGGGTTGTCCTCCCAAACTCCCACTGTATTCCCAACCCTCACTCAGTCCCCACCACAGGACACCTAAACTAAATCCCACTTTAAGGAGTGAGTGACCACTTGGACTCTCTTCTTTAGTATGTTTTTCTTTTTCAACCAGCTCCCAGGTTGTTTTCCATTTTTAAAATAGAAAACATTAAATTTTGTTTATTCCAAACTCATTATTCTGGCCCCATGACTTAATATTTCAAAAAGTATGATTCATATTAATGCTCGTTTAATTTATAATTTAACCAGTAGCATTTTGACATATGGGAAGTGCAGAATTTCATTAACAAGTAGAAAGGGGTAAAGGTGAGCAGTGCAGGAGTCCAGCCAAGGATGGTATGCTCTGGGCCACCTCCTTCTTCTGCAGCTCCTGGAGCTGCTTGTGTGCTCCTTCAGTGAGGATCTGGTACTCTTGTGAAGTGGCAGCTGAGGAGACTCTCATGCTTGCCATGGCCATGGAAAAGCCCAAGGTAGGAGTCAGGACTGAGAACAAAATGATCATATTAACTTGAAGTTTGCAGGGCAGGATGGTTCTGTGATGCAGTTTAAGATTACAAGGCATACACCAGTTAGTAAACTAATAAAAGCATATTGTGAATGACAGGGTTTGTGGATGAGGCAGATAAGATTCCCATTTGATGGGCAGCCAATTAATGAAATAGACACACCTGCACAGTTGGAAATGGAGGATGAAGAGACAATTGATGTGTTCCAGCAGCAGACAGGAGGTGTCTACTAAAAAGGGAACTTGCTACTTTACTCCAGAACTCTGTTCTTACAGACCAAGAATACATTCTCAATTAGAAAACTGCAATTTGGTTCCACCACATCCTGACTACTATAGGATAGTTTTCTCTCTTCTTTCATTTTCCCCTTCCCCATTCCTTTATTGTACATAAAGTAATTGGTGTATGTGCACAAGCATATTGCATTTTTTTAAACTAAATGGCCAATGATATGTTTTGATTGACATCAAATGGAGATGGGATGGGGAAAAATACTGGTTCTGTGAAAATATCCCCTTTCTCCATTAGTGGCGTGCTCATTCAGCCTTATCTTTATATTCCAGTGAGTTATTTTGCTCTCACTATTTTAACAAAAATAAAAAAAAGAAAAGAAAAACCTGAACAACACAAAAATCCTTGCACACCTTGTTCATTTGGAGAATTTTAATGTTTTTCATTTATCATTGTAAAACCAAAGACAATTTTATAACTTTTTTTGTACGTAGCTGTTACATGTAGTGCAATCTGTCTTTAAGTAGGGGTAAATTACTCTTAAAAAGATTCCTGGATAGTTTTTTCTTCAAGTCAAGTGTCTTGTTGTTTAAATAAACTTCTTATTTAAAATGAAAAAAAATAATAGGATGCTCTGGTTTTCAGTTTGATATATTTTTGCACTTGGTTCTCTGTGGCTCTACTCTATGTCACTATTTTCATTTGGGATCAAAAAGCCAAGTGTCCAGTTCTATGCATAGGAGTCAGATTTTCTATGCCATAAGGTTGTAAATATTAACAATCATAATGACTAGAATTATGATCAACATCTTCTCAATTCCAGGTGCTCTTCTAAGGATTTTTAAATCATTAAATTACTACAAGCATATAGAAGGATTTACTATCCCCATTTGTATAAACAAGGACGTTGAAGGAGTTTTAAGTGCCTTGCTCTAGAAAATGGCAGAGCCAAAGAGCAAATTTAGGTGTGTTGGGATTCGTATTCTCAAACTGTTTCTGGGCTACCCATAGTCTGCCTGTTGTCATTAAGTGGTTATCTATTGTATCGGTTACCTGTAGCTGCTGCAACTAAGTACTATCTATTGTATGACATTGAGTAGACTTTTATTCTCTTACAGATCTGCAGACCAGAGTTCAAAATCAGTATTACTGAGTTGAAATTAAGGAGGCCACAGGGCCACATTCTCTCCAGAGGCTCTTGGGGAGAACTTGTCATTTTCCTCCCTCCTCTCTTGCCTTGCAGCTTCTGGTGGCTTCTGTCATTCCCTGATTCAGGGCCTGTCTTTGTGTTCAAATCATTGTCTCTTCTCCATATGAGTGTGTGTTGCAATGCTCCCTTCTCCTCTCTTTTAAAAGGATACATGTGATTACAATTAGGGCCCAGCTGGATAGTCCTCCTCGGGATCTCCTCAGCTCAAGATCCTTAACTGAATCACATCTGCAAAGTCTCTTATTCCAAATGAGGTCATGCAGGTTCCAAAAATTAGGACCTAGTATCTTTGGGTATCATTATTCAACCTATTATACATACTTATACTCCAACACAAGCAGAGAAAGACAAAAGTAAAGGTAAAAATAGTTTTTTTCTCAAATTTATTCAAATTTAGGTGTCAGATAATAGATTCTAATCCACTAAAATGAGGAATCAAGAGAATTATAGAGATACCAAAACTCACAGATGTCAGAGACAAGCTTTTTGTATCTATCCAAGAAAATCCCAGCTTTGTATGTAGGAGATAATGAATTAAAATTACTAACACTTGGGGGCTGGGATGTGGCTCAAGCGGTAGAGCGCTCGTCTGGCATGCGTGCAGCCCGGGTTCGATCCTCAGCACCACATACAAACAAAGATGTTGTGTCCGCCAAATACTAAAAAATAAATATTAAAAAATTCTCTCTCTCTCTACCTCTATCTCTCTCTTTAAAAAAAAATTACTAACACTTATGGAAAGTTTTTAATATAATTAGCTAATTATAATGCATATTGACAGAAAACTTTAATAAACAATACTAAGAAATAAATATAAAAGGTAATAAATAAAAATCAGGGATTCATTACAAATTTCTTGACATATCATATTCCACACTTTGATTCAAGTGGGTTATGAACTCCCACCTTCACCCCATACACAGATTGCAGAATCACATCAGTTACACATCCATTGATTTACAAATTGTCAAGAAATTTGTAATGTTTTGAACAACCCACAATAAAAAATTAAAAAAAAAAAAAGAAGAGTATAGCAGAGGGAATCATCTCACATGATGATCAAGAAACAGAGAGAGAGAGAGAGAGAGAGAGAGAGAGAGAGGAGACTCCACTCACTGGATACAAAATATATACTCCAAAGGCATGCCCCCAGTGAACCCACCTCCTCAAAAAAAAAAAAAAAAAAATCAGGGATTCAAAGACCTATAAAATATAAACATTATTAAAGTATTTTAAGCAAAAAAAAGTAATGTGTTTTTTAACCCAATAATTTTAAGAAGTATTTTAAATAAATTTTTGAAGAAAAAGGACATAGAATTTTTCTTTTACAATTTAGATGCAATAGTAGAGAGTCTTGTAAATGTCTGAGTTAAAACAGTATTCTCAAAATCTATATTGATTTATAAAAATGTTTGAAATTGACATGTATAATAATAGAGCCAAGTGCAAATAAAATACAAAGACAAATACTTACCAAGTATCTAGATTTGTTAATAAGAAAAAAATTATTTGCCTTGATTTTTTATCCTGTATTTGAGAAATGTTATTCTAAACCAAATTTAAAAGCATATCAATTATATTGACAGAAGGCTATATTTGGGAGATTAAGCTTTGTATGAGTTAGAATAAAGAAATTGCAACACTATTTCTCCTAATTGAAAAATAAGTTCTGACCATGGTTCAGTTTTTTAAATATAAATTATTAAATAATCTCTATCATTCTGGAAGCAATAATACCTCTGCTTCAGCACAACTGATTCCCTGCTAAGTAATGTGAAATTTTATAAATCATATTTTGTAATATGATGTTGCTGTGAAAACATTAACCCTTTGCATTTTATTGTTATGAATTGAATAAGAAAGAGTACTACTCTAGGGCTAAGGATATAGCTCAGTTGGTAGAGTGCTTGCCTTTCATATGCAAGGTCCTGGGTTTAATCCTCAGCACTGCAAAAAAGAAAGAAAGAACACTTTACTCTAAAGTGATTCTGATGAAGCTTCCTGAAGTATGAAGTTATGACTTACAAAAAGGGGAGAGAAGGAAAAAGTCCTGAAAAACAGTAACAATCAATAAACAACCTTTATCTGAATTTTTCTCCACCACATATTCATAGTTATAGGCAAAATTTTCCATGCACAAAACAGTAAAGGTGATTAGAATGATTCAAAACAGATAAGATCATAAAAGCGCTGACACTTCATAGGATTATTGTGAATATTATATTTGATTACACCCAAAAAACACTAAGCTCAGTGGCTCAACTTCAGCAATTAGCAAAAAAATGTTAACTGATGTGATAAAAACATTTTTACTCCTTATTGAATATATTCAGACCTGGAACTAAATATCACTTAAAGAGTTCTGCTATACTATAAAGCTATGGATATGAGTTCCTGCTCGTAGTCTTCTGCCTTTCGGAAAGACTTTTTCAGGAATTGAATGGGAGTAATGATCACTTATCTGACAGCGAACTAATCAGATCATTTGGTGAATCTATTCCTTCTGTGATTTCCTTGAATAGACATCACCAAGCGCAACATTAATCATTGTCATAATGGGGTAGACAAATAATTTAGTAGAATATACTTTAAGTTTGAAGAAAATTCAGGATATTATGAATTCAGGATATTATGAAAGTTGTTACAGAACAAAATAAAGGTGAGATCACTTTTACCTAGAGTCATTTAGAAAGATTAGGAGCAAAAGGTAGCCTTAAATAATGGATAAACTTTAAAGGGAAGAGGGAATATGTGCTGCAAATTAGTACAACCACTTTGGAAAGTAGTATGGATATTCCTTTAAAAAATAAAAAACTAAGAATGGAACCACCATATGACCCAGCTATTCCACTTTTTGGTATTTATTCAAAAGATCTAAACTCAGCATACTATGCATATCAATATTTATAGCAGCACAATTCACAATAGCCAAGTTATGGAAACAGCCTGAGTGTCTGTCAACAGACAAATAAATAAAGAAAATATGCTGCATATACACACAACGGAGTTTTACTCAACCATAAAAAAGAATGAAATTATGGCATTTGCTAGTTAATGGATAAAACTGGAGAACATCATAATAAGTGATATAAGCTAGACTGAAAAAGTCCAGGGTTGAATCTCATAGATAAAAACTAGAGAGAAAGAAAACAAAGAAGGAATAAAAAAACAAAAACAAAAAGAGAGAACTCAAGGAAAAAAAAAAAAGACCAATAGAGTCAAGGAAGGGGATTGAGGAGAGAGGAAGGGAGGGAATACAGAAGTACTGAGAAATGACCTCTACCAAATTTTGTGTTGTCCATGAACAATTATGATGAATCCTATCTAAATACAGATCATTTATAAATATAAATAAATATATATATATATATCCAAACACACACACACACACACACACACACACACACACACACACATATATATATATATATATATATATATCCACACACACATATATATATAAAATTTTATATAGCATATAATCATATAAATTAACATACCCATAATAAAAGGGAGATCAGGAGAGTAGGCAAATGAATTGGGAAAAGGAGGAAGAAAGGGAAAAGAAAGGTACCTGGGAGTGAGATTGATCAAATTAAGTTACATGCATATGTGAGAATGGCATAATGAATCTCACTATCATGTATAGTTTCAATATACCCATAAAAAATATTTTTTATAAATAGAATGTTCATTGGGAAGAATGATGTAAACTGAGAACAGATTCATACTTTTAATTGAGGCAATTTTATATGTCCAATAAAAAGATGTTTGACAACAGACTAGATCACTTTGAAGAAAGAACATAAGATAATGAAGACAAAATATACAATCTGGAAAATAAAGTTGATCACACAGTGAAGATAATAAGAAACCATGAACAGAACACACAAGAATTAGGGTACAGCATCAAAAGACCAAATCTAAGAGTTATAGGGATAGAAGGAGGCACAGAGTTTCAAACCAAAGGAATGCAAAATCTCTTCAATGAGATAATATCAGAAAATTTCCCAAGCATGAAAAATGAATTGGAAAACCAAATACAAGAGGCTTACCAGACACAAAATGTACAAAATTACAACAGATCTATACCAAGGCACATGATAATGAAAATGCCTAGCATACAGAATAAGGATAGAATCTTAAAAGCCACAAGAGACAGGAATCAGATCACATATGGGAGAGACCAAATCTCTGCAGATTTTTCACCCTAGACCCTCAAATCCAGGAGATTGTGGAACAATATACACCAAGCTCTGAAAGAAAATGGATGCCAACCAAGAATCTTATATCCAGCAAAATTAAGCTTTAGATTTGATGATGAAATAAAAACGTTCCGTGATAAACAAAAGTTAAAAGAATGTACAACCAGAAAGCCTGCACTACAGAACATCCTCAGCAAAATATTTCACAAAGAAGAAATGAAAAACAATGATGAAAATCAGCAGAGGGAAGAATTACACTAAAGAAAAATCTAATCAGAGGAGAAACCAAATCACGTTAATTACCAAAAATAAACAAAAATGGCTGGGAATACAAATCATGACTCAATAATTACCCTGAATGTTAATGGCCTAAACTCACCAATCAAAAGACATAGACTAGAAGATTGGATTTTTAAAAAAGACCCAACAATTATGCTGCCTCCAAGAGACTCATCTCATAGGAAAAGTCATCCACAGACTGAAGGTGTAAGGTTGGGAAAAAGTCATACCACTCAGATGGAGTGCAGAAGCAACTAGGGGGTTTCCATCCTCATATCAAATAAAGCAGATTCAAGCTAAAGTCAATCAAAAGGGATAAAGAAGGATACTACACACTGCTCAAGGGAACCATACACCAACAAGACTTAACAATTATGAATATATACACCCCAAACAATGGAGCATTTATGTTCATCAAACAAACTCTTCTCAAGTTCAAGAATCAAATAGACCACAACACAATAATTTGGGGTGACTTTAACACACTTCTTTCATCACTAGATAGATCTTTCAAATAAAAGTTGAGCAAAGAAACAATAGAACTCAATAATGCAATCAATAACATAGACTAAACTGACATATATAGAATATTCCAACCTTCAATGAGAGAATATACTTTTATCTCAGTAGCACATGAATCTTTCTCTAAAATAGACCATATATTATGCCACAAAGTAACTCTTAGAAAATATAAAAAAGTAGAGATTCTACCCTGCATTCTATCAGATAATAATGGAATGAAATTAGAAATCAATGATAAAATAAGAAATACTCCAACACCTGGAGACTAAATAATATGCTACTGAATAAACAATGGGTTGCAGAAAACATCAAGGAGGAGATTTTAAAAATTTTAGAGGTGAATGAGAACACAGATACAACATATTGAAATCTCTGGGACACTATGAAAGCAGTTCTAAGAGGAAAATTTATTGCATGGAGTTCATTACTTAAAAGAAGAAAAAGTCAACAAATAAATGACTTAAGATTACATCTCAAAGCCTTAGAAAAAGAAAAACAAATATACACCAAAAGCAGTACAAGATAGTAAAATCAGTGCTGAAATCAATGAAATTGAAACAAAAAAATTGACAGATCAAAAGTTGGTTTTTTGAAAAAATAAATTAAATTGACAGACCCTTAGCCATGCTAACAAAGAGGAAGAGAAAGAAAAGACAAATTACTAGCATACTTGATGAAAAAGGAAATATCACAACAGACACTACAGAAATACAAAAGATATTTAGAAATTATTTTGAAAACTTGTACTCCAATAAAATAGAAAATAGCAAAGGCATTGACAAATTTCTAGAGTCACATAATTTGCCCAAATTGAATCAGGATGATATACACAATTTAAACAGATCAATTTCAAGCAATGAAATAGAAGATGCCATCAGAAGTCTACCAACCAAGAAAAGCCCAGGACTTGGATGGATACACAATCAAGTTCTACAAGACCTTTAAAGAAGAATTAATACCAATACTCTTCAATTTATTTCAGGAAATAGAAAAAGAGGCAGCACTTCCAACATCATTCTATGAGGCTAATATCACCCTGATTTCAAAACCAGGTAAAGACACATCAAGAAAAAAAAATTTCAGACCAATATCTCTAATGAACATAGATGCAAAAATTCTCAATAAAATTCTAGCAAATCAAATACAAAACATCAAAAAGATCGTGCACCACAATCAAGTGGGATTCATCCCAGGGATGCAAGGTTGGTTCAACATATGGAAATCAATAAATGTAATTCATTAAATCAATAGACTTAAAGATAAGAATCATATGACTATCTCTGTAGATACAGGAAAAAGCATTTGACAAAATCCTGCATCCTTTCATGTTCAAAACACTAGAAAAACTAGGGATAACAGGAACATAGCTCAACATCATAAAGGCTATCTAAACTAAGTCCCAGGCAAACATCATTCTTTTATATATATATATATATATATATATATATATATATANTATATATATTTTACTATAGTGTGCTTTTTAAAAAAGACCTTTTATTTAAATTCCAAGGAATGGGATAATTGGATTATATGACAATTCTATTATTTTATTTATTTTACTTTTTAGTGGTCTGAGGATCAAACCCAGGGCCTTGCACATGCTAGGCAAGCACTCTACTGCTGAGCCATAACCCCAGCCTGTAAACATAATTTTTAATGGAGAAAACCTGTAAACATAATTTTTAATGGAGAAAAACTGAAGGCATTTCCTCTAAACACTGGAACAACACAGGAATGCCCTCTTTTACCACTTTTATTTAACACAGTTCTTGAAACACTGGCCAGAGCAATTAGATAGATGAAAAAAAATTAAAGGAATACGTAAGGAAAAGAAGAGCTTAAATTAGCATTATTTGCTGATGATATGATTCTATACCTAGAAGACCCAAAAAGTTCCACCAGAAAACTTCTAGAACAAGTAAATGAATTCAGCAAAGTAGCAGGATATAAAATCATCACCCATAAATCAAAAGCATTTCTATATATCAGTGACAAAGCCTCTGAAAGGGAAATGAGGAAAACTACCCCATTCACAATAACCTAAAAACAAAATAAGATACTTGGGAATCAACTTAACAAAAGAGGTGAAAGATATATACAATGAAAACTACAGTACCCTAAAGAAAGAAATCAAAGAAGACCTTAGAAGATGGAAAGATCTACCTTGCTCTTGGATAGGCAGAATTAATATTATCAAAATGACCATACTATCAAAAGCACTACACAGATTTAATACAATTGCAATCAAAATCCCAGTGACATTCCTCATATAAATAGAAAAAGCAGTCATGAAATTCATCTGGAAAAATAAGAGACCCAGAATAGCTAAAGCAATCCTTAGAAATCCTTAGAAAGAGTGAAGCAGGTGGCATCACTACACCAGGACTTAAACTATACTACAGAGCAATAGTAACAAAAAACAGCATGGCATTGGCACTAAAATAGACTGGTAGACCATTGGTACAGAATAGAGGACACAAATCCACAAAATTACAATTATATTAGACAAAGATACCAAAAACTTGCATTGGAGAAAAGATAGCCTCTTCAACAAATGGTGCTGGGAAAACTGGAAATCCATATGCAATGAAATGAAATTAAACCCCTATCTCTCACCATGCATGAAACTCAACTCAAAATGAATCAAAGACTTAGAAATGAAACCAGAGACCCTGCTTCTAATAGAAGAAAAAGTAGGCCCTAATCTCCATCATGCGGGATTAGGCCCCAACTTCCTTAATAAACTTGTTTGTCGCAAGAATTAAAATCAAGAATCAATAAATGGGATGAATTCAAACTAAAAAGTTTCTTTTCAGCAAAAGAAACAATCTGTGAGATGAATAGAGAGCCTACATCTTGGGAGCAAATGTTTACCCCTCACACATCAGATAGAACACTAATCTCTAAATTATATAAAGAACTCAAAAAGCTAAGCAACAACAACAAAAAAAACAAGGACCTGAACAGACACTTCTCAGAAGATGATATACAATAAACCAACAAATATATGAAAAAATGTTCATCATCACTAGCAATTAGAGAAATGCAAATCAAAACCACTCTTAAGATTTCATCTCACTCCAGTCATGGCAGCTGCTATGAATACAAACAACAGTAAATGTTGGCAAGGATGTAGGGAAAAAAATACACTCATACACTGTTGGTGGGACTGCAAATTGGTGCAGCCAATATGGAAAGCAGTATGGATATTTCTTGGAAAACTGGGAATGGAACCACCATTTGACCCAGCTATCCTTCTCCTCCGTCTATACTCGAAGGACTTAAAAACAGCACACTACAGGGACACAGCCACATCAATATTTATAGCAGCATAATTCAAAATAGCTAAACTGTGGAACCAACCTAGATGCCCTTCAATAGATGAATGGATAAAAAATGTGGCATATATACATAGTGAAATATTACTCAACAATAAAAGAGAATAAAATCATGGCATTTGCAGGTCAATGAATGGAGTTAGAGAAGAGAACGCTAAGCAAAGCTAGCCAATCCCAAAAAGGCAAATGCCGATATAAGGAGGCTGATTCATAGTGGGATAGGGAGGGGGAGGGGGAGCATGCGAGGAATAGAAAAACTCTAGATAGGGCAGAGAGGTGGGAGGGGAAGGGATGGGGCATGGGGTTAGAAATGATAGTAGAATGTGATGGACATAAACATCCAAAGTACATGTATGAAGACACAAATTGGTGTGAATATACTTGTATACAAGAGATATGAAAAATTGTGCTCTATATGTGTAATATGAATTGTAATGCATCTCGCTGTCATATATAAATAAAAACTTAATAAAAAAGAAAGAAAGGGAAAAAAGATATTTGAGAAAATTAACAGAAAACAGCACGCTAAAAATGCTTGACTAAATATTTAACAATTCATAATTTCTCTCCAAAGAAGTGCTGTTCTGTGCAGAAGGCAACAGTTTTGCCCTCATTTATTTTAACCAATTATTTATTTCTCATGAGAACACTTAAAAACTCTTTTAATAATTTTCAAGTGTTCAACACATTGTTATTATCCCTAGTCACATGTAAAATAGATAACTTGAACTTATTCCTCAGGTCTAAGTGAGATTTTTTTGTCCTTTGAACAACATCATCCTGGTGGCCCTACCTCCACCAGGTAGCAACATTCTAGTAACAACATTCTCCTCTCCTTTTCTGAGATTTTGACTTTTTTTTAGATTCCACATGTAAGTGAGATCATGCAGATCTTGTCTTTTTGTGCCTGGCTTTCCTAACTTACCATAATGTTATGTGGATTCCTTCAAGTTGTGGCAAATGGCATTTTCTTCTCTTTAAAGGCTGAATTGTATTCCATTCTGTATATATTCCACATTCTTTTTAATTTACTCATCAATTGTTCGACACTGACTTTATCCTTCTGAGAATAACAATGCAATGGTCATGGAAGTGCATATAACTCTTTTGACTTATTGATTTTCATTTCCATTGGATACACACCCACTAGTGGGATTGCTATACCCTGTGATAGTTCTATTTTTAGTTTTTCCAGGAACCAGTATACAATTTTTCATAATGGTTGTACTAATTTACATTTCCACCAAACAGTTCACAGGAATTCCTTTTTCTCCATATCACCACCAATATCTTTTGTATATTGGGTAGTAGGTATTCTAATTGGAGTGAGGGGATATCTCCTTGTGGTTTGGGTTTGTATTTTCCTGACGATTAGTGATGAAAACTTTTGTTCATATTCATGTTGCTATTTATATGCTTGAATATTTGTTTTTTGGGAAATGTCTACTCAGGTTTTTTTGACCATTTTTAAACTATAAATTATTAGGGGAAATAATAGGGGGAAAACTTAATGACATTGGTCAAGGAAATGATTTTTTTATCAGACTCCAAAAACAAAGGTAACCAAAGCAAAAATAAACAAATGAAATTACATCAAACTAAAAAGCTTCACACAGCAAAGGAAACAACAGTGATAAACAACTTCTATGGGATAAAATTTTGCAAAAAGTACATAAGGAGTGCTAACAACTTAAGAGCATAAAACAAATAACCAGGTTTGTTGAGCTTTGTTCTCATTTCTGATGAACCAAACCAGCACATCTCATACCTGAGAATCCCTAGGTTTTCAAAAGCTATCAACTGACCACAGTGATCTAAAAAAACTAATCCCCCATCAACACTTACACATCATTTAAGATGATACCCTGATCTACACAAAACCAAAGAGAAGCACTAATGTGCCACAATTGGTGATAAAGTAGACATGCAGATAACCCAAATATACTGGTGTTGTTTTTTAAGATTATCATTGACAGAAAATACAAAATTTAATCACATAGAAAAATACACCTCTGGACCACAGGAGTCTGAGATTCTAGTTTGAAAAATAGCCTGGTAAGCCATACCAGCAAATAACTTATCTCAAAATCTTGGAACATTTTATGACATCCATAAGTGACACTATTGTAGCCTAGCCAAGACCAAAATGTGAATAGAATACTTGAAATAGGTTTTGTGGGAATGGCGATAAGTGTCAACAGTATTGGGGATGGTAATATTTAGTACCAAATGCTGATTTACCATGGGAAAATGAAATCATCCACTAGAGCAGTTTGTTAATCTTTAGCACCTGCAAAAACATTTCACAAAGATATTAATACCTCAATTTGGGAACCACTCATTCCAGACAAAACTAAATATAAAAACTATTGACATATATAAATTTCCAGGCCACTAAAAACTAGTGCTTAATGAAGTAGAACTTTTAAAGCAAATTTCCCAAGGATAGCCTAGTATAGAATAAAACTGAAATCCAAGTAGATTTTCTTATTTGAGAATAGCCCAGTGTGAGGCACTGGGTTCAATTCTCAGCACCACATATAAATAAAATCCATTGAAAACTAAAAAATATTTTTAAAAAACAGAATATATATATAGAACTCAAAAAAAACTAGGCGCAGAAGAATTAAATACTTTTCAAAAGAAGAAATACAAATGGCCAACAAATATATGAAAAAATGTTCAACATCCCTAGCAATCAGGGAAATGCAAATTAAAATGATATGGAGATTTCTTATCACTTCAACTAGAATGACAATCATCAAGAATACAAAGTGAATATTACTCATTTCCCCAAACTTGAACTATATCTTCTTTTTCTTGTTGCATTTTTCTGTTAGTGAAGTAAATCAAAGTGAAATGACATATTAAAATTTAGTCTCTACTCACTAGTGGAGTTGCAAATAAATATGCTGAGAATAAGAGCATTAGTTTATCCTTCAGAGTTATGTTCATTTCTATTTAAAACACCCATGTATCAGAATGTGCTTGAAGTATAAACTACATGATGGATTTAATTATGAAACTCCCACCCAGGAGACTGAAAGTGAAATTGAAAGAACTGTGTCAATAAATCTGAAAATAGACTCCATCCTGGTCTTGTCCTTCTTCCCTAGCTAATGCATCAATAAATGTCAGGAGGAAAATGAAAATTATGAAATGCTAATTTTTATTGAAATTATTTTCAATAAAAATTGAAAATAATGTGTCTGTCTTTTTCTTCAACTTGGGATATAAAGGATATAAATGCATTATGGTATATTGACTTGAGAAATATGGAAAAAGAGAAACCCAAGTGCCTAACTAAAACTGTTGCTCTTTATCCTGATTTCTGATCTAAAATGCAGCAAAAATATGATTAGCACATTTTAAGGGAAGAAAAATTGTGGTTCCCCTTTCCCCTCTATCACATTTGTGGTGAGAGATTCAGCTAACAATGTAAACACTCTGGGCTGCAATTCCTCCAGAAATAAGATGGTAATAATGACCTCTGTCTAGAGGTATACAACTGAATCCAAAGAGTTTTTAAGGTCTCTTTAGCATATAGGATTTTTATTTCATAGATTTCTCTAAAAAAGCTGGAGTTATTCTGATCTACATAAATACCCTTAAGAAATTAAATCAGGTCACAACCAAATTATTGTAAATGTTAATGTAGTTTGTTTCTAAGAAATTTATATAGAATACTCACCATAAACAAAGACTAGTTTAGATCCATTGGCTTCAGAATCTGTAAATATTAATAACACCTAGAAGATTTCAAAGTGATTATATCAATGTAAGATATAGTATTTTAGTGCTATTGGCTATTAAGAATGCTGTCACTTCAGAGAAACAAATGCTTAATTCTAAAGATTTGGTTTTAGTATTTTGTTTGTTTCCTTTTTCCCATGTATATATAATAACCTAAAGATTTTAAAGGACAAATTGACTGAATTATCTTAAAGTGCATTTAGATAAAACATAAAGAATTAATTGCCAAATAACTTTTACTTCAAATTAATGTTAATAATTTTAGTTCTTAATTGATGAAAAAGAAATGTTAGTATCATCATTATGAGTTTTGTTTTTTGGGTTTTTTTTGTTGTTTTTTTGTACCAGAGATTGAACACAGGGGAGCTTAACCATATCCCCAACCCCTTTTTTATATTTTACTTTAGATCTAGGGTCTTGCTGAGTTGCTTAGAGCCTTGCCAAGTTGCTGGCTTTGAACTTACAATCCTCCTGCCTCAGCCTCCCAAGGCACTGGGATTACAGGTGTGCTCCACCATGCCAGGCACATAATTACCTTTTTTTTTAAGAGAGAGAGAGAGAGAGAGAAGTTTTCAGTATTTATTTTTCAGTTTTCGGTGGACACAACATCTTTATTTTATTTTTATGTAGTGCTGAGGATCAAACCCAGCACCCCGCGCATGCCAGGTAAGCACGTTACTGCTTGAGCCACATCTCCAGCCCACATCATTACTTTTTGAATATACTAAGTTCCAAACTAAAAAAGAGGAAAGTATAGAATGACAAAAAGAATAATAAATATAGAGAAGGGGGAGAAAGGAGACCAAAAAAAAAAAAAAACCTAGAATCAAATGGTACATAAAAGAAAGCACAAAATTACTTGGTAAATTTAAGTCCAAATGTATTGTAATTTTGGATTTGTCAATTGTAAATTCTTTCTTTGGGTTCACCTCACGTATCAATGGGCCTTAAGTTTTAAGGTACAAGTTTATAAAACTATCATTGCAAATTTTTCTCCTTACATTTTTAAAATTCATTAAACTTAATTATTTATTCTTCTATTTTCTGATCTTTTCAGCAGCAAATTTTTTATCAAAATAAAGTTTCTTTATTGGATTTTACCTCTCAGATTAATTTATCAGTAACATTTTGGTGAACTTCTTATAGATTTGTTCTGTATCCTTTTTCTTAACCTCTTGAATCCCATTTTGGTCTAAATCAATTAACGTGAAAAACAAAAAACTACAGCTTCTCTGTACCTTGGTTTTACTGAAACTAAATCTTCAGAGTGCCAATTTCATGTGAATAAAAGGATGCTTAGAGCTAGATTTCTATTTTAAACTTAAAATTTAAATCCTTGTACATGCTAATCTTACTTTTTTATTTGATTTATGTTTATGATAATAATTTTCTTTTTTTCTCTATCATCTTCATGTTCCTCTATAAAATTAAGTTGTAGTATGTCTTTTGATATATTACCATTTTTTACCTGAAAGACACTATTTTTTCCTTAACTCTTGAGATTGAGTTTTTATTTAGTTTGCTCAATGTCATTATAAATTTAGGGGAAAAATAAATAATTCTTGACTTATAATAGATGCATATCAGTTGGGAAGATGGATGAATGGTTCAAAAGGAATATCATTGCAATTTTAAAAATATATTTTTTCATCACTTCTATTATCTTCATGTTACTAACACAAATTATTTCTCCTTATTACTTCAAGCATTTATTTCATGATCCATATCATTTGTTTTCCTTTTCAATGGGAATTGTAATTATATGATTATGTTATATTTATATATGCATATAACATAACTTGATAAAAAATCATTCCCTAGTACCTATCCTTTTTCTTTCTCCGTTCCCAGATCCACATGCTCTACTTTACTAATCTCCCCTCTATTGTTGTTATTGTTGTTTTATAGTGTGTGTGTGTGTGTGTGTGTGTGTGTGTTTCATTTTATAAATGCATTCATGGACATAACAGAGTTAATATCCAGAATATAGGTCTAGGTTTGTGGCTCAGTGGTAGAGCACTTGCCTAGCATATGTGAGGCACTGGGTTCGATTCTCAGCACCACATATAAATAAATAAAGTCCACTGACAATGAAAAAATATATTTTTTAAAAATCCAGAATATATATGGAACTCAAAAAAACTAAACACCCAAAAAACACAAAAATAAACAATTAATAAAGGGACAAAAGAAGCAAACAGATACTTTTCAAAAGATGAAATATAAATGGCCAACAAATATATGAAAAAAAATGTTCAATATCCCTAGCAACCAGGAAAATGCAAAGTAAAATGATATGGAGATTTCTTCTCACTTCAATTAGAATGACAATCATCAAGAATACAAATAATAAATGTTTGTGAAGACATGGGGGATATATTCATACATTCTTGGTAGGACTACAAGTTAATACAACTACTTTGGAAACCAGTATAAAGATTCCTCAAAAGACTAGGAATAAAATAATAGAATTGTCATATAATCCAATTATCCCATTCCTTGGAATTTAAATAAAAGGTCTTTTTTAAAAAGCACACTATAGTAAAATATATATATATATATACACCAATGTTTATAGAAGCAGAATTTACAATAGGCAAGTTGTAGAACCAGCCTAGGTACCCATCAACAGATGAAGGGGTAAATAAATGTGGCATATACACACAATGTAGTTTTGCTCAGTCATAAAGAAGAATGAAATTGTGGCATTTGCTGGTAAATAGATGGAACTGAAGTGAAATAAGCCAGACAGAAAGTCAAGGGTCAAATGCTTTTTCTTTTTTTTTTTAATTGATTTTAATATTTTTTGAAAAATATGACAACAGTGGAATGCATTACAATCCTTATTACACATATAGAGCACAATTTTTAGTATCTCTGTATATAAAGTATGTTCACATCAATTTATGCCATTATACATGTACTTTTTTGCATTACAATTCTTAATACACATATATACCACAATTTTTCATGTGTCTATTTGTATATAAGGTATATTGACACCCAATTCAAGTCTTCATACATGTACTTTGTAGAATGATGACCATCACATTCCACCATCCTTGCTAATCCCCTTCCCCCTCCCTTTCCCTCCCACCCCTCTTCCCTATGTAGAATTAATCTAATCCTCCCATGCTCTCCCTCCCTACCCCAGTATGAGTCATCACCCTTATATCAGAGAAAACATTCAGCATTTGTTTTTTCTTATATTCAAAAGCCAGACCAAAATAAAAGGGAAAGCCAGTGGGGNTTTCTTAATAATTCGAAAAGCCAGGACCAAATAAAGGGAAGCAGTGGGGGGGGACATGAAGAAGGTGAATTCCATAGAAGGGAGTAGAGTGAAGGAAGATGATTGAGGCAGAGGGAGGAAGGATGGGGAAAGGGAGGAACAGTGGAATGAAATTGATCAATTATGCTACGTACCTATATGAATATAACCCAGTGATTTTACCAAGAAATTTATTCAACTTTACTTAATAATCATTCTATTCATTCTTCTACCTTGATGACCACAGATTTCATTCTTTAAAAATTTCTTGTACTGTTGAGGGCCACAGCTGAGTCAGGATGACGCATGGCATTTTTGCCAGAAGTAGTGGTTGAGAGGTGATGCCAGCAAGCCATTAAGATGATGACTTTTGAGTTCTCGTGGAATTTCCATTGAGTTCTGGTTGAGCTCTCGCAGGGATTCCTGAAGAGTTCACGTTGGTTGGTGAAGTTCCGGTGGTGGCAGTTCCGGTTGGTGTGGTGTGTTCCTGGAGGAGCTGCGTGGGTGGCGTTCGGGAGAGTTCCCAAGGAGTGTGCTGGTGGAGTTCGGAAATAAAGTTTGTTCCTGCTTGAGTGGCTCGTGATTTGTGCCCAGCCAGACTGCAGCATTTGGTGGGCCGTGTGGGGAACGCCTGAAGCTCAGAGGTAACTGAAATTGCTCGCCCCTGAGGGAAGGTGAGAGAATGGATGATCATTTCAAAAAACAATGTGTTCTTGTTTTGATTTGTTTTGTTTTTGTTTCAAGCTGCCTATCCCTAGAACTTTCTCAGGCAAACTTGGAAAAATGGTTGGCTCAAGGTTTGAAGTTGTTCGGCCCTGAGGAAGAGATAGAGATAGAGAATGAAAATACATTTCAAGAAAATAGGAAAATTTGTTCTGTTTTTGTTTCATTCTGTTTCGGTTTTGTTTTGTGTTATCTTGTTGGGTTGCGTTATCTTTATACTAGATTAGAAATTAGTAAAAAACAAACTGAAAGAGTGTTAAGTAAATTGTTAGAGGTTCAGACCATAGAGAAAGACATTTTAGACCAAGTAAAAGAGAAGGTCTCTCGAGCTAGTCAGACAGAGAAAGAAAATTTAAAGGAGGAAGAACTATCAGGGAAAAAGTTACAACAGGAGGCTGCTAACACCTTTCTATCACCAGAGGGCGTAAGTGTCCAACCAACAGCACCACCTATAGAGACAACATATGCTATGGGGCCCCCAACCCCCATAGTTGATAGATGGGATCCTGAGACAGGACCTCAAAGATTAGCATGCCCTGTACTTGAGCAGGCAGGAGTGCAGCGAATTCACTGTGCTTTAGATTTCAAAACAGAGAAGCAGTTAAAGGAGGCTGTAACAACCTATGGTCCCCAAGCACCCTTCACTGTAAGCATGGTCGAATCTATTACCAACTTGGACATGATGCCAGCAGATTGGTCTAGCATGTGTAAATGTGTGCTAAATGGAGGACAATATTTGTTATGGAAGGTTGCCAATGAATTTTGCATGGAGACGGCTAGGTGAAATGCAGCAGCTGGTTACCCTCAAAAAAATCTAGATATGTTGTTAGGAAAAGGACCTTGAGGGTCAACAGCAACAAACTGAATATGATCCTGCTATATATTCACAAATTGCTGTAGATGCAGTTAGGGCATGGAAGACTTTACAAGGACATGGAGATTTACAAGGTCAATTATCTAAAATAATACAAGGAGCTAATGAAGCTTACGCTGAATTTGTAGATAGGCTTATTCAAACGGCTACCAGAGTTTTGGGGGACACAGAACGAGCAATGCCATTAATTAAACAGCTAGCCTTTGAGCAAGCAAACAGATGGTGCAAGGAGGCCATTAGACCATGGAAACATGGAGATTTAAACACATATATTAAATTATGTAGAGATATTAATGAACAAGGGCAAGTCTTGGAAGCTGCAGTACAACAGGCTTTAAATGCCAGGCCAAAAACATGCTTCAATTGTGAACAAACAGGACATTTTAAAAGGAGTTGCTCATAGGAGGAGGGTTTAACAAAACTAGGTATCAAAGGAGTAGAATACTGGGTATTTGCCCACGATGCCGTAGAGGGAGACATTGGGCTAATGAATGCCATTCTCAAACCACCATAGAGGGTACTCCATTATCAAAAAACGGACAAGGACCAGGTGTTTACCCACGATATCATGGAGAAAAGCATCAGGCTCCATTGCCAAAAAACGGACAGGGGGGCCCAATGCTCCGGGGCCCACGACCACAAATATTCGGGGCACTGGAGGAACCCAGCAACACCATCAGGGTAGTGCCCAGGACACATTGTCCATTAGATCTCTCATCAGACAAACCAGAGGGAGCGCAGGGTTGGACATCTGCGCCTCTGCCAGAGCAGAACTAGCTCCAGAGATGGGAGTTCAAATTATTCCCACAGGGGTAAAGGGCCTCTTCCCCAAGGAACAGTAGGCTTATTGTTAGGACGCAGTTCTTCTACTTTAAAAGGACTTATGATAAGTCCTGGGGTAATTGATCCCGATTATGAATTATAGCTAGTTCTCCAAGAGGTATATCAGTAATTTCACCAGGAGATAGAATAGCACAGTTATTAATAATACCCAGCCTGCATGATAAATTTTCCAGCCATATTATAGAAAGAGGTTCCAGGGGATTAGGCTCCACAGGTGTAGATTGGGCTATGCTGTCTTTAAGTTTAGATTCTTGCCCAATGCTAAAACTAAATATTCAAGGATATGAATTTAATGGGCTACTGGACCCAGGTGCAGACTTAGCATCATCTCTCATCAAGAATGGCCAAAACATTGGCCATTACAACAAGCCACTCAAACGCTTCGAGGCCTAGGAGTGGCAATTAATCCCCATAGAAGTGTGATGGTATTAGATTGGAAGGATCCTGAAGGATGTGAAGGAACTCTACAGCCATATATATTGGATCATCTTCCTATAAATTTATGTGGATGAGATGTCCTAGATCAATTAGGTTTGACATTAACAAATAACATCAATCCAAATGCACCCACTATTATGGCTGGACAAGGTTTTAGAAAAGGAAAAAGATTAGGAAAACAAGAACAAGGTATAGCAGCACCAATTCAAATAGATCAAGAAATAGATAGACATGGACTGGGTTTTCAGAAGGGGTCACTGAGACAATAAAAATTACTTGGAAATCAGAAAGACCAGTATGGGTTCCCCAGTGGCCCCTGAATAAAGAAAAGATACAAGCAGCCCATGACCTGGTCAAACAACAATTAGCGGAGGGACATATACAACTTTCCATATCTCCCTATAATACTCCCATTTTTGTCATTAAAAAGAAATCTGGTAAATGGAGATTATTGCAAAATTTAAGAGCCATTAATAATGAGATGGTTATTATGGGACCTGCTCAATCAGGGATCCCTCAATTGTCTGCTATACCAAAAACCTGATATGTTTTAGCTATAGATATTAAAGATTGTTTTTTTTTTTTCAATTCCAATTCACCCTGAGGGTAGTCCACGTTTTGCATTTACTATCCCTGCTCTGAATCATGAAGGTCCTGATCAGAGATATGAATGGAAAGTACTCCCTCAAGGGATGGCTAACAGCCCAACTATGTGTCAAATTTATGTTAACAAAGCAATCCAGCCACTTAGAAATCAAAATCCTGAACTACAAATATTTCACTATATGGATGATGTATTGTTAGCACACAAAGATAAAGACACATTGCTAGAATGTTATGCCACACTTACAAACTTATTAAAAAATTATAATCTAGAGATAGCAATAGATAAAGTACAATTAAATTTTCCAATTAATTATTTAGGAGTTCTATTATCCTCAACAATGGTCCGTCCACCAAAAATTCAAATACGAGTAGATCAACTCAAATCACGTAATGACTTTCAAAAGTTTTTAAGAGACATAAATTGGATAAGGCCTTATCTAGGCATACCAACAGGAGAGTTGGGACCTTTATTTGATATCCTAAAAGGTCCATCAGATCCAAATTCACCCCGAATGTTAACGCCTGAAGCAAGAAAGGCATTAAAAATTATTGAAACATATATGGAAAATATGCATTTGGANATAGGCCTATTCCACAAGTTATATAGATAGAAGAGACAATGTCAGCTTGAGGAACCTGGAGAGAACAAAACCGCCACAAATGAATTTCTTGCTATCTGTGATAAAAGAACTGAGTTGATCAGGCAGAAATACTTCCCAAGCATCTTTCCATGCCCAGCCTTCACAAAGTTCCCATTAAAAGAAGAACCCAAGACCCAGGAGGGCACATCTGGCTCTCTAGATTGCCCCCATTATTCTCTCAGAATTCACATCTTCACATTTCCCCTTCAAATAAAACTGTTCTCTTTGCTAAAACCTGAGGCATCTTTAAATTCTTTTCTGTGACTTGTTAAGAACCATCTGATTAGAGGTTACCTTGACCTCTGTAAAAGCTTCCTTGTGCTTCTTTATGGTGACAGTATCAGTTTTTCATAATCAAATTTAAATAACTCTTGTTTAAGAAATGGTATTATCCTATCAATTTTTCCATTTCAAAAGGATCTTTCACCAACACTTTTTCTTTTTTTTCAGAACAGAAATAACATTTCTCAACCATCTTTAACTTTCCTTTGGTAGTTAATCCTTGGGTACTGAAATCTCCAGGATAAAAAACAAAAAGGCAATTAAAATATTCATTTTCATTTTTAAAAAGTAACTGACTCTTATGACTCCATAGCAAAACCTTTTGCAAATGACTACTTTTTTAGGTTATTACATTTTTGCCCTTCAAACATTTGAAAGAATATCTAATTGAGTTGTCAGGGGCAGCTGAGTATAAATGAGCTTTTAAGTATATCACTCTATGATTTTGTTATAATTCAGTAAATGATTCAAATAAATGAGTGATATTGTTATAATAAAATATTTCGACTCCCAATTACTTATTTCTGAGAACAAGATTTCTTGGTGTCTTGATCTATGAAAATATAGGAATGAAGTGCACTCTCCTACATTCTCACAATAAGCAAGATTGCACAGTGGGGACTTTGTCTCAAAAGGAAAACAGCTTTAAGGGATGGATTTTCAAAACAGTGTTTCTTAAGTAGTTACATTTAAAAGGTATACAATGTTTATGTTTTGATTCAGAATTTAATAATTTAAAAACACAATTCATGGCAGGGGATCTAACTCAGTGGCAGAGTGCTTCATACCACGTGTAAAGCACTGGGTTTGTGACCCTGGAGCTCCACAGTAAAATAAAGGCATGCTCTCCATTACTGTCCATCTATAACTATAAACAACAACAACATCAACAACAAAACTCAATTCAAAGAGAAAAACACCCCATACTGAAAAATCAATGTTAAAATATTTAGTCTGTATAATCTATAAATTATTTTTGTAGTCTTTTTTAACTGAGAATTGAACCCATGTGCACTATACCACTCTCCACTGAACTACATCCTCAGACTATTATTATTATTATTATTATTATTATTATTATTATTATTACTATTATTTTGAAACAGGGTACTACTGAATAGTGAAGGCTGGTCTCAAACTTGCAGTCTTCCTATTTGAGCCTCCTGAGTATTTTGGATTATAAGCATGTGCCACTGCATCCTGCTAATAAATTACATTTGTTTATAGGTAAAAAAATCTATTCAGAGAAAGTAGAAATGAAATTCAAATAAAAATTCAAGATATTACATATATTTATATATTTTGTACATATATATATCATGTATGCATAATATTGAATACAAATTATCAGTGATACCTAGATTCTTTTGGAAATACTTCAAGCTACTGTAACAGAATTATTTTCAATTTTCATCATTTTAAATATGTTGGGAATGATATCCATTTGTAACTATTTAAACTCATTATGAAAAAAAATTAGCTACCACAAGAACATATGTGAGGGCTGGGGTACATGTAGTTCAGTGGTTCAGTGCTTGCCTAGCATGAATGAAGCCCTGAGTTTAATCTCCAGCATGGGAAAAAAATCTGAAAAGATTGTCTTCTGTTATATATATATATATATATATATATATATATATATTAAAGTATTGTGTCCAACTAAAAATATTTTTTAAAAAAGATAATGCAATGATCTCCTGCCTGGGTAATAACAATAATCAGCAAAGTAGACAACTGATAATAATTTATAATATAATTGGCAATGGAGAGCAAGCATATAAGTTGCTATGGAGCTCAGAAATTAAAGTGGCACATAAAAACTGAGGGTTCCTCCCTTCTGAATTTGATATTCTCAAGTCTAGAGCATCTCTTATGCAACAAACTTCTATTATTATTTGTGGTAAGGAAAGAGACCTGTGGTATCAAATGTTTTAATTTATAGGCTTTCAATACAACATATTTATCTGTAAAATCATAAAACAACAAGGAAAATTTCACAAATTCAATTTTTTCATAAAAAACAGGCACTGTTGTTTTGCTTTTTTGTTGTTTAATATTTATTTCCTCTTAAATGTATTTTTCCTCTTAATGGGATACATGTTCTAGTAAATCTAGAAATTCATTCTTTAAAGAATTACAGTTGTCAAAATTTTTTGAAAACAGAAAGTGAATATAGAACTAGTTATTGACTTAGCAAAGAGGAGAAAGATACAAATAATGAATGCAAACCAATACCACTCCTTAGTTCTGCTCTCTAGAAGATAGGCCTTGTTCATTGTTCCTGTTATTTTTTATTCATAAATAATATTGTATGGTTTTATCATATACAACATGATGTTCTGAAGTATACATACATTTTGAAAAGACTAAGTCAAGCTGATTAACAAATATATTACCACAAGTGGTCATCATTTTCTGGTGAGAGTGCATAACATCCACTCTTTTTACATTTTCAAGAATGTATCCTCATTAACTATGATCACCTTATTGTATAAAAGAACTCTTGATATTTATTCCTCCTATCTAACTATCCTTTAACCAACAACTCCTCATTCCCTCCTCCCCACTCTCCATGCCAGTCTCTGGTAACCACTACTCTACTCTCTGATTCTATGAGAACAACTTCTTTACACTCCACATATGAGTGAGATTATTTGATATTTATCTCCCTATGTCTTTCATATTCCACCAACTTAACGTTCTTTTAGTTCATTCATTTTGTTGCAAATGGCAGGATTTTATTCTTTATTATGGAGTATTTAAAAATAGGCATGAGTCCTAAAGAGATATTTATCTAAAAAAAGACATATAAGAGGCCAAAAAAGTATATAGAAAAAACATATTCAACAAAACTAATTATCAAGGAAAAGCAAATCACAATCACATCAAGGTTTCAATTCTCCTGTTACAATGGCTATGATCAAAAAGATAAAAAAATATTGGTGATGATATAGAGAAAAGGACATCATTGAATACTATTGATGGGTATGTAAATTAGTATAGCCATTATGGGAAATAGTATGGAAGTTCTTTAAAAAGTTCAAAATAGAACTATCATCAGATGACCCAGAAATCACACTACTGGGTATGGAAACAAATAAACTGAAGTCAGCTGTCAAAGAGATATCTGCACTCTCATATTAACAATCATTGTTAACAATCACCGTTGGAAGGGGATAAACTAAGTGTCCTTCAACTGATTATGGGATAAAGAAATTATGATGTAAATAGATGATATCTACCTTTTGATGGTGCCACTTAAAAGTGTTTCTACTTTACAGAGGTGCAAAACCTATGTATGAAGTAGAAACTGTACATCAAATTTAGAATTTTGATCTTTTCCCCTGTAGCAATATGCAATATTATATTCCCTTGTGATGTTGGGCAGTGAAAGCAAGCCAAAGCTCCCACTTAACCATGTGACTACAGGAGTAAACAGCAGATACTCTACAGTATTGTGTTGCTAAACTACAATGTTTGGTAAGTTATGTGCATTAAATGCATTTTTGTGTGATTTTTCAACTCACAATAGGGTTATAAAGATGTAACCCCATGTAAGTTAAGGAACATCTGCATACACAATGGAATACTATTCATCCATGTTCATTATTCTTAATAAGGTCATTTCTGAGAGAGAATTCAGTGGGAAGAATTCCTCTTAGCATTAGCAGCCCTTCCTATTATTATTGATTTAGTACATTTCAACAGCCCTTTGATTTCCAACATTTATTATTCTAAATAGTGATTGTATAAGTATGTACCAAAGCCAATAAGCATATTATGCTGTCTATGGACCTTGACTCTCCTTGCCAGTCGTGAGAATATTTTCTTATATAGACCTTAATACTCAACCATTACCCTAATCCTCAACTCTTCTATTTCCATCTTAATTTCCAATTAAAGACAAGTCTGACATAGTGAATTAAAAAACAATATTTGCTTTCCCAAGCTGTATTCCACTATTCTTGCATATTTTTGTATTACACACCTATAATCACATAATAATATTAGTATTTTATATATATGTAAACTTCTGAAAATAAAGGCAAGAAGAATATCCTGCATATGTTATCTATAGATAACTATATTAATTAGTTTTCCATTAGCATAACATAATATCTGAAGTTGGGCAACCTTATAAACAAAAGAGGCTTATTTAGCTCTCAGTTCTAGAGATTCAAGCATATGGTACTGACTTTTACTCACCTCTGGTGAAAGTCTCGTGATGGATAACATCATGATAGTGGAAACACATAAAAGAACACATCACATCATAAAATAGAAAATCAGAGAGAAAGGAAAGAGCCAGGATTTCTCCTTCTGTCAAGAATTAACAAAAGAGTCCCATAAGAACCACCTTAATTCCTTCCAAGTGCAGTGCTCACAATGACCTGAGGACCTCCCCTAAACCCACCTGTCACATCACCACATTGAGGACCAAACCTCTAATACATGAACCCTTGGAGGACAAGCTCAAACCATATCCAAACTTCAGCAATAGCTAATCAATAAAAGAAAAATAATCACAATCCTGTTATATTCCTCAACAATAACAGTGTATGAAAGTTGATAGCAAAGCAATATCTTCCAAGTGGCAAAGAAAACCACCTACAGTATCAAACACCAAATGACATAAATACATACAAAACTACCCCTGAAACCGAGCCTTGAAATAATTAGAAATTTAGCTCATTCCCATACAAGTTGGCAATTTATGGTTTTACTGGACTTAGCTGGGCTCACCAACATGTCTGAAGGTCAGCTGGCTATTAGCTAAAATAGGATGACTTTGTATCAGATAATTCAAATGAGTTGAGTAACACATGTTCTCATGGCGATGGTTTAGGGCAAGAACCATAAAACCAAATAGTCTCAATAGCTTCTCAATAGTCTTGTGTTGTACTTGTTAACATCTGTATTAGCCAGAGTTCTCTAGCAGAACAGAACCAATAGCAGATATACAAACATATATACACACATATATATGCCCTTTTATAATCATATGTGTGATTATGATTATAAAAGGGAATATATTATATGACTTAAACAATCAGAAACTGTTGGCAGCAGGTCCACCCTGGCCCCTGGAGCCCTACCTCCACTAGTTTGTTCTGCATGCCAGTGTGGCCAGCTCACAAGGCCATGGCGAACTTGTGGTTTTCCTGTTCCTGCTTGTCCGTCTGAGACATATGTGTCCCACGGGAATGCCTTGACCTTTTCCGGTCTGATGGACTTCTTGTTAAGGGAGGTTTCGGTACCTGACAATAATAGATGTTGAAACTAAATTTCTCCCCCCTCCCTCCTGCTTTTGGGTAGTTTTCCACTTCTGCTGCTTGGGGTATAAAAAAAGTGTGTTAGCAATAAAGGGTATTGACTCCTGGATGAAGAATCTTGGTGTCCTGTGTGTCTTTTAACCTCGCCGTCCCTCGCCGGACTTGGCCTCCTTGGCCGGACGCGGCAATTGGAGGTTCCACCGAGATCCGGAAAGCAGGGGTAAGCGGACGGGGCTCACCTTCTAAGAAAGAAGGGGGAGGATTGGTTTAAAGATAATTTAAAGAGACAGGGTACGTACCATGGGTAACTCAACAGCGAAGGTTCGTCTGACCAACGAACTGAAAGAGCTGTTAAATACACAAGGAACAGGAATAAAAACTAAGACTGCAACCGAATTCGTTGAAATTATTGCCCAGGCTTGTCCTTGGTTTCTGACAGGAGGATTTCTTAATAATAGTGACTGGGACCTGGTGAGACATGACCTTCAGAAATTATTGAGGGACCGGGGCTCGGACAGTGTCCCAGTTGCCACCTTTTCCTTATGGAGGTTGGTAAAGGATGCTTTATTAACAGATAAAGTAAAGATCAAGGATCAGCTTGCTGAATGTGAACAGGCCCTTAATCAGGTGCAGGAGGAGCAAATGGCAGAATCCTTAAAGGAGGAGGGTCCCCTTGAGGACTCGGGTTCGGGGGGTAAGAAACGCCTCCAGATTTCTAAGCCCAAAAAGGATCCTGAGGACCTCAGTTCTCTCTCTGAGGAAGAGGAGGGATTAGAGAGGGAGATAGAGGAACTAGAACATCGCCTTAAAAGGGCAAATGTGAGGGTGCCTAGGGCCCCCTCAGTTGCCGCACCTCCTCCCTATAATCCTGATTGGAATGAGGACGCCCCTACTAGATAGGCGGGGGTCCACTGGGGTTCTAGAGCAGCTCAGGTTTTTCCAATGATTGAAAATGCCGATGCTGATGGACAGCCGGCCAGAGCCCATGTCCCCCTAGCCTTCAAGGACATAAA
>NW_025999853.1:43108923-43117760 GCF_001458135.2 Marmota marmota marmota | reverse complement strand
AGAGGGGAGGGGAGGGGAGGGGAGGGGAGGGGGGATAGTAGAGGATAGGAAAGGCAGCAGAATACAACAGACACTAGTATGGCAACATGTAAATCAATGGATGTGTAACTGATATGATTCTGCAATCTGTATACGGGGTAAAAATGGGAGCTCATAACCCACTTGAATCAAAGTGTGAAATATGATATGTCAAGAACTATGTAATGTTTTGAACAACCAACAATAAAAAATTAAAAAAAAAAGAGTCACTGTTCAGAGTCTGCTTTGGAAGAGTGAAGGAGCTGGAGTCCAATAACTTTAGGAAATCACAGCAGTAATCCAAGCACCCACCCAAGAAAGAGAAAATGGCGCTTGCATCTGCGCTATCTTCCTCTTTCCTCCACCCTCATTCTGTCCAGGCCCCTAGCCCATTGGTCTGCACTGCCCACATTCAGGATGGCTCTGTCCTCTCTGTTTGCTGCCCCACGTGTCAATAATCTCTGAAATACCCTCATAAACACACACAAAAGTCTCAATCCAATCAAGTTGACAATCTACATGAGTCATCAGAACATCTCATTTACCAAAACAAGTCACGTGAGCCAAGTCCAGAATCAAGGCATTGATGTTGCCTTGATAAGGATTAAAAAGTAGGGTCTTGATAGCTTTGGGGACAGGAGTCCCCTGTGTTTCTTCTTTGCTAGTAAAGCAATAAACCTTCTTTTTCATTTTTCTTTTCTTTTTTTCCCCCCAAAACCATGTCCTTGTTACTGGATTGGCATCAGGGACAAGGACCAAGCTTTTGGCAACAAATTTGGTACCCCAGGTGGAGAGCTTTCTTGGGTAGTCCTGGCTTTCCAAGGAACTCCACTTCCATGCTGACGATGTAAGGTGAACTTGTTGAGAGCCAGCTGAAGAGTTAGGAGAGGGGTGAGTTTGCCTTGCGTTGAACCGGAGGAGCTGTTCCTGTGAGTAAAGGGAGGAAATGAGGGACCATCCCAGCAGCTGCCCAAGCTCTTTTGCTTCAGGGAACCCTCGCCTTCTCTCCCTGAACAGTACAGGTTGCTCCATCATGGTCCACTTTGAGAAAAAGGAAACTGAACTCAGGAAAGTCACAACACTCGTGACCATTTTTAAGTCCCCTGGTGTGTACACCAAGACCCTTGATTCCACACATCTGGTTCCTTTTTTGGAGAACATCTGGTTTCTCTTTCTGCAGACATCTGTGGTGCCACTGGTGTAGAAGTCATGGTTAAGTGGGACTCAAGAACCAACCTAGGGCTGGGTGCTGTGGCACATGCCTGTAATCCCAGTGGCTGGGGAGGCTGAGGCAGGAGGATCATGAGTTCAAAGCCAGCCTCAGCAAAAGCAAGGTGCTAAACAACTCAGTGAGACCCTGTTTCTAAATAAAATACAAACTAGGGCTGGGGATCTGGCTCAGTGGTTGAGTACCCTGAGTTCAATCCCTGATACCCGCCCCCTCCCCCAAAAAGAGCCTAAGGATATGTACTCCCTTTTGATTTGTTCTAGGTTCTCATCTGTTCATTGGCCTTAGACTTAGGAATTCCCTTTGGTTGTTGGTTTTGGCCATGGTTTCGGGGCTCCTCTCTGCTTGTCTCTGAGTGCTTCTTTTTTGTACAGTCTTGCAATTGGAGTTGGTCTGCCAAAGGTGAAATGAGTTGAAGAAAAGACCACCAATAGATATAAGCCTGTCTAACATAATGTTTTACTGTAATAATCTGGTTTTTAAATAGCTTTCTGGATTATTATACAATCTTGTAGTTGGAGTTAGTCTGTGAGGGATAAAGTATATGAAAGAGATTCTGTATATTCAGGCATTTTTGCCGTTGCATGACAAGGGATTTGAATCATCAGGAACTAAGTTGAAGGTGCTAAAATTCACTGCCTTTGGTGTGCAAGGATAGCAGAACATGAGAAGAAAGGGTTAAAAAGATTTCAATACTTTAAACCCAGTGCTGGCACTCATGGCACTGTTTCTCAGCCTGGCCCCAGACAGCCGCAGATCATCTCATTGAGGTCAAAGACACTGGGGGTGGGGTATCCCAGAAAAGCTTCTGGGCTATAGAAAAATGGCCAAAGAGAACCTGGACTCTGCCCTGCCTTCCATCCCCTGTGCCCTGTATGTGTGTGTGTGTGTGTGTGTGTGTGTGTATGTGTGTGTGTGTGTGGCGGGGCTGGGGGCGGGGGGATGGAGTCTGATGGCCACAAAGAATCTGGCAGTAGGTTCCAGCATTGTCAGTTTATGACCTGGGGACAGGAATAGTCTCTACTTAAAGATCTGACAGGACATCCCATTTGGCCAGGGGATATTCATCACTGGGGAAGAACAATTCTTGCTATAATAGTATCCCATCAAACTAGATGCCTGGGAAAACTGGTAGAATAAATAACTACATCCAGAAAAGAAAAGGCCAACCTGTGTTTTGTAGACAGCCTTTGCAAAGGGATCTCAAGAAAACCTAAAGAAAAGGATGGAAAGAGCCTTCTCCATTGCACATCAATATGTCTAATATAAGAAAAAGAGCCCCCAAAGAGCCTCTGGGTTCATTTGACAGTCGGGAACTCACTTAAAGTCAATGGCATCATGATAATGATAAGGCAGACAGGTCAGCCTCAAAAATAGCCTGTGCTCCAACCCCTTGAATGCAACCCGAGAGAAAGAAAGACTAAGGCATAGTTTTTGTATATGCTGGATTGTCCAACTCTCTTCTGGGATGAAATTTGTTGTGTAAATTAAACATACAGATAACATTCTCAAGAACTGTTTCAGAATATGAATTTAAATAAGGGTCCAAAACTGGAAAAGATAAAAGAAAGTTACAGGTATGAAAATATACAGAAAATTAATGTTTCTGGATGAGAAAGTATCTTGGTAAAGTAATATTCTTGTGCTAAAGTCCAAGATGAAAGAGAACAAAACTAAGTATGTGAAGTTGTGACTGTCTAAGTAAGTCACAGACAGTTTGTGGAAGGTGAATCTCAAAAAGTTTGTGTTTGATTAAAGTTATTTAAACATTAATGTACTGATATGAAGCAAAGTCTGAAACATCGATCTGCTCTTATCTAACAAGATAATTTTCTTGTATTTGTTAGTTCATTTTTTATTACTTGGGGAAACTAGGTCTTAAAGGAATTAGGATTTGTTCCTTAAAAGTCTTAAATGATTACTTTGTAACTGGTTAGGCAACTGTTATTTAGGTTATGACAACATAGTTGACATCCTAAATATATGTGACTAGGTATACATATGCATCTATGAACTATATCTGTCTAAGCTTTGTCTAAGTGTTATGTAAAAGTTTATAAAATGAAAGCTTATGTAAGTTTACTGGTGAGATAACCATTGAGTCCTCTCTTTTATACATTGTTTCTGACGTAGAAGGGCCACATTGTTATTTGAAGACCTGTCTTATATCTATTTGCTTTGACTAAGTCAATTTCTGATTATTAACGTTGTTTCCTTATTGTATAAGAGATTTAAGGCTATCCTTTGATTTTTATTAACTTATGCAGACCTGTGATTACTGTTACCATACACTCTGAATTCTAAATTGTACTTTAAATGATAAACTTAGTTAAATGTAAAGCTTAGGAGAGAACTTTGTTTTCCAAACTAACATTATGTGTAGCAAAAGTCTCAGATTTGTATAAATATAACAAATTTTGTATTTAATAATTTCATTTGATGTTTTATAGCTAGATAAAGTAATCTGTTGTCAATAAGTTATATATACAATTTTGTGCTACTCTTCACACTGGAGTTGGAACTTAAGTGCATTTTTGGAAGACAATAAGGAGACCCTGATCTGTTTAAATGTGATATTGTAAAACATAGAAGTATTTTGCAACTTTTTTTCACAAAAAGAAAGTTAAGCTGTCTTAGTCTTTGTTTGAATCATGTTTTAGA
Organism: Marmota marmota marmota; assembly: GCF_001458135.2. Taxonomy (NCBI): domain Eukaryota; kingdom Metazoa; phylum Chordata; class Mammalia; order Rodentia; family Sciuridae; genus Marmota; species Marmota marmota. The sequence goes on along the minus strand of NW_025999853.1, from coordinate 43,113,853 downwards.
TGCAATTGTATTGTGTTATTTGTCAAGAGCCCCACCTTACCTGAGATAAGGCTCTTCCTTGCACCTTTATTACATGTTACAATGACTTCCAAATAGGCTAAACGTGAGCCCATTTATAGTTGTATTCAAAAGATTGAATTTTGTTGTAAAGATTACTATGATCTCAAAATAAACAGGGGGTATAACACATAACTAAGGCTTAAGATTATAAAAATCATTTTACTTGGTTCATAACCATTACACAAACTGAATATGTTTGCTCTGTTAATTTCATTTTGTATTTTCCTTGTAAACTTTGTAAAAAAAAAAAAAAAGTAGAGTCTTTTTTTTTAACTCAGACCTCCGCATTTAACCAAACTATTATTCACAATGAAATACAGATATTTTCAAACATTCAACTACTATTTAATTTAGTACCCATGATTTGTCTTTAGAAAAGTTACTAAGAAATAATTTAAGAAGAAAATTCAAGAAGAAAAATAAGTCTAAGGAGAATATAGAATACAACAAATAATGATGAGAAAGAAGTAACTTTGCAAGATCACACTGAGAAGAGAATCCTTTATTGTAGAGCATATGGAAGCTTTGGATTAATTTTCAATAAATTTATTAAGTCACATATTTCAATTGCTTCTTTAATTGCCATTGAGCAATGAACTATTCTCCATTTGTTTTGAGAAGCTAACAAATAGCTGCTTGAATTATATCATAATGCCACCAACTATAATTCAGTTGATTGTTAGAATTTTAAGTATATTTAACTATGTATTAATTCAGTGATCTTACTTTTAAAACACTTATGTTTTAACAGACTGAGCTTAATTTAAATTTTACAAAATCAAAAAAGAAGGTCATAAAGATATCTGGCATCAAATTTTATACTTAGCTAATATTTAGAAAAATAACAACCTACAAACAAAATCATCGGCAAATCTTAAAGCAGATCATTTCAAAATAAAAAGCTATAATTTTTCATACACTAAATGGTGATAAATGCACAGCAACAAAATTAGTTAACCTTTTTTTATCCAAACAAAAATGGTAAAAGAGAAATATTCACAATGAAAATGAAAATATGCATGCTTTTATAAGTTAGTATAGTAATTCTTCATTTTCCTTATCAAGTGTTCCAGATTAGACAAAATTTTTTGTGTTATCTCCCACACAGACTTGGAATTCAAAATAAACTTTTCTCCTCTATTAGGAATGGTATTGCATATGGAAATGGCACTAAAACAGACACCCAGACCAATATACAGAAGACAGAGAAAAACCCACATATCAACAGTCATCTGATTCTTAAGAAAGGTACCAAAAACATACACTGGAGAAAATAGCAATCTTTTTAACAAATGGTGCTGGGGAAATTTGTTATCCACATGTAGAAGAATGAAATTAGACCCTTATCTCTCACCCTGCACAAAAATCAACTCAAAATGGATCAAACACTAGGAATTGGAACAGAAACTACGCATCTATTACAAGAAAACACAGGGTCAACACTCCAACATTTAGGAGTAGGCAACAGTTTTCTCAGTAGGACTGCTAAAGCTCAGGAAATAAAGCCAAGCTTCTGCACAACACAAGAATGAAAAGAGAAAATGTACAGAGTGGGAGAAAATCTTTGCTAGCTACTCTTTTGAGAGAGTATTAATATTCAGAATATATATAAAAACTCAAAACAACATAAAAATAAACAAATAACAAATGGTAATCAGTATGGAGATTCCTCAAAAAAAAAAAAACAGGAATAGAACCACCATATAACCCATATATACCACTCCTTGGTATTTATCCTGAAGAATTAAAGTCAGCATACTATAGCAATACTAGCATACCCCTGTTAATAACAACACAATTCACAATAGCCAAACTATAGAACTAGCCTAGGTGTCTGACCAGTAAAATGTGGTATATATACACATTGGAGTTTTCTTTAGCCATAAAGAATATCATTTGTAGAAAAATGGGTGAAACTTGAGAACATTATGTTAAGTGAAATAAGCCAAACTCAGAAAGTAATTTTCTCTCATATTATGTGGAAACTAGACAGGATGAAGGTAAAGAAAGGGAGTGGGGTATCTTGTGAAAAGTAAAGGGAGAAGAGGAGAGGAGAAGGACCAACAGGAGAGAAAGGGACAGGGCAATTACTGGGAATGATATTGACCTAATCATATTGTATGTTGTGTGCATGTACAAATATGTAACAACACATCCTACCATTATGTGCAGTTATAATGCACCAATAAAAACATGAAAAAAGCTGAAAAGAATAAAATAAAAAGAATGGTATTGCGTAAAGGAATTGGAGATATTACTCACCAACTAATAACTGGATAGCTACCATCTCCAGTACTTAAAACCCTAAAATTATTGGCTTTTCTTTTGTATACAGTTAAAAGATAAGCCCTTCTCAGAAAATTGCCTTGTGGTAGGTCCTCACTGAAGGACTTATACACAGTGGCAAATGGGAAATAAGTTGATACTCAAGGGGAAAAAAAGATAGTCATAAGTCAACAAATGTCAAAAACTCATTTGGGGGGGGTATGATAACAGGGTTGCAAAAAGCTATCATGTTTGTCTAGTAAAACATAAAGTATCTATCATTTGTTAAGACTTGCTTTATTTCTCTAGCTGACACTTTATTTTGTGTCTGGGAAGTTTTCCATTTTGAGGAGGGTAGAGTTGGTTCCATGAATCCCTGTGTGTACACGGACTGCCCCTACTTTGCACAACCTATGAATGTTCATCATCCTAGCAAAAGACACTTGAAAGAGAGGAACATGGGAAGGCAGTCCCTCCAAATTTTACCAGTCCAAATCAGAAGTCATAAGGTTATTTGAGAGAATCTCCATGCAGTTTTCCAATATTCCTTCTGTGTCTTCATTATGCCTGTGCCATTAGAATGCCCTCCCCACTCTGGGCTAAGGAGCTCAAAGGAGGTGAAACTGGAGAATCCCATCTAACTTAAGTTTAGCTGGAAAAATAAATTTTTTGATCCATTCAAAAATTTTATAGTAGCTCGCAAGGGGCCTTTGCATAATGTTTGGTCCTATTTGCAAACTTTATTTTAAAACATTGCAATATTATAAATTATTTTTATTAATTTGATTCCATTTTAACTACTTGCTCATCAACTAAATTCTCCATTATACCAAATAATATTCATATATCTAACAAATTAAACCTTTAATTTTTTATTAGTTTAGATAAATCTAAACTTCTCTTATTTACCTTTTTATTTATCATAAATTTAAAAGGATTTCAACTTAAGATCATGAATGTCAACTATTTAATCGGTTACTTCAAATCAGAGCTACAAGACTGACTGTATTCAATCAAGTTTTTTTACATGTGATAAGTACTAATAGTGACAGAAAATACTTACACAGTGCCTGTTTCATGCCAGATGTTGTTCAAAACCTATAAACTAACAAAGATATAAACAAATTTTTATTGTTTTATCCCTTCTGTATTTAAATCTTTCCACAAGTAGGGAAAGCATAGCCATTAATGCAGATAATTTTCATCAAGTTAATTAAAGTTATTTACTTTGGAGTTTTTGAAGAAAACAAGATACAGTCTCCAAAGCAATTCTTCTCACCAGAAAACTGTGATATCATCCCAAGCTTTCTCAATATGCTTGAAATTACCAATAACCAGAGACTTAGATCAAAACACTAATAAGATTATTGGTGGTGACCATTATGGAACTCACTAAGCTCTATGTCATAATATGCTCACATAATAAGCTCCAAAACCTGAAAGTTCAAATAAAAATCAGGCCCATATCTTTGGATTCAGTTTATATAAGCACTCCATGATTGTTTTGTCTACATTCAAAAGAATGTAGACTAGAACCTATAGAGCGATTGCATTTTGGACTCTAAATATTTGTTATTATATTTCTCCTTTATCTTAAAAACAAAGATTCTTCAAAAAACAGAAGTTCAAACACTCAGAAAAATCACAACACCCAACCCCTTTATGTTCTATCTAAACCTAAAAATTAATACTATTTAAAAACAAACAGGCCATTGGACAAATGTGTGACCAAATAGACATCAGCAACTGCCAGCTTCCTCCTCAAACACATAACAAGAATGATGCAAGACTTGGGCTTCCCCATTGCCATAGAAATTTTGGAGAAATGTAATTAAAATAATATTTTATCTATTTCTAAGATAAAAATACTCTCCACAACAAAAAAAAAAAACAGAAACAGAATACTTCTATTACTGCATAAAGATTAGATCATAATGTAACACACATCACAGCCAATGTGTTAAGTGATTGCAAAGATAGGAAAAAACCTTAACCTGCTATACATATGTTATGGTTTGGGTGTGGAGTTGTCCTTCAGAAAGCTCCTGTGTTGATGAATAAATGTTCCTAGGTAAAGTGATTGGATTGTGAGAGTTGTAACCTAATTAGTCCACCTCAGTTTGAATGAGTGGCTAGTAATCATAGGCAGGTCTGGTATCTCTGGAGAAGGTAGGTTACTAGGGACATGCTCTGGAAGGGTGCATCTGCCCTATGGGCCCTAGTCTCTACACCCTTCTCCTTCCTAACCATGCCACGAGCTGAGCAGCTTTCCTCTGCTAGGCCCTTCACATGAAATGCTGCCTCACTTGGGGCCCAGAGCATGGTGCTGGCTGTCTATGGACTGGGACCTCTAAAAACACAAGCCCCAAATAAACTTTTCCTCCTCTGAGTTGTTCTTGTCAGATATTTTGGTGACAACAATGAAAAGCTGACTAAAACAACATGCATATTTCCAAAATAAACAATAACTAGTCCTCAAGTAAGAGGATTAGACAGCACTTCTTGCGCCACACGGTACATCCTTCCTTTAGCTGGATTATGGTGACCGACTGCATCACTTTATATATATATATATATATATATATATATATATATATATATATAT
>NW_025999853.1:43088643-43108899 GCF_001458135.2 Marmota marmota marmota | reverse complement strand
TATATATATAGAGAGAGAGAGAGAGAGAGAGAGAGAGAGATTTGAAATTTAGAGCAAGCAGCCTCCAAAGTTAAATTTCTAGAAACTGGAAACTAAAAACTCTTCAAAGAGATGTAAGCAGCAGGGTCTTGAAAAAGGCCTTCCTAGGTCTAAAGATCCATCTAGTTTTCAGATTAGCTAGCCTACAAGCTTACTAAAGTAAATGCTCTAAGAAAAAAAAAAGGAGGGGAATCTCTTTCCTTACTTTCCACAGGTAGAATTCAACTCTTGTTTCTTAAAATAAACTTTCATTTTTAGAGCAGTTTTAGGTCCACAGCAAAAATGAGTGAAAAGTACAAAGATTTCTTATATCCCCTGCCCAAAATTTGTTTTGCCAGCTAAACTTAAGTTAGATGGGAGTCTCCAGTCTCACCACCTTTGTCTCCTTCAGTCCAGAGCGGGGAGGGCATTCTAATGGCATAGGCGTAATGAAGACACAGAAGGAATATTGGAGAACTTCAAGGAAATTCTCTCAAATAACCTATGACTTCTGATTTAGACTGGTAAAGTTTGGAGGGACTGCCTTCCCATGTTCCTCTCTTTCAAGTGTCTTTTGCTAGGATGATGAACATTCATAGGTTGTGCAAAGTAGGGCCAGTCCATGTACACACAGGGATTCATGGAACCAACTCTACCCTCCTCAAAATGGAAAACTTCTATCTTATATATCACCCAAAGTCCATAGTTTACATTAGGGTTCACTCTTGGTATTGTACATTCTGTGGGTTTTGACAAATATATAATTGCATATACCTATCATTATAGTATCATATAAGAGTGCGACAGGCTCTTTCATCAACAGTGAAATCCAACAGTTTCACTGCCATGAAAAAATTCTATGTGATTTGCCTATTCCTTCTTCCCTCCCCACTAATCATTGGCAACCACTGATTCTTATACTGTCTCCATATTTGGCTTTTTTCCAGAAGGTCATATAGGTGAAACCATACCTGTGTAGAATTATCCAGTTGGCTTCTTTCACTTAAAAATATGCATTCATGATTCTTCCATTTGTATTTATGGCCTGAAAGTGCATTTCTTTTTGAAGAATATTATAGTACCTGGAAAGTCTCTTATTTTTTATTAATATTTGTCCATACAGAGCCTAGGATCTTTCAAGTTTTTTTAGTGGAGTGCTACTGAAATTTTAGGTAGGACAATTCTTTCTAACCAGATAGAAGGTAGCACTGATCCTATGCAACAAATATTTGTGAAACCCAAGTTATTGAAAAAAATTTAAAGTCCTGCCAAAACTTACCAACTGTCTCCACATGGAAACGGTTGCCCCTGTCAATCACTATTAGATCCCTCTTTTCTCACTGCTATTGAAGTTGTCTAATACCATCTTCTACCATCCAATACCAGTATTTTTACTATTAATAATTCTAGCACTAATACTAAGCTAAAACACTAATCTAACTCTAATATCTAACTTAATATCAAATATTTAACGAATATGGGCTGGGGTTGTGGTTCAATGGTAGAGCACTCACCTAGCATGGGTGAGGCCCTGGGTTCGATCCTCAGCACCACATAAAATAAATAAATAAATATATTTTTAAAAATACTTAACAAATATGTAATTTGATCATTTAATTCTATGTTCCTATTACTAATATATCTAATTCTAATACCCTCCTTTAATACATGTGTGCCAAGTATACACACACAATTCATTCAGCCATCCATCCAGGGAGTGCCACAGACTCTTTCATCAAATTGCTTTAATGCAAAAATTGCTAAATTCCTTAAACCTCAGGAAGACACAGCCTATAAATGATGGATTGAAAACACACAATGCCCTTCAAAAGACATTCTCCTGTTTGGTGAATAAATGTTGTAATTCTCATAAGTAGGCTAAGGAAATTATCCTAGGAGAAATCTATTTCACTGAAAGTAAGTTTCTACCAACCAAACTTTTTAATTTTAGCAACTGGAAATAGATCAAAATGGAGTAACTCTTTCCTCAGAGAAAGCCTTCATAACTAAAGGTCAGAGGGTAGATGATTGTAGAATTAAAGAATCAATCTGTAGCAGGAAGCAAGATGTGAAGACTAGCATTTAGACGTGTATAATATGTGTACGATACACAATATGTGTAAGAAATTCTTACACATTGTTAGGTGTATTCATCACATACAATAAAAACTTTATTGCCTGCCAAAAGTTACTGAGCTGCTGTATTAATATAGACATGTGACAAGTTCACTGAGACTATTGTTCAGAGGTTTCAGGGTTCCATTTATATTGGTCTCCTTGGAAAGTGCCCTCCAAACAATTTCTAAAGGCTTAACTAACATGAACATTTTGTTGAAAAGTATTTTCAAAATTGTGTTGAATTGTGTGTCTGCGTGTGTGTGCACATGCATGCATACATAAATTACTTGGAAAGGTTCTCACGATTATTTCCAAAAATATTCAATGTTAATAATGATGCATGCTTTTAAAGCTAAAATTACATGAATTAGCATTTTAAAACTAATAATTTTCTCTTTTCTTAGCCTTAAGCATAAAAAGAGGAACTTAACACCAATAAAAAAAAATATGGAAAATAAAAAAGAGGAGCTTAACTAGGGACTGATAAGAAAAACAAGACATTCTAAAAGCTTGACTACCCCACAATCTGGAGGTTAGCTACCAAAAAGGTGGTAGTTGAGAATCATGCCTGATACTCAAAGCTGCATTCTTGAAGGATGGATATCAAAGCAACCACTCTTGGCATTTCCTTGAAAATTATATATTCATTTTATTTTTCTCAATATTATTTTTCTCTTTTGGGCACTTTTAAATCAAATATCCTTTTTTAAATTCCAAAGTCTAATAAAAGCAGAGTTTTCGGAATCTGGGAAATATAATAGATTGGAGGGGGTTGTTTTGTTTTGGTTTTGGGTTTTTTGTTTATTTGTTTTTTGTTTTTTGTTTTTTTGTTTTTTGTTTTTTTGTTGGGGAGGGGGTCTTTGAAGTCATTGCCTTTGGAATGCAATCAAAGTTTTATTTTTCTTTTGTGAGCCTTATCTTTTCACAAATACACTATTTCACTTAGCAACAAAGGAATTTTTCAATTTTATTAGATATTTCATGAAATGTGCAGTCCAGGAGCCAAGTGTTCATTTAATTCAGCACTACCTTCTGGCTTTTTAGAACTCCCAGAGCCACAGAAGCACAGCACCAATCTGCCTTCTTTCTGAGAGAGTGGACCATGTGTCTTCCAGAAGCTTCACACCAGCCATACAGCTTTAGAAAACGTATTTCCAATTGGAGATCCACATGTGTAAAGAAAACTCAATAGTCTTTTCATTGCTGGAAATTGTTTGGTTTTCACCCATTGTACACCAAGACTTGTACAAAAAACTCAGGGCCTATGACAGAATATGAGGCACCCACATACTTATAGAATCATATTTACTATCACGAAAAGATACTGAAACATTTTGTAGACTCAAATTACAAAACAGAATCCACCCTATAATCTTATTTTTAAGTGAGTATGTGAAAGTCAATATATTTGAAAATGTATGTATGAGTTTGTTTCCAACTTTCAGTCCTTAAAATTTGTGTGACCTTGATGTAGACTGACCCTGACTACTCCAAACTTGCTTTTTCACTTGAAATTTAAGCATAGAAAGGAAAAGTCTTTAACTATGGAACTGGAAGCAGGTTGTAACCTTCTATTTCCTTTTGGGTGACTACTAAGCTGTTAAAAGTGTTAAGAAAGTTTCAATAAATGAATTAAATATAATTTAGTTCATTTGAATGGATGTCATTTGTAGGCCATCTTATATTAAATAACATAGTATAGCCAATTATCTTATTTGTGACTATCACATAATGCCTAACACATAATAAACTAGCTATGATTATCATCATCATTACTTTTAAAATTATACAACTCATAAAAATTTATAAGACCAAAATCACTACAAAATTTCCAAATCAGTTTAGAAATTATACTAGAGCAAGATATCCTAGACTGGTTCTTAAAATGAAAGACAGCTTAATTAAAATTGAGCAGCCTGAACATCTGAAAATAAAAAAATAATTAAAACTCTGTCACAGTCTAATGTCATTCCTAAATTCAAGACACATTAAATGCCTTGGAATTACTGTATTTTAATAGTTGCCTATATGAGATTTAATTTAAGTCATAATTCAGCAAAAGCAATTACCATAACCAGAAATAAATCTTGAATAATCCCCCTTAACTGCTATATCATCAGGCAGGCTTTCCTACAGAGGGGTGTGTTAACAATGAACAGCTTCCCAAATGAGCATTGAAATGATATGTTTGTTTCCTTGGAACAAGAGGCAAGAATAATCTTCAGATGAGATTCAGCAGATTGAGTTTCATTTCCCATATTTGGTCTCTGCTCACATTCTTGGTTATTGGTTAATTCTGAGGAGTGGGGAAAAAGTATATGTTGGATAAATTCCAACATTTCAGGTTTGCTTGAGAGACAAAGTGAAATAACATGGAGTCCAGGAACCCCAGTGATGTTTCAGGAATGTTCAACTAATAGAAAAATGAGAAAAGTTAAATCTCTAGGCAGAAAGAGAAACAAGGACAAACTCAGTGTATTCCCCAAAATAATTGTTATAAAAAGTGTCTGTTATGAAAAGGGCCCCTTTTCTATTGCTGCTCTCCAGTATTAATACCACTACAAATGGAGTCACTGGGTTGTTTCTAAGAACAATCACCTCATCCTTTCCTAATAACTAATTCCATACCAGAACTTGTTTAGAAATTCTATGAAGAGACAAATGACAACTTTGCAAAATGGACAGGTATTGGAAGAATCAAACCACTATAGTCACCTCCTTCACAGGTTCTATTAAGAGACAAGTCAGAGCTTTATTATAAATCTCTTTAAAACCTTATGAGTACTGTTTCTGCTCTAATGAACAAAAAAGAGGTATTCCAATTCCACCTAAGCTGCCACTATGATAGTAAGAAATAACAAAGGAGACAGATGATTCCAATTTTCCAGATGTAAGGAAAGAATAACTACTATATATAAGGCATTGCACTCACTTATTTTAATCCCCACTCAATTCCAATATGATATTATTTGTCCACACTTTTTAAGGAAACATCAGTTGATATGTGGTAACCACTTTAGTTAGTGCTATGGCTTAGATCTGAATGTCTCCTAAAGTCTCAAGTGTTGAAGACAATGCAGCACTAACATCCTGGTATAAGCCTGTTGGCTGTGTCACAACGCAGTAGAAAAACTGAAAGGGAACTGACTGCATGCAGATGGGTACATGTGAGAGCAAAGAAGCAAGACAGTGGGGAAGGGACAGGTTTGCTCTGTAATAACAACCCACTCTTGTGAAAAATAATCCACCCCTATGGGACATGACTCCTTCCCACAAGACAGCAACAATCTATCCATGACAGTAGAGCTCCTGTGATCTAATTACCTTCCACTAGGTCCAATCAAAGCTTCCAACACCTCAGCACCACTAGCCTGGGGATCATATTCTACTACATGAACCTTTGGGGAACAAATGATATTCAAATCACAGCAGGAAAAGACTGAACCTATATGCCATGTTAATTGATGCTCTCTTCATCTTCAAAGTAGTGAGCAATTTAAAAGTTGAAAGCAAGAAGTCAAATTTTTTGGATTGTCATTTAAAGCATCAATCTGTATGCATTATAAAGATAAATTAATAATGGTGCCCAGTGGCTGCACAAAGACTACCAGAGATTTTGTAGCTAGCAAATAAGAGATAATGGTAGCTTGGACCAATGGTGGTAGTGGGGGAAAAAAATGGAAAACAGCAAAAGGACTTGATGAACATTTAGGAATGAAATAGACAAATCCTTATAGCCAGAGAGATATGGATTTTGTCCAGAAGAGGACAGAAGTTTGCAAATACTTTCTTCATAAGCCCAACAACATTATTAAAATAGTTTCAAATAATTTATTAAGGCATCATTTACATAAAACAGAAAGTCACTTTAGGATCAGAACCTAACATGATTTTTTTAATTAAAGACATGAAATAACTCTATTCCTTGCAAGTTCCTCTCTTCTTTTCTATTTCTTTTAAACATCAGACTAGATTCCCCTTCCCTCAGTCACCTTTCCTTTTTTTTTTCTTTCATAAGACTCTAATGTGTTTTTTATTACTATTATTTAATGTAGGAAGTTTATGTAGGATCTAAACCCATTTACTGGAGAAAAGAAATAACATTCTTTGGTGCATCTGAATGTCCCAGTCAGTTAAAAAGAAGAGAAAGTTTAATGTGAAGAGAAACTTGAATGGGTGGACTTTTTTATGATTACCAAAATTAAATTTATCATCTGATGTCCTTCTAAATAAATCCTACAATCTCCTGAAGAACAGTTTTTGGTCTCATTTGGGCAATGGAAATACACTAGTCATAGCTATGACATTTAGGTCATAACTATGTGATTCATTAGTGATCCCATTTTTTTTTCCTGGTACTGTGGGTTGAATGTAGGGGAACACTACTAATGAGCTATATCCCAGTCCTTTTTTAAAAAAAATATTTTTTTTTATTTTGAGACAGGGTCTTGATAAGTTACTGAGGCTGGCCTTGGACTTTTCCTACCTCAGTCTCCCAAGTCACTGGGATTACAGGTATGAGTCACCATGCCTGACTGAGAATCTTTTTATGTATTCTCAAATTGTCATCCAGAAAAGTTGTACAATATATAGATATAGCAGCAGCATAGATGAATGACCCATCTTGAATGCATTGAATATGACATTTGCTCAGTGTCTGCCAACTTGAAACATAAAGAGTGGTAAATTTTATTGTTGTTTAAATTCGAACTTCTTTGAATACTAGTGAAGTTTAGTGGTTTTATCCATATTTTCTTTTCTCATGTCATGCCATTCTCCCTAAAGGATAATATGCCATCTCTACCGGGTACCACTTAGTCTATATGACAGGTGAGGAGTCTTGCTACTGATGCCATTTGTACATGGTATCATCACCTCTACTAGTCATGCTGATACTGATGCTCTGAGGACAAAGGTGCAAAGCTTCAAGGTGTTCTACAGTTACATTGAATCATGTATAAAAGTAATGGTACTGAGCCCCTTTTAGCATGACAATCCCTTTCATGATCACCTACATTGTCAAACCCCTCCCAACACATACATTCAGAAACAGACAGAAAAACCTAAGGAGACAGAGACTCAAACATCAGAAGAACAAATAATGCTCATAATTGCTCCCAACCCTTCCAATGATTAAGTTTTTGTTTTTTTAATTCTCTTCTTCAAATTGAGTTCTCAGTTCTTCCTTCCCAAAGCTCTTCACATTCACATAAATAGATAATGGTTGATTCATCTCATTACCCACTAGGTATTTCCAAGTTCCAATGGAAACAGTTTAAGTGAAATCTGGACACTCCTCCTTTCCAAAATCTCATGTATTTATGAAATATATAAATATATTTATAAACATATTAGTCATTTGGATTTCTAATTCTATGAATAGATTGCTGATATCCATTGTCAATGTTTTTAGAGGAGTGTTGATTTTTATTCATGTGTAAGAGCTAGAGCTCATTCCATATCATATGTCAAAGCCAATTACTTGGTTTTCAGTTGTCTATATTTCTATATGTCCTTGTCATATTTTTTAATAATCTAGACAAATCTATCAATTTCTGTTTGAATTTTTCTAAGTTTTCATACTAACAGAATAATTTATTATTTGGACATTTGTCTATATTAATACATTTTATACTACTTTTATAATTTCTTTTCTCTTTAGCATTAATATATCTGGGCTATATTTTTTAAATATTGTGTCAATAGAAATAAATTCTTGGATTCAAAATATAACAATAATTAGTTTCCCAAACATCATTTGTTAATTACTCACCCTTTCCTTTCCTCTTCTTTTTTAATACTTCTTTTAATTTATATTAAGTTCTGACTGAATTAGAATATATATATATATATACAGATCAGTGAAAGAATGCATAGTGTTTGTTAATAATAATAAACTGATCTGTTTATTTTGTACCAAAACCACACTGTTTAGTTACTGATTTTTCACAACATATTTTAATATGTGGTGAGATAAACTTTGTAATCATTCCTCTTTCTCCGACATTTCTCAGTTATTCCTCCTATTTCTTTTCTTTCAGGTAAACTTAGATCTCTTGCCTGAGTTATTAAAGACTTAGATCAGCTTGCCTGAGTGATTTGAAGACAGCCATTTCAAATATTCCCAGACTAACCACATCTTTCTACTAAATTAAGCACTAAGTACACCAAGCACACACAAAAAAAAAGGAAAGTAGGGAGGAGTCAGGGCAGGAAAAGGCATATTTTCTTTTTTTTTTTTAATTGGTTGTTCAAAACATTACAAAGCTCATGACATATCATCTTTCATACATTTGATTCACGTGGGTTATGAACTCCCATTTTTACCCCAAATACAAATTGCAGAATCACATCGGTTTCACATCCACGTTTTTACATAATGCCATATTAGTGACTGTTGTATTCTGCTACCTTTCCTATCCCCTACTATCCCCCCTCCCCTCCCCTTCCATCTTCTCTCTCTACCCCATCTGCTGTTATTCGATTCTCTCCCTTGTTGTTTTTTTTTTCCCCCTTTCCCCTCACAACCTCTTATATGTAATTTTGTGTAACAATGAGGGTCTCCTTCCATTTCCATGCAATTTCCCTTCTCTCTCCCTTTCCCTCCCACCTCTCGTCCCTGTTTAATGTTAATCTTTTCCTCATGCAGGAAGAGGCATATTTTCTAAGCATTAGAAACTAGAAAGGAAAACACAGAAATGTCATGAGTGGTTGGACTATTTTTCAAATGCCCACATTTTACCCAACTAGAACTTCTCACACTCCTAGCTGGGCAGCCCAGAGCCCTGGCTCCTCAAGACTAAAGGATTAATGTCTACAGGCACTGTCTGCTGTGACTGAGAAGAGAAATGCCTCATTATCGAAGTGCAAGCATCCACAGGGATTGAAAGACCTTGTACCCTGTCAGTCAGGAAAGCACTGAAGGGCCCTCCCAGCTTCAGAGAAAGCCCCAGTTGAGACTGGATCAACACCCAACTCCTCCTCCTGCACAATTAGCTTCCTTCCACCACCCCCACTGGTGGAGAGATAGAACACTCTCCAATAAACTTCTAGCACACTGATGTGTTCCTCAAACTGATTTTTACAGATCAGGTAAGATATAACTATATAAAAATCAATGTTTTCCAGAACAACAGCAACAAACAAATATACATAGGGAAAAAATATTTTATTCACCATACTGAAGAATAATCTTAATTTAAAATGTGTTGAACCTTTGAGAATACAGTTTAAATCTTAACTAAAAGATATATATAAAGATATTAATAAATGAGAAAAATCTGTTCATTTTTTGGATGGGGAAACTGAATATAATATTGATTCTTCACAAGCCAATTTATTAAATTTAATGCAATTTCTGAGATTCTATTTGGTACCAAACAAATTAGTTTTCTTGATAAAAACCTTGTATATTTCAATGAAAAACTAACATAAGGGTCTGGGGTTGTGGCTCAGTGGTAGAGGGCTTGCCTAACACATGTAAGGCACTGGTTTCGATACTCAGCACCACATAAAAACAAATAAATAAAATAAAGGTATTGTGTCCTTCTACAATTAAAAAAGAAAAAAGAAATACATACAAATAATAATAATAAAATAATGCACTGAGTAATCTGAGGTTCAGAATTTTTCTACACCACAATTCTATGACTTCTTCACCTTGGGAAATAAAAGCTAAACTTAACAATTATATCTTCTACAATGGGTATATTTTGACTCAAAATGTTTCATGAAATAAATAAGACTTCGTACAAAACAATATGCCCTAAGCAGAAAATGATCTGACTTGTCACTAAGCTTCCTAAATAAGATCATTTAACCAAAAGTTAACTAGACTCTCCCGTGAGTCTTAAATGTAGAAGTAACCAAAAGGAACACATTATCACCAGCAGCTCTGGATGTAATGCCTAAAGGAGTCAGTCTACTTCTGTCCCAACTGGCTAGCTAGAAACAGGAGACATAGTAAGCTAAGAAGTAACCAGTCTTACTACTCTTGGATTACATCCTTCTTGTTTCAGTGAAGTACTAGTGGTAAAACCAAGCTCTCTTACTGACCTAAGACAAAAACAGTATAAGTAGAAACCAAGAGCTGATTAGAGTCCAAGAAGATATCTTAACATTTCATGTGCCACAGACCTTCCATCTGAAAGAGAAGTGTACTGATCTCCTGGGAAGAGTACTACCTAGGCTGCACATATCCTGTGGTTTAACATCTACTTTCAAGAATCCAGTCTGCATAATTACCACACATGTGCCACAGTACATGCTAAGAATGTTTGTCACAGCACTGTTTACAATAACAACAGAAGTAAACAAACTAAAATGCTTATCAACTGGAGAAAAAATGGAGTGTGGAGTTTTTATGTGATTGGTCATTAAGTAAGCATTAAAAGCAATATTTGGAGAAAATAAACTTCAATTGGGATATAAAGTTAAGTGAAAAAAATCAAGCTTTAGATAGGTAGTTAAGTACAGAGATATCTATGGATTATTTTGTCAAAAAATAAATATTTTATTTGCATATTTAGTGACAAATTTCAATTCACCACCAAGTGTGTTTTAAATAAAAACTACAACTCAACTTTACTTTTCTACAACTTCTCTGAATATTTCAGGCTTGTATTCTAACATCAGATAACATCTCACAATTCCAGTCAACTTCATGTTTAATTTCAGTCAGTTTTGAAATTTGCCCTGTGAAGGTTTCAAATATTCAGGATGCACTCATATCCTCACAATATTACAGGATCAGCCTCTATTGAAGGGTTGGCATTTTTCCACTCTAAATATGCTGAGAATATATAGTCCCAGCTGATGCTCAGCTGGTACCCACTGAGAGTCTGCATACCTCCTGAACCCTGGGCATCTCAAATGTACCTGCCCATGCCTTGACAGCATGGGAATTCTGTCAGGTTGCTTCCTCCCAATGCTCCAATTGGAAGCAAGACCCAGAGCCCCTCTGTCTTCATATCACCAAAGTTTCCTGAAGTTTCCATAACTCCCAGAGGATGTTTACCTAAAGGGAGGAGCCAAAATCCAAGGCAAATTTCTCAAAGACCCCCACACAGTCAAGGCTAACTAACACACTTCCTCCTGATTATTTTTCTTAAACATCAAGTCAAAAAAATAACTGTCTCTCTTCCTAGGTCAAAGGAGAAAAAAATAAATGGGCAAGTATTTTTATACCTGTTATTCTTACTAAGAACTACATGTCTTTAACTGGGAAGAAAGATTAATTGAGTAAATTAAAGAACTGAAGAAACCAAAACTGTTTTATGTCACCTCTTCACAATAAAGACATAAAGAATTAGATTTCTAATTCTTTGGATTAAAAACATTTTGGTATATAGTCATATATATTTATATACCAAAATGTTAATGGTGATTATTTCTGGAGCATAGAATTGGAAGGTCAAAGGCAAATACTCTCATATTTATATTACATACTTTAAGAAAACATGTTGAGGTTTTAGATAACTCTTGTTGTCTTTATCATTTGGTGTGTTTACCATATTTGACCATATAAAAATGATGTAGCAAAATATAATAACCAAACTCAAATAACAAAATAAAAATCAGCAAAACACAATGCTAATATCTGCTAATATCTATGATATATACTGAATTTCATAATTTATACACAGACCATGAATACACGGACACACACACACACACAAATACCATAAAGAAAAAGTAAGTGCAAAAGTGACAGAGAACAATAGAAAAATGATTTATAAAAAAAAGGCTTAACTCTAGTAGTCAAGAAAATGAAAATTAAGAAGATATCGAGATATCATTTTCTACCAATGGGCCCATGGGAAAAAAAATAACTGTAAACTATATCACTAGTGGAAATACAGGACAGGTATATTTCCATGCATTGCTAGACATTTGCAGTATTTCACCCTTAAAGGAAAGCAATTTGCAATCTGTTTAAATTGAAACTATATATAACCTTTAACACAGCAATTGTACCCCTGGAAATCTATCCAATATATGTAAAAGTCAGTTTGTGAGAACATGCTTATAAAGATGATGATTGCAACATTTATCAAAAAAGCTGAAGCATGGAACAAAATATCCATCAACAGATGAATGGCTGAGCAATAAATCACATACCAGGTTTTTATGTAGTTATCATAAATAATAAGGCAGAATACCATGTGATTTGGAAAGATTTTCAAGAAGAATATTGACTGAAAAGAAAATTGTACATAAAATCATAATTTTGGAGAGAAAGAGAGCACTAGCTCCAAATCTAGAGATCCTATTAGGTATACAGGTCAGTATATAAGTGAAAAAAAAACTATAAATTGATTTACTGGATTAATTCATAGAATTCACTGGAGATATTCATAACAAGTTATCAATATGAGTTATCCTGGAAGAGGTAGAAGAGCTAATGTAAAGGATGAGGGGACAGAAAAATCCAAGACCAAACAGGAAATAAAGAAAAAACACTGGCTTTTTCTAAATATGATAATCTGAAATTATCATATTTACATAAAATTTCACATGTTGGTAACTTTTTAAAAGCATATAAAGCATTTTAATGGACATCTTACTTATAAGGAAACATTTCAAAAAAATCAAGATAAATCCAATATATTCATAATTAGCTATAAAAATTCATATGAAAATATAAGCTATAATCAAGGAGAAATTGATTATACTTTGCCTAATCCTAGCTTATGAAGTGGGTCAGGGCTCAAATATAACTGGTGATAATTTATCATGGCGTTAGCAAGCACTCTTTTTAAGCAAAGATCAGAGGCATTGTGAAAAGATATGATAATAAAGATTTCCCACACTATATCAAATCTCTGAAGGTAAAATTATTTATTAAAAATCAGATTTGATTCAAGATGGTGGATTAGAGAAAGGCTGCATTTCCAGTTACTCTGTGGCTTGAGATTCAAGCAAGGGTATTGCTTCTCAGAGTGGTGGATGAAAGAAATTGAATATTGGGAAATATTCTCTAAGTCAGAGAGTCTTAGAGACTCAGAAATTTGAATGCATTGAACAAAGAACCAGAAAGAGTACATTGGAACCAACCCAGCTGTCAGTAGTAGTAGTGTAGGCAGAGGCACTGGTTCACCACAGAGGGTAGGCATAACAGTGAGACAGAGAGAAAAACAGTGGGACGATTTGACATGGAAAAACCTGTAGATCTGAAAAGCAGCCTGAACTTAGCTGGTAGAGAGGCTACACAATGAACTGGTGTTTGAAAAGTGCTCTATATTTCTCAGCTGGCAAATGAAGAACTGAGTTAAGAGCAATCTTTAAGAGGCCATGCTGCAACTTGCTACTGCAGGATCCCAGAAGGTCATAGCAAACATTACCATACTGCCGCAGTCTGGCTGGGCACAAAATAACCGGGCCACCACACCGCCTTGTAGATTCAAACAGCAATTCTTTATTCCCGAACCCTCCCCGGCACTCTACACACACGTTCTGGGAAAATCCACACACTCCACCCGGCTCTGCATACCAAATACTCTCTGAATCCCAAGAGAACTCAACAGGAACTCAAGGAGCGGGCGCCTGAGGCAGCAGGATACGCCCTATTCCCAGCAGGATCCACCCTAAACCTGGAACCGCCCTAAACCCGGATCCACCCTGGTCCTTGAGCAGGGTCACCTTTCTCAAACATTCATGCAATGTCACTGCAAATGACCTGGGTCCAAGGCAAGCCCATTTCCACAATGGAGAGTCCTCCCTCTAAGCAACATTGGGTAGGCTGACAAGGAAATTGCCATGCGTCATTCCTACTTGGCTATGGCTCTCAGCACCATACTGTCCCAGCAAGTACTTAATGTAGCCTAGGATGTACCTGACAGAAAGTGATAACACAGGTACAGAGGAGGTTGTATGAGAGGGATTCATATATTTTTTAAAAAATGGTAATCCAATTCAATTTCCTTTTGAGTCTGGTGGAGATTCTGAACAAGTGGGTGTAAATACACTTGGGGACTAAGCTTGGAAAGGCTGTGTTCATGGGTATCAGAGTGTGTGGATGATTGCCTCCCCTGCCCTGTGAGTAGAATTCTTGGGAAGCTCCTGAGATCCAGACTCCCAATAGAGAGCAGCATCTACCAGGCCCTAGGGGAATGTTAATCTAATATCTCCAAAGCATATATAATACAATGAAGCCCTAAAGGCTCGATTAGAACTAAGCCCCAGGCACAGAAACTATCCTCATAGAACTCTGAAGCAACCTCACCCTGTGTACCACTCTGTGTCTGCCCAGACAAAACTCCAATTGACAGTACTTCCCATTCCATCCTACTTTATACTGGTTAGAAGGAAAGCTTAGATTTATTTCAACCAGCTTCAGTCTTAGGCCACTTCAACTGGCAGCTTGAAAAGCAAGACAAAAAGAGAAGAGGGTTAACAAATGCCAAACCCTGTTGTGTTCTCTCTCAAGAGACAGCCCAAGAAGAAACAGAAGGAAGGAAAGTTGGACATAGGCAAACAGAGACAATTCTTTCATGCTTCATTAAGAAACATTTTTCATGTGTGTATGGATGTGTGTGTGTGTGTGTGTGTTCTTCCTGTGCTGATTAGTTTGTGGATATATTTTTTTCTCAGTTTTAGTATTTTAAAAATACTGTTATTTTTCCTTGCCTTATTTTTTTAGGGTTAGGGATTTTGGTGTGTTTATTCTGTTTTTGTTTGTTTCTCTTGTTTCTCTGTCTCTCCTTTCTTCTCCCATTAACAGCCAAATTCTCTTGTCCTCTTTCTCTGCGCCTTTACTTTGTTTTTCTTATTTTTTCTTCTTGATAACCATCACTTGTTACATCTCTTCTACATTCTCTTTGTTCATGGTCTCTGACTGCCTCATGGCTGCATGTGCACTGGGAACTTGCTGTGCAAAGGTGCAGGTCAAGACTGCCCAGTTGCTATAGTGATGCATGGCCTGAGGAGGCTCCCTGCAAAGGCATAGAGCTATATGAGTCCGGATCTTGAGCTCAGGCTGCCAGGGATAGAGAATTCTGGGACTAATAAGATAACCAAAATATCTTGCAAGTGACCATGACCTTTAAGTCTGTCTGCTTTGCAGAAACTTTCCCACAAATAACCTTTTGATGATAAAACCTATATAATAAATGTGCTGTGCTAACTCTGAGTGACTGTTCCTCCATCAGAGGACAATGCCCACCTGGTCCCAGCTTTTTCTGTATATGTGTTTGTTTGTATTTCTTAATCCCCCATCACTCCTCACCAGTTTCTGAATTAATAGCCATGCAGATCATGGCACAAACTAAATTCCAAAACCAGAAGAAGGAAGAAAATAATCAGCACCAAAATTGATGAAATAGAGAATTTTAAAAAATCAAAAAAACAATAAAACAAAGAGTTAGTTCTTTGAAAAGATAAACAAGATTGATAAGCCCATAGCCAAACTAACCAAAAGAAAAAGAAAACACACCCAAATTAATAAAATTAGGAATAAAAAGAGAGAGAAATCACCACAGACATCACAGAAATCCAGAGGACAATTAAAGATTATTTTGAAATCTTTTACTTCAATGAATTGGAAACCTAGAAGAAATGGATACATTTCTAGACAAATATTACCTTTTAAAACTGAATCCAGAAGACATAGAAAACCTAAACTGACCAATAACTATCAATGACATAGGTGCAGTAAGAAATAGAAAAAAACAAGGACTAGATGGATTCTCAGCTGAATTCTTCAAGATCTTTAAAGAATTAATGCTAAAGCTCCTCAAAATATTCTATGAATTAGAAAGGCATGGAACACTTCCAAATTTATTCTATGAAGCCAATATCACACTCATTCAAAAGCCAGAATAAGTACATATCAAGGAAAGAAAACTATAGAACAATATCCCTGATAAACTTAGATGCAAAAATCCTTAATAAAATATTAGTAAATCATATTCAACAACATATTAAGAGGAGTATACATCATGACTAAATTGGTTTTAGCCCAAGGACACAAGAATGGTTTAATATACACAAATCAATAAAAGTAATTCATCACATAAATAGAATTAAAGACAAAAAAACACTTAGTCATCTCAATAGATGCAGAAAAAGCCTCTGAAAAAATTCAGTACCCATTCATGATATGAACACTAAAGAAAGTGGGGATAGAAGGAATGTACCTCAACATCATAAAGGCTACATACAAAAACTCAAAATCAACATCAGAGTTAATGGAGAAAAACTTTCCGTTAAAGTCTAGGACAAGAAAACGATGTTCATTCTCACCACTCCTATGTAATATAGTACTAGAAATTCTAGCCAGAGCAATTAGGCAAGAGATAAAAATAGGAAAGGGAGAAGCCAAATTATCACTGTTTGCAGATGACAGGATCCTATACTTTGAAGATTTAAAAAAAAAAAACTCCATCAAAAGACTGCTAGAACTAATATGCAAATTCAATAAAGTAGTAGATTATAAAATCAACATACAAAAGTCAATAGCTTCCTACATACCAATAATGAATCTGCTGAGAAAGTAATCAGGAAAACAATCCCATTCACAATAAACTCAAAAAATTAAATAAAACAAAATACATATGAATAAATCTAACCAAGGAGATGAAACACCTCTATAATGAAAACTATACAATAATGAAGAAAAAAACTTAAGAAGACACAAGAAGATGGCAGGACCTCCTATGCTCATGAATAGCCAGAATCAATATCGTTAAAATGGCCATACTACCAAAAGCAATATATAGATTCAATATAATCCCCATCAAAACACCAATGACATTCATCACAGAGCTAGAAAAAAATATTCCTAAAATTCATTGGAAAGAATAAAAGAACCAGAACAGCCAAAGAAATTCTAAGACAAACAAGAATGCTAGAGGTATCCCGATACCTGACTTGAAATTATTCTACCAAGTTATAGTGACAAAAACTGCATGGTGTTAGCACAAAAACAGATACATAAACCAATTATATGGACCAGAAGATATAGAGACAAATCCACACATCTACATATCCCTGACAAGAGTGCCAAAAATACACATTGAAGAAAAGACAGGCTTTTTAACAAATGTTGCTGGGACAACTGGTTATCCATATGTAGAAGAATGAAACTACACCCTTATCTCTCACCCTGCACAAAAATAAACTTAAAATGAATCAAACACATATGAATTAGACCACAAACTATGCAACCTCTACAAGAAAACACAGGGTCAACACTCCTACATATAAGCACAGGCAACAATTTTCTCAATAGGACACCTAAAGCTCAGGAAAAAATGCCAAGAGTTGACAAATGGGATGGCATCAAATTAAAAAGCTTCTGCACAGCAAATAATTAAGAATGTACAGGGAGAGTGTATGGAATGGGAGAAAATCTTTACAACTTACTTTTGTGACAGAGGATTAATAAAGTATAAAAAGAAGTCAAAAAATTTAACATAAAAAATTTAAAAATGAACAAATGAACTAAACAGACACTTCTCAAAAGAATAAATACAAGTGGTCAACAAATATATGTAAAGATATTCAACATCACTAACCATTATGGAAATGCAAATCAAAACTACCCTGAAATTTCATTTCACTCCAGTCAGAATGGCAGCCATGGACTGGGGATACAGCTCCCTGGTGGAGCACTTGCCAAACAAGTGCAAGTCCCTGAGTTCAATCCCCAGCACCACAAAAAGAAAACCAAAGTCAGAATGGTAGCCATCAAGAATACAAACAATAATAAGTGTTGGAAAGGATGTGGGGAAAAAGGAACATTTTTACCCTGTAAATAGGATTATAAATCAAAACAACTGCTACAGAAATCAGTATGGAGTTTTTTCAAAAGACAAGAAATGAAACCAATACAACCCAACTATACCACTTCTCAGTATATATCCTAAAGAATTCAAGTCATCATACTGTAGTGCTACATGCATACCAATGTTTATAGCAGCATAATTCACAATAGCCAAATTATGGGACCAGCCTAGGTGTCCATCAACCAATGAATGGATAAGGAAAATGTGGTGTATATCCACAATGGAGTTTTATTCAAAAAAGGAAAATAAAATTATCATTTGAAGGGAAACAGATGAAACTGGAGAACATAATTTTAAGTAAAATAAGCCAAACTCAGAAGGTCAAAGGTCATATGTTTTTTCTCATATATGGAAGTTAGAAAGGAAAAAGGAAAGAAAGTTGGGGGACAGTTCTTATGAAAATCAAAGGGAGATAAATAGAGTGTAGGAAAGGGAACAAGAAGAAGGAATAAGAGAGGGAAAGGGGAAATACTGTGGAATGGTTTTGGCCAAATTATATTGTTATCTTGTGTGCATGTGTAAATATGTAGTATGTAACAACAAATCCCACCATTATGTGTAACGATAAAGCATTAATGAAAATATGGGGAAAAATCTTAAAAATGAACTTGCAAATCTTAAAAATGAACTTTCACAAATGTGAAATGGCATGTATAGTAGCCATTTTTTAAATACTTGATTTATATCTTGTTCATAATGATAAAACTGAAATGGTAATTATGAACTTCAGTAATAAGCTTAGGTTGGACGAGACTTGGGGTTAATCAAAATATTATATTTAGACTTTTTATATCTGAGTTAACTGGTATTTTATTTTTTAGTTAACTGGTACTTTTTAAGAAAGATATGGTAGTAATAAAGCTATAAACAACACTTGAACTGTAGGGAGATTTATCTTTAGTTATATGTAACTGATTATTCAAAACAGTTTTAGAAGGCAATAGTACTGAGACTATCAGTAGAGCTTTTTTAAAGTGAAAGCATGTTCTGAGGGATGAACCTAAGAAATAAAAATTTAAGGAGAAAAGCTAAACTATGAATCAGGGGCATGGGGTTTAAGAGAAACCAGAGTGTACTTGGAATTGTATCATTTCTGTTAAAAATAATATCATTAATAGAGTTGGGATTGTGGCTCAGTGGTAGAGAACTTGCCTAGCATGTAAGAGGCACTCAACACCACATAAAAATAAATAAATAAATAAATAAATGTCCAACTACAACTAAAAAAATTTTTCAATAATATCATTAAAAATAAGAATAATAACAACTTATTTTCAAAATTTGTGTCCTACTCTCCCATGTTGGGCAATATCCCCTCTTTTTTGGCTATCCCTTCCTCAAAGACTATTTATTCAGCAGTAAGGTATACAAAACATATTAGGAGCCAAACAAAAAGCATCTTTCCCACTGTCCTGTCATGGGATGACTATCCACTCCTACACAATTTGAACTTCTCAAGATCGGAGTAATCAGTGCCATCCCAGAGATGAGATACCATATTTATTAGGTAGTCAGAATAGTTTTCTCATTTCTGACCATTTCCTGCATTTGCTCACTGTCACCTTGAAATACTAAGGTATTTCGGGACTCTTAAAAGAACATTCTGATTTGTTTGTTAATTTTTAAAAAGAAGAAAAATACCCCTCCTTCTAGAAGAGTCAGTATTACATAAATCAGTATTTTTGATCATATATTAAGCTTGTCTGTGGTGAGCCGTTCTAATTAGACCGTGGCCGCCATTAGAAGATGGCGCCAGCTTCCACTGTGGCCTGTGATAAACAGCTCCTAATATGGAGAATTGGCACGCAATCCCTTACCACCCTATGAGAAAGCTCCACGTGGCAGCTTAAGATTGGTATGCTGGAGGCTTTATTAGGCTGTGCTTGGGCGCTCGGCGACGGGTCACAAGAAGATGATACATGAATCAAGGCCTGAATAAACTGCTGAAAGAAGAATCCTGTGTCGTGTTTTCCCTTGCCGGCGAGGGGTCGCGGCAATTGGTGGCCCGGACGTGGAATTATATTCCTCGAACCCAGGATCCAGAACTTTCAGCAGTCAGGGTAGTGCACCAGTAAGTTCCCAGGTAAGTGGGAATCCGCAAGCAAATAGCGGGGCGCTCTCTCTGTAAATAAAGAGAGAGCGGAAAAAAGGACGCTCCTCTGTAAATAAGGAGAGAGCGGGGATTTGTACTTTTACTTTCATTATATCTTTGGAGACATTATGGGCACTGCCTCTTCGAGCCCAATTTTGTTGGCCCTAGACGGGTTGTTACGTTCAAAGGGACTTAAGGTAAAGCAGAGCACTTTGCAGATGTTTTTGAGAGAAGCTGATATAG
>NW_025999853.1:43082637-43086903 GCF_001458135.2 Marmota marmota marmota | reverse complement strand
GAATAGCCCTTGCACTCTGCAGGTCTTGTTACCATTGCACGCAGATGGGTTTCAGGACTGGTCTTTCTTCTCGGCTATAGACCTTTTACCTTCCTCTGGGGCTTAGGGATTGTGTTGCCAACTTAAATTTTGTCATTATTACCAGGCTACCTGTGTTATCCTACTTCTCGCCATCGTCACGATGCAGGATGTGAGGCAAGGCACTGCACTTGAGTGATCCCTCAACGGACCTCAAGGAAAGCATGTCCTATTGCATGCGGGTTTGATGTCCACGCCCCGCCCTACAAAAAAAGGCGTCGGCTGATATGGGACCAGGTCTAGGGAAGGGCCTTCCTTAGGACTGAACCATACATTGCAGCCACTTCTGCACAGTGTGATAGGACCTCTACTTTCGCCTGCATTGTTTTATAAAACAGAAGGGGGAACTGTGGTGAGCCGTTCTAATTAGACCGTGGCCGCCATTAGAAGATGGCGCCAGCTTCCACTGTGGCCTGTGATAAACAGCTCCTAATATGGAGAATTGGCACGCAATCCCTTACCACCCTATGAGAAAGCTCCACGTGGCAGCTTAAGATTGGTATGCTGGAGGCTTTATTAGGCTGTGCTTGGGCGCTCAGCGACGGGTCACAAGAAGATGATACATTAATCAAGGCCTGAATAAACTGCTGAAAGAAGAATCCTGTGTCGTGTTTTCCCTTGCCGGCGAGGGGTCACGGCACTTGTCCAAGTCAAATGGTCCTTAGAGGTCCCTGAACCCATCCTAGATGCACCTCTGATACACCTCTATTTTTATAAATCCTTTCTCTGAATAATTTTTTTTTTTGCTACATTCCTCTTAGCCTTATTTTACACACACACACACACACACACACACACATTTGTCTGAATAAGTGTCAGGAAGGACATTTCCTGAGTGACCCTATTCCAGGGAATACTTGGGGACCACACCCTTGTGAACCTGAGCATTACCCCACCTCTACTCTCAAACCAATGCTTCTTCATTTCTGATGGAAGCAACTCCCATGAGCTAACTAAGAAGTCTCAGTTTCCTTTAGAGACTCATAAGCTCCAAAAAGGATCCAGCTTTTCCACAAATGGCATGAACTGAATTCTTCCTGGAGTAAAAAAGAAACTGTGGCCTTCATTTCCCTTCTTTAGCTAGCACTCCCATCTTCCCTCTCCACTGGGCCTCAAAGAGGACGGCTGAAGCAATGAAGCCCACTCATTTCATCCATAGCTGGTGGGTTGGTATTTCTGAGTAAAGCCATACTCATTTAAAGGGAGAAAAAGAACTGGCTGCTAATATTCCCCTCTGATACTAGAAAATTAATTCTTTACCAGGGTAACACACCTAAACTTGCCTAATCCCTAGAGGTATTGATATAACCTAGAATTAAAAGCTACAGGCTTGAAGCATCATTTTAATTGATAAAGCATATTCATTTATAAAGACCATTTCCATTAAGAAACTTTTCAAATGAGCTAATGAGAGAAACACTTGACTCAATATTTCCAGGAATCACAAAGCAACACTGTTTATCCAGTGATGTAAGGGATTTGACAACTGAATGTACAGCATGTACTGTTACTTTTATTTTTAGAAATTTCTCTAGGAACTATTTTTTACCATGTACTATTCCTTATGAGTATTTCATCTACTGTTTTCTAGCAAGTAAACTGCCCCCTATTCAAGCCAGTGAGGATAATCTTCCTCATCAGAGGTCTTTTCGGGAGTCAGACAGACCTGAACCCTTCTCTGCAGTCAGACAAACCTGGATTCAAATCACAAGTTTATTTTTTTCTACATGTGTCCTTGGATAATGTTCTTAAGTAGCCTGATCCATTAAAGGAAAGTTTCTTTTTATTCTTTAGGGGTTACACAAATAATACATACATCCCAAGATCTGTATGCGGGAAACTAGAGACCCAAGAAGAGTTGATGTGTAGTTCCATTTGAGTCCCAAGTCCCAGGACTTTCTTCTAAAGCAAGAAAGTAAACCTACCTGAGATAAAACAAGAACAAATGTCTCAGTGTGAGTTAAAGGAAAGAAAAGACCAATGTCCCAGCTCAAAGCAGTCAGGTAGGAGCACCCAAATTTCATTAATTCTACCTCCACTCAGTATGGCCTGATAGTACTATAATCAGAGGCTCAGCTTCCCCTAG
This sequence comes from Marmota marmota marmota, assembly GCF_001458135.2. Taxonomy (NCBI): domain Eukaryota; kingdom Metazoa; phylum Chordata; class Mammalia; order Rodentia; family Sciuridae; genus Marmota; species Marmota marmota. Next base: position 43,084,739 of record NW_025999853.1, on the reverse strand, counting down.
ACAATGAACAGAACTACCAAAGTGCAATATTCAAACACTCCTTCCCCGAATTGCAATTCTTAAGTGGGGGTGACAGAAATTGGAAATGGTTAGCCATTTCCCTGATGGAACAGAGTCCCGACTATACTTTTCCTATAATATGCCTAATACAGTGTTTCATCTCTAGAACAGCCTTGGATGAACTTGTTTCCCTGCAGTTCCTCAGCTTACTATGAATTATGGGAGCCCATAAAAGCCTTCCAATAAGTTTCCTCTGCTTAGATTAGCCAGAATCATCTATTTCTGTTGTTTACAACCAGAGCCCCTACTTCTACATCAATGCAATTTTATCGGATGTTTTCTCAGAGCAGGCACTAAGCTAGGACATTGTGGGAGCTACAGAGATTCATAAAGCATGGTGCTTGTTCCTAACTCACTGGGGAAAAAGAACATAGACCCACTAAAAGAAATTACTGCAGAAGGCAATGGATAATAAGTACCAAATGAGTAGTGAAAACAATATTCTACAGGCATTCAGAGGAGAAACATATTTCTGAGAGGCAGTGCTTTATTGTGCAAAATATGGAATTTGGAGTAGGACAATATGCTTTTAAGTCCCAACTCTCACACTTTTTATTTTAATTCTGCCACTTTGCTCCTACTGTACCAAAGGAGACAATGGAGTTGAAACTGATGTAAACAAGAAGGCACAACACAGACATTAGTTACCAGTTACTGCTATGAACTGGGCATGATGGGCAATTTCATGAAGTGGGTCTTTCTATCTAACAGTAAGCATTCATTTGCATGCCTAATATACACCACCTGTTGTACCAGATATACATTCCCACATGATTTATATAAGTATTACCCTTTTACAAATTAGAGAAGTAAGACCTATGGGCATTTGGTAATTTGCTTAAGGTCAAGTAGCTCATATTTGGCAAATTCAGGGTTTGAACTACATTTATCTGACTTCCAGTTCTATGTCATTTCCACAAAATTCTACTTCCCTTAGAGTACTTTCAGGGAGCATGGGATCTCAAAAGTGGATTACTATGAACAAAGATATGCATCTGGGCCTCTCTGCTCTCACTTCCTAGACATGTTAACAACATCCTCCTGATAACTCCACTAAGCCTTTCACTGGCTTCTCTCACTGTCAAGCAGAGACCTCTCAGAGCTTGTCAGTCACATGAGCCATGACATTTGTGACAAGTTCATTTGGAAGGAGATGTAGTCTAGATTTCTAGATAGAGTGCCATTGAGGGATCAGGGAAGGTGTAGCTTCTTGGAAAATGTTGCCTTTTACGCTGGTGTTTGTGTAAGACATGAGCTTAGCAATGCCACAAAAGCTACATGCTGCCAAGAACATACCATTTTATTTTCTCTTCCCTCCAACTAAAATACAGTACAAACTCTAGTTTATGGCAAGCAGTCTAAAAACAAGATACCTACTAGTAAAAGTCATCTGGTTAACAAAAAGGAAACTACTAACTTGTTGCGACCCCTTGCCCGCAAGGAAGACGCAACTCAGGAATCTTCTTTCAGCAGTTTATTCAGGCCTTGATTCATGTATCTTCTTCCTCCCGGATGCCCCTCCCAGCCTTAATAAAGCATCTCAAGCCCCAATGCAAAGCTGCCACGTGGAGCTTTCTCATAGGGTGGTAAGGGATTGCGTGCCAATTCTCCATATTAGGAGTTGTTTATCACAGGCCACAGTGGAAGCCGGCGCCATCTTCTAATGGTGGCCACGGTCTAATTAGAACGGCTCACCACAGTTCCCCCTTCTGTTTTATAAAACAATGCAGGCGAAAGTAGAGGTCCTATCACACTGTGCAGAAGTGGCTGCAATGTATGGTTCAGTCCTAAGGAGGGCCCTTCCCTAGACCTGGTCCCATATCAGCCGACGCCTTTTTTTGTAGGGCGGGGCGTGGACATCAAACCCGCATGCAATAGGACATGCTTTCCTTGAGGTCCGTTGAGGGATCACTCAAGTGCAGTGCCTTGCCTCGCATCCTGCATCGTGACGACGGCGAGAAGTAGGATAACACAGGTAGCCTGGCAAATAATGACAAAATTTAAGTTGGCAACACAATCCCTAAACCCCAGAGGAAGGTAAA
>NW_025999853.1:43065965-43076144 GCF_001458135.2 Marmota marmota marmota | reverse complement strand
TTCTGTAAAAATCTCTGTAAAGTACTATGTTTCACTTCCAGACCCTTGGAACGTAACAGGCCATCTAGGGCCAGAAGAAGCGGACTTGAAGATGCGGCACCCATGACACAACAACAAAAGAAGCACAAAAAACAAAAGCAAAATGACACAACAAAAGAAACACAGAAAACAAAAGCGAAAGTACACAACGCAGCTGCTGCCCCGCTTTGGTCGCGGATCCCACTTACTTGGGACTAACCCCGCTTTGGTCGCGGATCCCACTCACCTGGGACTAATCTGGTGCACCACCCCTGACTGCTGAAAGTTCTGGTTCCCGGGTTTCGGCACCACTTGTCGCGACCCCTTGCCCGCAAGGAAGACGCAACTCAGGAATCTTCTTTCAGCAGTTTATTCAGGCCTTGATTCATGTATCTTCTTCCTCCCGGATGCCCCTCCCAGCCTTAATAAAACATCTCAAGCCCCAATGCAAAGCTGCCACGTGGAGCTTTCTCATAGGGTGGTAAGGGATTGCGTGCCAATTCTCCATATTAGGAGTTGTTTATCACAGGCCACAGTGGAAGCCAGCGCCATCTTCTAATGGCGGCCACGGTCTAATTAGAACGGCTCACCACACTAACTTAAAATCTTTGGCTCATATCCAGAGAGATATCACAGGAAGCTTCCATAGTACCAATTTGAAAGACTCAAGGGAGAGTCCAGATGCCTTGGAATCTTGATGACCTTATTTGCACAGGTTATTATGGACCCATGGAGATAGACTTTTCCCAGAAGTCTTGATGGAATGAAACCAACATCTTGTCAAAGCCAACCAGTGATTGATTACTGTCTCACATAATCTTCTCACTTTTTTCCCTAAAGCAGTTTTACATTGGTTCTAGTTAGATGGAGCACTGTTCCTGGGTCATTGGAATACTTTAAATGGCCAACAGTATAGTGATTGGGAGACTAATCATATTAACTGTATCAGATGGTTTATTATTTACATGTTCATAACATCAATTATTTAATGACACAAACTTTTCAACTACTTGTTTTATTGTACAACTGAATGTGATTAACCAGTCATTACTTAAATTTTAAGAATAATTTGAAAAGTTTGATTGAATAAGACTTATATTACTACAGAATTTAACATAAATGTTTTTCACTCATAAAAATATCCAGGGGCCATGCAAGGTAAGTGGGCACAGACCTGAAGTTAGTAACCATCCAACTTATACCTTGGGAAGGATTAGACCTCTACTGTAACAAAATAAGATTGTTAATATCTAATATTTGTGGAAACTAATTAAACAACTGCTACATGTCGAGTCATGCTCTTTGGCCACTTGCTGTCAAGAGCAGTAAATTAATGTTTAAATAAAAGATCGATCCTTTCATGTATTACTTTTATAAGAGATGATGAATGTTACCATTTTAACTAGTTTATTTTAATAACAAACTATTTTAATTATTATAAGAAAGAATATTATATGATAGATAAATGATAGATGAATCTAAGAGTTTTTTATTTGATCTAGAAAACATAACATATAGCCAAAGAATTATACAAGAAATAAGTAATATAAATGTAGGTAGTATACTTGCTGATTTCCTGGCCTAGACTTCTTTATGCTTCAGGAACATCAAGTTATACATTGTCCCATTAGTCATCACTGTAAGGTCAGACAGCAGCGACCAAAAGGAGGCAGATTTAAAAAAGGAGGTCAGACAGCTACTGAACGAGGCTTTATTGAGATTTCGCTCCCAGGTGAGACCCTTCAGACCAACAGGGCAGGTTCAGGGAGAAGAACTTGGGGCTCAACCAGACTGGAATTTTTATTGGGCTTAGAGCAGGAAGGGAGGGCTTGGGACAGGAAAAGGGGGGTTTTTAGAGTCCCTTGTCCTACTGGGGTTGGTCAGGGGAGCTTGCTGAGGTCCAGGATTGGTCAGGAGACTCTGTTGATTGACTGTTGGCACCTGATTGGTGGTTCTTTCGTTTGCACAGGTTGCTTGGTGCTTTGTTCCTTAATCACCTCAAACTGACCTAACAATCACATAACCTTTAAAGTAACATTAGTCTATGAAAACAATTTCAAAAATGGTGTTTTTCAATTACATTTGATATTCTACCCTTCATTTACCTTATTAGCCTTGCAATCTTCATCTCTCCATCTATAATTTTATCCGCTATATTAGTTTCTATTGCTGCTTAACAAGTTACTCCAAAATATAGCAATTTAAATCAACAAACATTTAGTAACTATCAGTTTGGGTGGATCAGGAATCTTGGTAGGATGTAGCTGGTCCTTGGGCTCAGGGTCTCTCACAAGGCTACAGTCAAGGTGTTAGCTGGAGTTGGCATCATCTGAAGGCTCAAGAGGGGAAAGGATCTGTTTCTGAGCTGTTTCTGAAAGCTCAATAGGGGAAAGGATCTGTTTCTGAGTCACTCACTGACTGCTGACAGGATTCAGTCCCTAGAAGGCTATTGGCTGAAGGCCTCCCCTAGTGTCTTGTCACTTGGGCCTCTCCATACAGCAGCTCAACATAGCACATTGCTTCCATCAGAGCAAGTGATGAGAGAGAGAGAGCAAGAAAGAAACCAGAACTGTTCTGTGCTTTTAGTCTCAGAAGTGATAGCACATCCCAGTTTCCATATTTTACTAGGAATCAAGTCACTAAGCCAACCCATGTTGAAGGGAAGAGGATTTCACAGGGGCATGAGGACCAAGATGCAGATCATTGAGAGCCAGGGTAGAAGCTTGCTCCCACATACAACCACAGAAATGGCCAAGGTTCACACAGCACAGTTCATACTCTAATGTTACTCAAAGTCACATTTAAAATGCTTAACATAGTGAAAACCAAATTAAATTTTTAATTTAATCTTGACTCAAGTGAATCTTATACAAGTGTTTCTATTTCTTGCTAGCTACTCCAACATACCCTATCAATGAATTCTGATAAGTCAGGATATAACTGAGGCATCTTCTTGAAGTAAAATGCTAATACATGGGTTTCAGAGACAGAATGAAACCTGACAGAACAGATTGCAAGACTTCTGCTAATCCTGTGAATAGGCAGTATGTGATTTTTTTTGTAACATTACCTGGTTGGAGTCAGGGAGGAGACCTATTACAGTCATCTATCTTCAAATATTGGATATAATCTATTTCTACCAATTCTTATCCAAGAATTGCAAATGCCCAAAAGATTTGGGTCAGTTTACAAGAAAATAGTGTCCTCCATCTATTTATTTTCAGAGTGTTTTCCCCAGCCTTCTTAATCCACAAGCAGTTTAAATGAAATAGAGTGTGTCTTCTACTTCTTAGTCATGGTTTAATTATTCCACATGAGAAGAGAATAATTAGAAAGCTTCTAGAAATTTAGCTGCTCTATTAGTTATTTACCATATAGATTTCATTGTGATAATTTCTTTTTTATATCTTTTATTGATTTTTTAATTTTATTTAAATACACAAGAACAGTGGAATGCATTACAATTCTTATTACACACATATAGAGCACAATTTTCATTATGATAATTTCTAATATGCATTACTGAGATAGCTCAGACCTTTTAACAGCAATATCTCACTTTACAAAAATCCAAGAGAGTTTGCATTCCCTTATACTCTTCTGAGAAAGGCATTTTCACAGGAATAAAAGCAAATGTACCTTCAAAGTTTAAAAAATATATATCAGTATGAAATATTCATCTACATTTTTTCCAAATCCAAGACAGTCACAGATCAAATATATTCTCTAGCATCCTACTTCAGTTCCTCTTTCTAACATTGAATATTTCTTTCCCAGGCAAAAATCAAAGACATTTAATCAGGAATCCAAAAGAAAACCAAATTTACAACACTGACTTTGCATTTTTTTAAGTTATTTCTGTTATTTCCACTGCGTTCTAAAGAATCAGAAATCAAAAATTCAAAACATCTAAAAATCAGATTCATAATTGGAAGGAAAGCAAGGAACCAGGAGATGGGTGAGCGAGAAATGAAAGATGGAGACCAGGCAGAGATACACACAGGGGTTTATTTGTCAGAGCCGACAAATAAAGGCACATCTCTCCATAAATGGAGAGAGGCGACACAGGCTTGAGTTCTAGGACTTTTATGGGGCAGACTCAGGGATTAGAGCCAGTTGGGTCCTAATGTGGGTGGTTAAGGGTGGGGTTAGTATGAGGGAGTGGTAAGCCTTTCTCAGAAAGGCCCTTGGGCAGGAAAGTGAAACTTTTTCTTAAGATGGCCATCCAGATGCTAAGCAAGAACCTTAAAATAATTGTCTTAGGGAAATCACTTCAAAAAAAAGCTAACTTTCCAGCTTTATTATTATTATTTATTATTGAGGCATACTTCATAATTCATAAAAGACAATTTTTCTATGTGTTAACACTGCTGCTGGTTTTATTTTCTTGCTTGTGAAGTATTAATAACAGTGTTTGTGTAGGCTCATGGGAAACATGAGTAATAACACAAAATCCCCTCAAAAATCTACTCACAGTCACAGAGTTGTCACTTTCTATTTAGCAGGCATTCATCCTCATGAAGGCTTCTGACAAGAAATTTCACCCTTTGTACCTAAGTAGACAAAATAGATGAATAAAATGACTTTATTTTCTCTATAGACACGGTCAGCAGTTCGGAATTACTTTGTTCCTCTTTCAGTTTTATCCTATTCACTTTATTATACCCATTGAAAAGTTAGTTTAAAAAAAATGTTGCTTTATGGGCTGGGGATGTGGCTCAAGCGGTAGCACGCTCACCTAGCATGCGTGCAGCCCGGGTTAGATCCTCAGCACCACATACAAACAAAGATGTTGTGTCCGCCGAAAACTAAACAGTAAATATTAAAAAAAAAAAAAAAAAAGTGTTGCTTTATCTTTCAGTCCAATTCTTCTTTGTGTTTTAGGGGAAAAAAAAGTCATATACACCACATGGAGCAACAGACAGAATGAAATTTCTGTAGTTTTTTTCTCATATACATGTTCAGGCAGCCCTGTAAAACTCAAAGTTTCTCAATATTTCCCTTTAAAACAGATTTGCTTCAAATCTGCTTAAGAATTAAGAAGGAAATTCAGAAATATTGCCTCTCAAAGAGTATTTTAATCTTTCTTCAGCCTCTATTAACCAAGAAGAATTTAAAAGACAAAAAAAAAAAAGGAGAGAAACGACAAAGACTCTTTTCTTCAGGGTCACAGCACAAAAGGTAGAGCATGCCACAGGCCCTCCTCAGACACACCCTGCAGCCGACCAGTGCAGCTGGGCAAGTAAGTGGGCACCCACCCAGAATTCTAAATGGAGAGGTAGGAGCAGCTGTCCTGCCTTGGGGAAGTTCGTTTTCCACTTTTATCCCACCCACCCCCCTGGAGGGGAGGTGCAGTTAGACCATTCCAGCCACAGGGAAATGCTTTGCCTCAGAGTCTTTACATCTGCTCTCCTTCACCTGGAATAGTCTTCCTGCAGATCCCACAGGACTCACCGCATCCATTCCTTAAATGTCAAAATCTTGTTGAGGTCTTTGCTGCTCTCCCTTATTTAAACTTTTCAATTCTCTACCCTGTTTCTTCCTTCTCTTCCTCTCCTCTCATTTTCTCCATAGCATTATCACCACCTGCCCTGCATGTCTCCCAATCCATCATCCACTTCCCCTCTCCCACCTGCTCAGTCTCATGGTGTGTATAAGGGACTGGCTGACAAACACCATCAACAACTCCCTTGTCCTCTGCCTTCCTGTTGGTTCTAACCAATGGGAGACACAGAAAGAAATCAGAGGGAGAAAGAGAAAGAGAATTCAGATTTATTTCCCACTTCCATTTCTGCCATGTCCCTAAGGGTCAGCTGTCTGTCTCTAGAAAGGGCCACAATCCTTGCCTGACCCTCTCCATGCAGCTCTCCTTCCTGGGTTCTAATAACTTCTCCCTCCTTCACTTTCAGGCCCCAGGACATAGCATAGCCTGTGCTTTAAATTCTGCCTTATTACTAATCTTTTTACTAACCTTTATTACTTTTAATTAATAGCCTGATTAAAGTCTGTCAATTACCTATTAGCCATATTATATTAGCCTTTGTCAAATGCTTCTCCACTGCCCATTTTGACTATGACATTTCCTTTCCTAACTACTGTATCATTTGACATATCTTGCAAGATGTTTAATTACTTTCTTATTGTTTTTCTTCATTCAGTGAAGCATAGGCTTCAAAAAGTCAAGAATATTTGTCTCTTGTATACTGCTGCATTACCAGACCCAACAGACCATGCAGCATAAAAGGAGATGAATAAATCATTATGGGATAAAATAATTAAATAACAAATGAATGTCTGACTTAGAAATGAACATGGAAAGTGAATTCTATAGATCCTCATCTTCTCTGCTATTAGATCCCTGTCTTTACAGATGGTGTCTTTTATGTTTCTTTTTTTTTTAATTTTCTTCTTTCCTTCTTTCTTCTCTTTCTTTTTGTATCCTTTGTTAGCATGAGATATTTTCTTTCTGCATTATTTCATCTCCCAATTTATACCTGACATTTTTGCATAACATCACCTAGCAACATCTTAGATAATTCACACAAATAAAGTCATGTAATTATAACCTGACATATAGCTTTCCACTTCATAGTGTTCATAAACAATATTCCTGAACCACAGGTAGAATCACTTTTAAAATAAAGTACAATCTGATAATGAGTTGCCACTGAACCTAACTTCTAGATGGGCAATAATAAATAACTCTGAAGTACAAATTCTGACATTCTATTTTTAAAATAATGACTAGAAGAGTTTGGAGTGTAGCTTAATGGTAGAGTGTTTATATAGAATACATGAGGGCCTGGGTTCAATCCCAAGCACTGTGAAAATAATTAACTAATATATGTCAAGATCATTGTAGTGTCATATGTAACTAATTAAAACAAATTTAAAAATGAAAAAAAAAAGAATTAACTAATTAATCAAATAATACAAGCTTCATGAGATAAGGCTTTGTTTTACCCATTGATACATCCCAGAAAATTAGAAAAGAATACAACACTAGAAGCAATTCAATGAAGCAGGTGTTTTCATCCAATGAAGATGATGAATATATAATTGTTTCTTTAAACTCTTTTTTTTTTCATTCAGAATATGTGGTGGTAAATTTAAGGACATATTACTTTTAATTTCTGCCCCATGGCAATGTTGGATATTATCCAAGTAAGGAGTTGATACAGTTGAGGCAGTAATATCAGTAAATACAAGATCAAAACCTCTCCATATAGCAGCTTTTCCACACAGTCTCTTACGGAACTTATAACACCTTTTCTCCTTCCTTGGTCTTCCAACTTTAGCATAATCTTATTTGAAAATAGAGAAGCTGCTGTTATGCTCGAATTCGGGACCCCCAGAGACCCAAGATCAATGTAAGCAGCAAAGAGGTGTTTATTGCGAGCTAGCTCGGTCCTCCGCGCGTGCGCACACACACAGCAACTGGTGACGCTGAGAGGCCCCGAGCCCAGGGTTTGCAGCAGTTTTATACATTTTTTTGGAGAGGGCAGGGACTTCACATACATCATAGCCTCTTTTAGCAAATCATCACACACCGCGGGAAAATCAAATAACAACTCTAAAACATGATTAGCACATTCACTGGCGGGAACAAGTTGGGTAGGGGTGATTGGTCAGTACAGAAGGGGTATTCGTTTGAACTGATTGGTTTGAGCCAAGAGGGGTGTACGTGCTGAACTACATGGTTTCCCAACTTGTTATCAACCACCATAAACCACTGGGAGGGTCATCTGGCATCCCAGGTATTTCCCTGTCTCATGCTGATTGGTGGCTGCTAGGGGGCTGCTATGGATCCTCACCTAGCCTGACTGAGTCAGGGACACCTGGCGCAGCAGATCTCTCCTGTTATTTGTAGATTAACAACTTAGCAGGGTGGGAATGTGCCTAGGAGTGCTCTGTGGGTTTTTCCAAGGACAAAGGCCATGTCCCTTCCTTGGACAGCTTTGCTCTGAGATAGAGGCTGGTTTTTCATTGCCAAGTCATGGTTTTCCATTGCATTTGATGTGATTTTTTTTTTAAATCTGGTTTTTCCAGAATAATGTGACACTATAAGGAGAATTAGTTTTAGTCAACTTACAAAAGGAGCTTATATTTCTAACTCATAACTGTGCTCTCTATGCTTTCCTCAATTGTCATTCTTGGTAACATTATGGCTTTTTAAGACACCCTGAACTTAAATTTCTTAAATTTTCTCAGAATTACTTCAGGTCTTCAAATAGCCACATCTGGTCTGGGGAAAAGACAGACATAGACATTGACATAGACATAGACTTAGAGATACATATAAATACATACTTAGAGATACATATGTCTATTTATATAATTGATATTTATGTCTTTTTTCTCATTTAGCCTCACTCCTATCCCCTAAACCTATCTTCCATTTATTCTCAATCTTTATAAAGTTTGCACAGTATACTTTTTTGGGGGGTGGGGCAGTTCTAGGGATTGAACTCAGGGGTGCTCAACCAATGAGTCACATTCCCAGCTCTTTTTTTGTATTTTATTTAGAGACAGGGTCTCACTAAGTTGCTTAGTGCCTTGCTGTTGCTGAGGCTGGCTTTGAACTCATGATCCTCCTGCTTCAGTCTTCCAAGAAGCTGGGATTATAGGTGTGTGCCACCATTCCTGGGCTTACACAGGATACTTTTGTTTCATCTTCACTCCTTGGACCCACAACCTAGCTCCTGTTCACATATCTGTCATGACACTGATCTCTATCAGTTTATACATGGTCTCCTCACCACAAATTCAGTTACTTGTGAAATAGTCTGGGCAAGAAATACCCGAAGATTTTGGCCATATAGACTAATGCAGATAATGAAGAATTGGGGGTGAACAAGCTGAAAACAGATGGGGTATAAGAATGGAAACTGAATTTTAGAGTGTACTCCAAATCAAAAGGTAAATCCAAGACAAAGACTTGGGTGGCAAAGAAGCAATAAATAAATGAGGATGAAATGTAAATAGAATCTTGTGTCAGTTAGCTATTTCTGTATAATAAACCATACAAAAATTTAGTATCTTAGAATAATTTTTTACAGATCATTCTTTGGGTCAAAAATTCAAGCAGGGGCTGGGCAAGGTGGTGCATGCCTGTATCCCAGTGGCTGGGGAGGCTGAGGCAGATGTAATCCAGAGTTCAAAAGCAAAGTGCTAGGCTAGGGATGTAGCTCAGTCAGTAGAATGCTTGCCCCGCATGCACAAGGCCCTGGGTTCAATCCCCAGCACCACAAAAAGAAAAAAAAAAAAAGCAAAGTGCTAAGCAACTCAGTGAGACTCTGTCTTTAAATAAAATACAAAAAAAAATAGCACTGGGGGTGTGGCTCAGTGGTTGAACTCCCCTGAGTTCAATCCCAGTACTCCCTCCTCCCCGAAAAAAAAAAAAAATTCAAGCAGGGACCTGCTGTGATGATTGTTCTCTACTCCACGTGGGGGCTGCCTGAGTATGTTCAACTAGCACTAGAGGATCTAAGATGGCCTCAATCATACATCTGGAACTTTGGCACTGGCTGTTAACTTAGGTCTTCCTTTCTGCTCTTCATGGCCTTTCTCCCTTTCTCTTCACATAGTATCTTATTCTTTATGGTTAAACAGAACCACCTTAGGACTGGACTTGGAGTACAACTGATAATTGGTTGAGACTTTATAAGGTATTAGGAGGGAGAGAAATTTTGGTATAGTTTGCAGTAGGAGAAACGTGAATTATTGTGGGCAAAGAATAGATTGTAAAAATTGTCTGTAAAGATGATCACCAGCATGTTTGTTGCCTCTCCTATCAAAAGGTACTCTGTTTTCCTTCCCTTTGAATCTGAGTTCATTTATGACTTGTTTTAACCAACAGAATATAGCTGCAATAAGTCATTATCGGTTTGAGTCTTTCCTTTTAGAGATCTATTGGCTTCCATGATCACCGTCTTAGAACTAGTCAGCAGGGAAAGAAATCAGAGTTAGGTTATTAAATAATGGTCAATTTCCAGGAGAGAGAGGGGGGGGGAGAGAGAGAGAGAGAGAGAGAGAGAGAGAGAGAGAGAGAGAGAGAGAGAGATGAGAGAGAGAGAGCAGCATCAGCCAGACATCCAGACTCAGATGGGCCATTACCGGATGGAATCCACTTGCATGGGGCCTTGAAAGGGTCCGAATTCC
>NW_025999853.1:42987026-43062862 GCF_001458135.2 Marmota marmota marmota | reverse complement strand
TGCACCATGATCAAGTAGGATTCATCCCTGGGATGCAAGGATGGTTCAATATACGGAAATCAATAAATGTTATTCACCACATCAATAGACTTATAAATAAGAACCATATGATCATCTCAATAGACGCAGAAAAAGCATTCAACAAAGTACAGCATCCCTTTATGTTCAAAACATTAGAAAAACTAGGGATAACAGGAACTTACCTCGACATTGTAAAAGCTATCTATGCTAAGCCTCAGGCTAGCATCATTCTCAATGGAGAAAAATTGAAGGGAAATATTTTTATTATCAAAAAAGTTAAGAAGCTTTCAAACAGCATGTGACAGTATAATAACTAACCTTCATTCAACACCTACTAAGTATTAAATATTGTTCCAGGTGCTTTACATGCAGAAGAATATTTACTATGATAAGAAACACACTTAGAGAAATGGGTCTAGAAATTCACCAAAAATGTAAGAAAAGGTTTCTAGGTCATACAGTTGTGTAGGCTCATGGAGTAGAGCCCACATCACAGAGGTGAGCCCTCACTGGAAACTAGGCAAGCAAATGGTTAGCATTTGTGTGAGCTATAGTTCTTTATCCTTCACCAAAATTATGAGTAATTTCAGTTTTTCCTTTGCTTTTCCAAATTTTTCAAATTCCATTTTAATAGTTTTATATAATAAACATGTATAATTTTACTAATGAGGAAAATATTTGTATTTTTTAAGTTGACACTCTCCCTAAGAAAATCCACATCATACAAAACAATAGCAGAGCAGATTTTTAGTCTCATCTCCCCTTCATGAAGGCCACAAAAACCCCAAGGAAGACAGGTTTGCAATTTTTGCATATTTTTGATAATCCCAGGAGAACTAATCAATAAAGTCCTTATACTATTCTATTTCCATTTCTTTTTTTAATATTTATTTTTTTGGTTAGACACAATACCTTTATTTTGTTTATTTATTTATTTTTATGTGGTGTTAAGGATCGAACCCAGGGCCTCATGCATGCTAGACAAGCACTCTACTGCTGAGCCACAACCCCAGGCCTCCACTTCTTGATGTAGTATAATTCAAAAGATCTATTTCAAATGTGCAACACTGACATACATACAATACTTGTTGTTTGCCATTATAAAATTCTAAATATCTTGTTCACTTTGATATTTGTAGGAGTGATTTACAACAAAGAAGGGGCCATCAGTTCTGATGCCAAAATGATGAAGGGAGCTCCAAAATAGGCTTTGGTTATTCCCATAAATCTCCTGTCCTTGGATAAACTTATTTCCCTATTCTACCCATTCTAGTGCCAAACTACCAGAAAAAAGGTTGATTTCAACTTGGTACTAGATAGATGAGGTTTTACATATATGAATCCACCTGGTCTATCTGAAGAATACAAAAAGAGACAACTGGCTTTTATGTGCCTCCGATTTGTTACAATCATAAAAGTAACAACGATGATGTGTTCTTGCCAAAGATCAAATCTGTATCTGATCTCTACTTTTTTGAGTTTGAAATTTTCTACAACCAAAATTTTTTAAAGGATATGGGTGAGCTGACTGAAACTTTGAGAGGTCTCAAAGCCAAACTGACAGGAATAGTGCCCAATCTTCCAGAACTGACTATACAGCGCTCATTGTCATGGCTGTGTTAGGAGCTTGACCCGGCAGTCCTTGTCACTCCTACTAGCTCCTGACACTGCCTTCCTATAACCCTAGTTTATTGAGACTAGGTCTGGTGTCACAAGGTAGAGCCTAGGCCACATAGCCTAGCTCTAACTGCAAAGGAGATTGAAAAAGTAAAAATTTAGCATTTACATGAGCTACAGGTCTTTGCCCTTTGTGAAGCCTCATAAGGAGAATTCCCTAAAGAGAAAAAGATTTAATTATGAGGCAGGCAAAAATCAAAGACAAATGTTTACTATAAGTTTTTCAAAAACTTATTTTCCAGATGAAGGATAAACTCCTTGGTCTATTATTCAAATTCCTCCAAAATATAACCAGATCAATTTGTCCAGTCATAATTCCATGGTTCCTCCACTCAAATTCTATAATACAAACAAACTAGAGGACTCACAATTAGTTTTGTAAAATCCACACTTTTTCTCCATTCTTGCTTATGCTGGCTCATCTTCTGGAACATTTCAATCCTATGATCTTGCTCATTCTTGAAATCCTATCTCATTTGTTGCTTCCTCCATGAAAATGCTCTCATGCTGGGATATGATGCCTTTTCCTGTTGCATCCCCAATCTACTTTGTTTGAACTTTCACTTAATGTTGTTGGTTACATTTTATCTTGCATCACAGTTTTACATACTAGTTTGAAGTCCTTATGTCTTATACTCTAAGCTTCTTAAGAATTTATTATGTCTTATTACCTTTGTCTCTCTGTGATGCTTAGAAGAGATCTTGAACCTAATTAGTTTTACTTAATGGAACTGAGACATGTTTATGCATAAAATATTATTATTATCATGATTTCATTTATAGGGCTTTGGTAGAATGGATCAAGAATTTCCAAATGGGAAATAGTTTAAAAATTAGCAGACTGACAGGTTTCAGTCATATGTCACACTACTCACATTCTAGTAGGAGTCAGAGTCCTATACCCCTGAGGAGAAGACTTGCACTGTATCCACACCTCACTTTATTTCCATCTGATCCATACTTCAGTCTCATTCCTCCTCCATACATTTCCTAATGGTTGCAGCTTTATATCTAGCATTGATATCTTGGGCAAAAACACTGCTCTAAAATCTTAGAGGAGAGGACAACTCTGAAAAGAGTTATGGAAGATTTTCCCAAGAGAGATGATATTTTGAATATTTTGTGGAGTTCAAGCAGGCAACTAAATGGAAAATTGGTAAAGGGAATTTTACACTGAGGGACAGAGGACTAAAAGTATATACCACAGTCAAGATGTATGCATAATGTGTGTGTGTGTGTGTGTGTGCGCGCGCGCACGCACGCCTGTGTTAAAATCATAAGCATATGAGAATGTGGGACAGTAGAAAGTAATCTAAATATGAAGCGCTATGCACTTGCTTGGAGTTATGTTCAATTCAAATAGTTCTTACTCTTTTGGAGATCATGGACAGTTTTGAGAATCTGAGAAACATGATGAACCCTCCTGTAGAAAATGGCATATACTGCCATAAGCATTAAAATTTCCAAAAAACTTCCAAGTATTTCAAAAATTCCATGAAGCCCAAAAATTCCATGGATGTGGGCTCACAGATTCCTGGGTTAATAAACTATTTTTTAGGCAAAAGCTATTACCAAATGCAGAGAAACTATTATTTCTTGTTCAAAACTCACGTTTTTTATTATCTTTGCTTTAGTCACTGATTCATCAGTGACAGCCCATAAGTACTACTAATCTCTGGAACAATTCTGTGGCACAGATACCTAGTTATCTATGTCAACATTAATTCTCAGGGGTTTTCTGATTTTATGCAGAATAGTAACTAAAAGACTACATTTCCCAGTCTCTTTTGAAGCTAAGTATAGTTTCATGGCCAAATTTGACCAAAGATATGTAAGCAAAGGTTATTGGGAAGGGCTTGGGTATACACCTCACTCTTCCTTCCTGCTTTCTGGAAATGTGGATGTGATGGCTAGAGAGTCAACAGCCATCCTGGACCATGGATCTACTTTGAGGAATAAAGCCACTTTCTTTCCTAAGAACTACATGAAGCTGCTTCACTAGCACTAGAATGTCTATATTTGGACTTTTTTACATGAAAGAACAAATCTCCATGTATTTAAGTCACTATAGTCATTCTCTGTTATCAAGAGCTGAAAACCAATTACTTCTAGTTTTTTCAGTGCTGAAGAAAATACTAGGAACATATGACCCTAACCCTATTTTACAGCAAGGATGTGTGGGGAATTCTCTTCTTTTAGAAAACTGTCAACTACGGACTTGGGATGGCTGCCCCAGGACCATTACAAGGGAGTTTCCATTCAAGCAAAAGAGAGTAGAGAAAGAGGTTCTCCAAGAATGTAAGGAATTAGTCCTTCATCAACTAAAAAATAATGAGTTTAGTCTCCACAGTTCTTCAAAAGGATGATGACTATCCCCACTTTGTCACATAAGAGATTTGTGAAGTATACCTAAAGTGTTTACCTGCTAATCTCTCCTTAAGCCACAGGTTGCCTGCAAAAAAAATTATTTTCCTGCTGAGGCAGTGCAAAGCAGGGTTTTTTACAAATCAGAATGTGTCCAGTTTGATTTCTCAGTTTCAGTAGCAAGAGTCTGGAGTCTGAAACCATTTTCTACTAGCACCACACAGAGACTTCAATGTCAGTACAGACAGTCCCTGGCTTACAAGAGATTGACTTAAAATTTTTTGACTTCATGATGTTGTGTGTGAAAGCAATGCCCATTCAGTAGAAACTATACTTCACTTTTTGAATTTTGATCTTTCCTAAGGCTCACAATATACAGTAAGATACTTTCACGATGCTGGACCACTTACCACAGTTCCACAAGTCATGTGTTCTCTAAGGATAAATAACCAATATCTTACAATGTGCTGTACAGTCTTCAATAAAGTACATAAAATATTCCACACTTTATTGTAAAATAACTTTGTGTTAGGTATTTTCACCCAACTATAGGCTAATGTAACTGTTCTGAGCATACTTAGGGTAGGCAAGGCTAAGCTGTAAAACATTCAGTGTTAGGTTAAAAGCATTTTATGCTTATAGTTTAAAAATATGATGAGTTTATCAAGATGCAACCTCATTATAAATCAAGGAGTGTCTCTATGTTCAAAATGGAAACTATTTTCCCCACACTTCTATAGCCCAATGAATGGTAGTAGAATCAAAGATTTGGAAATAATCTCACTCTCCTCCCTTTATATCCCACTGGTCACTATGTCAGGATTCTACCACCTAAGTGATTCCTATGTCTCATTCTTTCTTTCTCATTCCTGGACTATAGCAATTGCTAAATCATTATTGTCTTCTACACATTTGATGCATATTCTTTGATGTAATGAGATTAACTTTTTAAAATGAAAATCTGATCAGTTTCATTCAAGTCTTTAATCCTGTTTCGTTCTATTCTATGATCACATCTCCTTCTACTTTATTTCTTTTTTTAAATATTTATTTATTTATTTATTTATTAGTTATCGGTGGACACAACATCTTTGTTTGTATGTGGTGCTGAGGATGGAACCGGGGCCGCACGCATGCCAGGCGAGCGCGCTACCGCTTGAGTCACATCCCCAGCCCCTCCTTCTACTTTATTTCTACCTTAGAGAGCAGCTGAATAAAACTACCATCAATTGACTGAAAACATCATGCTCCATCATAATTTTCTCTAAATAAAACTTTTCTATCTTAATGTAGAAAACTACTATTCATGCTTCAATAGTTTTTGTTGGTGTTGCTGCTGCTGATGATGATGATATGAATCTTCAATAGTATTCATGCTTTAATAATTAATGGAGGTGTTACCATCTTCAGGAATCCTATCTTGATGCAACCCCAAGAAACAATATAACATAGCATTTAGGAACATGTGTTCATAAGTTCAAACTCCTGGCTCTATGACATTAGTTAAGTAATTTAACTTCCCTGTACATCTGTTTGCTCGTTGGAAAATTAAGGATAATTTCTTATGGGGTTATAGAGAAAACTGAACAAGATGCTATTTATAAAAGTGGTTTGAACTCTTTCTGGAATATGATAATCATTCAATATATGCACCTATTTTTCTTTACAAGATTTAGTTAAATTCCTTAGTCTCGTGGTCCCAGAATTCCATGAGATACTCAAATGTTATGGAAGTTATGGGTTGATTCACAAAATCTTCTCCATTTGTCTCATAATTGGAGATACTGAAAAACTAAAAATATTGTCTGTTGGACCTTCTTACAGCTAACACTTGCATAACATGCAAGCTATGCTGTGGGGAAGATTTGAAGTGCAGACATCAGTCAGAGGTCATCTTCCAGCCAGTTCTCAATAGCCTGCACTTGCACACATCACCTTAGAAATGGCCGTGTTTCAGATTCCTGTGTACTGAAAAGCAGTTATGAAAGAAGCAGCAACATCTTGATCTGAGTCCATATGAGTAGCCACAAGCATCTCTTCTTTGGTTTCCCGGATATTCAGAAATAAAAGCACAGCAATAGTAAAAGTGTTGGTGTCAGTCTTGACTTTGACACAGTTTTTATATGATCTCAAGAACGATGTATCAAGAACAATGTATATCCCTGTATATCCTTTCTCTACTGTTCTGAAGATGTTGCTAGAGACTCAGCCTACAGTCAACTCTTCCATACCTTATAAATACACACACACACACACATTTCCCTGTATTAAATTCCTAATTGCTTCAACTACCTAGGATGATTTCTGTTTCCCACACTGAACCCTGACAATCTAACCAAAGTATTCCTTTCATTTCTCTCAAATTAAACTCTACCACCCTGTCAGACTGCTTCCCTGCTTTCCATATACTCCCTGCTTTCCTCACTCTCTAATTCTTAGACCATCACCATCTCAATTCCTCCCCTCTAAAATGACTCCTGTAACCCCAAATCTCCTATTTGAAACTACCTTTTAGAAATTTCCTCAGTTCATATACAGTTATAGATCTAATAAAAACACATTTCTGTTTTGCAATTTTTGGCAAAATCAATCTGTAACTAACAGTTGTTTTTAAAGGATTATGAAAGTTTATGTAAATAAACTCACAATTTAGCCAAGATTTCATGAATCATTTCCAGATTTCCATAAAGTCATACTGTAACTCAGAGATCTTTTTCTCAGGGCTTTGGAAGACTTTTCAGTATTTATTTAATGCCTCTTACATCTGGTAAAAGAAAATTCTACAGCCCTAAGTTCAACATACAAATAGCTTTAAGCTAAGTTATATACTCCTTGGGGAAAACAATACTTTGAACCAAAAGAAGCCAGTTTAAACCAAGTATATAAGTGCTTCAAGTTTTAAAATGATTAAAAAATGCTGAATTTCTATACCCTTTGATTTGAATTAGGGAATGGGCCACAATCTACATTCAGGTAACTTATTTTAAGGCCTAAAATTGTACATTTTGATATCATTTTGTTCAATGATCTTAGGTAAGTAGTATAAACTGAGTAAATTATACATTTTAAGTAAAAGTCAATAATATAAAAATACTATAATTCTAAAACCACTGAAGTTGTCATGGAGTTGATAGGAAATCTAGAAACATGTTCCTGTACTGTCTTCTCTGAAGTGGCTCTTTCATTGGCCAAGCCACTCTGAACACTGGGTGCCAACAGGATTCAGGGGAAACTTTGTTAGAAAAGTAATCTTAGCTCAGTTTTTAACTAACTTCTGTTACATGTTCCTTTTTTTTTTTTTAAGTAGCACTAAGAATGTCAAGGTTTTATGTAAAATTTTGTGAAATTGCTTAGGTTTTTTTTTTTTCCCCCTAACTTCTACTCTCCTGAAGACCAAGGTTTAAGCATGAGTGCAAGGAGCTGAACTGGCAAGCAATTTGAGTAGATACACAAAGCTGTTGCTCAAAATTATCTCTGTCTGACACATAGCTAAATGAAAACCCTAAGGACTCCAACTTTCCAGCTCATTTACAAGAAACATCTTAGTTGTAACACTAAGATTAACCTTCTTCCCAACCTTCACACTTGAACAGTATATTCCTTTTCTACTGCTGCTGTAACAAATCACCACAAATGTTGTAGATTAAAACAGCACCCCTGAGTTATTTCACTGATATATATGAAAATTCCAGGGGAGGCTCCAGTGAGCCCTCTGGTCAAAATCTCATCTAGGTGCTGCCTGGCCTGGACCCTTACCTGGAGACTCTGAAGGAGACTCCACTTCCAGGCTTGCTCAGGTTGTTGACACAACTGATTATGTTTCCATGCTGGCTGTCAGGCAAGGGTCATTCCTGCTGTGTTTTGGTTTATGCCCCCTCCTTCAAAACCAGCAATAGTGCCTCAATCCCTTCTTATATTTCAAATCCATGTGACATCTCTGCTGCATCTCTCTAACTTCCTCTCTTGGCTTCTATTTCTGATTTCTGGTACAGGTTCATGGTATTATGTTGGGTCTACTCAGAAAATCCAGAAACCTCCCTAATTTAAGATCAAATAATTGCTATGTAAGATAATATATTCATAGTCCCAGGGATTAAGGGCCTTTATTCTGCCTAGGGAATAGTCCACAATCTACATTTGTCTGAAAATGAGGACTCTAACTGAATTACCCCCTTTCAGGAACATGCAACAGACCAGGAAAAAGAAATATCTGGGGTTTTTTTAATTTTAATTTGTTATATATGACAGCAAATACATTACAATTCATATTACACATATAGAGCACAATTTTTCATATCTCTGGTTGTATACAAAGTATACTTTGTATACTTTGGTTGTATACAAAGTATATTCACACCATTCGTGTCTTCATACATGTACTTTGGATAATGATGTCCATCTCATTCCACCATCATTTCTAACCCCATGCCCCTTCCCTTCCCTTCCCATCCCTTAAATATCTGTTTATTCACAAGTGTTGAATCACATCTCTGAAGGACAAAACTTATCATTCAAAGGCACTGAAAAACAATAAGTGTATTTATATTCTCCAATCTAACATATTTTATCAAAAATATGTCAATTTAGTCAGCATACTATAGTAACACGGCCACATCAACAATTATAGCAGCTCAATTCACAATAGTTAAACTGTGGAAGCAACTTAGATACCCTTCAATAGATGAGTGGATAGAGAAACTGTGGTGTATATACACAATGAAATATTACTCAGCATTAAAAGAGAATAAAATTATGGCATTTGCATGTAAATGGATGAAATTGAAGAATATCATGCTAAGTGAAGTAAGCCAATCCCAAAAAACCAAAAGCCAAATGTTCTCTCTGATAAGTGGATGCTGATCCCTAATGAGGGGAACACAGGAAAAATGGAGGAACTTTGATGGAGCAAAGGGGAGGGAGGATTGGGGAGAGGGGAAGGGGGTAGAAAAGATGGTGGAATGAGATGGACATCATTACCCTAGGTACGTGTATGACTGCACATGTTGTGCGATGCTACATTGTGAACGATCATAAAAATGCAAAGTTGTACTGCAATTGTGTACAATGGATCAAAATGAATTCTACTGTCTTACATACCTAATTAAAATAATATTTTAAAAATGTTAATTTGGTCTTATGCAAATTACAATAACAAGGTCAATATTCCAATAAGGCATTATGTGTGTTTGATTACTTGTGACTACGTGTGACAATTGGACTACCTGTGGGGCTTTTTTGTCTGTGTGAACAAATAAAGAGAAAACAAATATAATATTGGGGAAAACAGACTGGATAGACAGTCATGTAAATTTTAGCATGAATTCTGCTCCAAACCATCTGTGTGATTTTGACCAAATCATTTAAGGAACTCTGATCCTAACATTTTCAGTTATGAAATTGGGTGTTTCATTAGTGTCTGGGTTAGTACCAGCTAAATATTCTGTATTTCAAGTAATTTATATTTATATAATGTAAAATGGAATGAACCATAGATCAACTTGTTAAAATATTTCTTGATAGAAGGATTTAGGACAATTAAATTTTTTATTAAAATTTCTATAATGTATTTTTTTTCCTAGAAAATCACCGAATTTTGTTCATCTTTCAAGTCATCTCACTGGCCCACAAAAGGGAAATTAATAAGTTTTTGAAACTTCTCAAGACAGAAAATGGAATCTTAGCTATAAATAAGTTCAACATCTCATGATTCCTATGCATACTAATGCAAAACAGATGGTTATCAAAACTTTTTTCCAAGAAGGAAACATGGGCAGAACAAGTCCTACAAAAGATGTTATTTATCATTTTTTCCCTGTGATGAATTCTGACACCTAATCATTCTTCCTCTTACATCCACAGCAAGTTACCCTTGCTCTAGTTCACAGCATCTATTTCCCAGTGGCCAACAATTGCAGAAACCATTTTTAGTAAACCATATGTAATATGTGTTTGGAATACAAGAGATAAAGTCTGATATTTCTTTTTTTTAAATAACTCTTTTTTAGCTGTAGTTGGACACAATACCTTTATTTATTTTTATATGGTGCTTAAGATCAAACCCAGCGCCCTACACATGCTAGACGAGTGCTCTACCACTGAGCCACAACCCCAGCCCCTGATATTTCTTATACAAAATTCCACCAGTTTCAACAACACTGACTTCACTTAGCAAAGTTGTCCACGGTTAATGTGAAAAATTTTTGTTGAAGGTAGTTAAAAGTATCCACATTAGTAGACTCTCACATGTTTCCCCTTGAAAGGAATTCATGGTTCAAAAGCTTTGTTTTGAGGGCTGGGAGTGTAGCTCAGTGGTAGAGTGTTTACCTAGCATGCACAAGACCCTGGGTTTGATTCCCCAGCATCACAAAAACAAAACAACACAACAGCTTTGTTTTTCATTTTACTAGTCATTCTAGTCAGTGAATAAGATTGTGGTTTTAATTTACCTTTCCCTAATGGCTAATGATGTTGAGCATATTTTCACATATCCATTTGCCACTTGAATATTTACTTGATGAAATATATGCTCAAATATTTTGCCATATTTTCACTGCATGGTTGTTTCCTTGCCATTGAGTTGTAAGAATTCTTAATATGTTTTGCATACATTGTTTTTTCACCTATATGATTTGCAAATAATTTCTCCCAGTCTGTAGCTTATCCTTTCATTATGTTAATGGTGTCTCTTTGCAGAAGAAAATGTTTTGAATTTGGATGAAGTCTAAATTATCTAATTTTTTTTTTAGAGATTGCTCTTTTTGTGTCATATCTAAAAATTCTTTGCCATCCCCAAGGTAATATTAATTTTTCACTATGCTTTCTTCTTAAAGATTTATACTTTCACATTTATATCTATGATTCATTTCAAGACAACTTTATATATGGTGTGAAAATTAAGACATTTTTGCACATAGACACCCAATTATTCCAACACCACTCATTGATAAAAGTACCTTTTCTTTTTTGAATTGCTTTTGATGTCTTTATCAAACATCAATTGACTATTTATTCATACTTTTTATCTCTCCACTCCATGCTTTATCTGTTGGTCCACAGGTTCACCAATACCAGACTGTCACAATTACACGGTTTTATCATACATCTTAAAATCAAGTACCTTGTTTCCATTATTTTCTCATGGCTGTAGCTGTTATAATTCCTTTATTTTTTCCTTGTAACTTAAGAATCCACTTGTCTGTCTATGAAACATCCTGCTTGGCTGTTTCCTTCAATTTATTTAAGTCTATGTATCAGTTTGCAGGTAATTAATATTAATTAATTAGTACCCATAGGAAATTAGAGCCCCACTGTGTGGGCACTTTCACCAGGACCACAGGTGTCCCACTCAACAAGAAGAGCCCTCTGAGAACTTCCTCTTACTCCCTGCCTCAGCAAAACCTAAACAAGAACACCCAAGGGAGAGAAAGAACACATGATAGAATATTCATTTCTTTTAAAGCATGTGGAGCATCTAGTTGTCGACTCAGTGAAAAAGCAAAGCTGGTAAAAACATTTTTTTTTCAGAAGAACAAGTTCTGTGCTTCCTAATCTCATTACAAGAGATACCCACTGTTCAGTGTAGTAAATAACCAGCTTTCCTAAACAAAGGCAAACATGCATTTTTTTTATGAGCTTAGTACATTTTTATCATACATTTTAAATACCCATTGTGATTATAATTTTACAATTATTTTAAGCAATTTAAATAGCTACATAATATTAAATCAGAATCTAGTGTCTATCTGTGTGATTACTTGATAGATTTTTTTTCTGCCTCAAAAAGAATTGAAATATAGAGTGTAACTTTAGGAGTCATGTATTTATTTTATATTGACAAGTCCCAAAGGTATTTAATACTAATAAATGATTGAGAAAGTCATGATTTTATAACCTAATATTTCTAAAAAACAATTTGTTGTGAACTGAAATGCTCTTTAAGAAAAATATCTATGAAGAGCTGGAATTGTGGCTCAGTGGTAGAGAACTTGCCTGGCATGTGTGAGGCCCTGGGTTCGATCCTCAGCACCACATATAAATAAATAAGTAAAATAAGAAATCCATTTACAACTAAAAGGTATTTAAAAAAAATAAAAATATCTATAAATGCTTTATCACAGTTTTTGCTATCATAAATCAGCCAACAAGTAAATATCCTATATACATTTAAGTTTTTAGAAATATTTATTTACTATTGTTTGTTATCTGCTATATTGACTAAGATTTCTTTAAAAAAGAATATTAGTACTGAGACACACCTCTTTCTATAAGAAAAAGTCAGGAACTATGGAGGGTTTGACATTTTACCTGGTTTTATGCTAATACATTAGCCTGCCAAATTTCACAGAGCTGGCAGGAGACACAGCCTCCTGAGTTGAACCCGAAGCAAAGTAAGAAGCCTGAGGATCATGTTTGTACCACTGCTGCCCCTACATCTAGCAGAGGCAACCCAGAGGGGTCCAAGCAGGAGCTGCACATGCAGTAGGTTTATGCTGAGGATCCTTGAGCTTAGAGAGTTCAAATCATTTGTAATGAACTGTAAGCCTGCCTGAACATTTTGTCCCAAAGAAAGTTATTATTTTTATAATACTGGACAGTAAATAACTACTTTTTTCTCAAGAAGAAAGTACTACCTTCATCTTCCAAGGATATTTGCTATACAAACATCCTTGAAAAGTTAACAAAATTGACCCAATTCCTTCACTCACAAGACATGTAGAAATGTGAAAGAGCCATGGAGAACTGTCAAAAGAAACAGAGGAAAGGAGGGAAGGAGGACAGCATTTTAAAGTGTTTTGTGTACACACTGCAAAAAGAACAAATTTTCTCAAGAGATTAAGGTTTCCTAAATTGAACTTCTTCATATACATGGAATAGGACTGGTATTAGAACTGAGAGCAATATAGCCCAGCTCTGTTTGTATATTTGGATGACAGGAAAATTTTTGGAGTTTAGGTTATTTGAGCAATGACCACTGAAAATACACTGATCTTCCATTTCATGAACTTGTTCAAACTAGATTATATGATCTCAGATATATGCAGTACTAGGAGCCCCCCATCCATCTCTGGCTTTTTCAAAGAACAGCATATAATTGCCCTAACATCTTTCCACATCCAAGCTTTATTCTAGAATATCTGCAAGATTGGACATATTTTGAGGCCTGTTAGAAAAATGGCTAATGAGTTCTATATAGGCTGGAAAATGAGTATAGGATAAGAGAGCTGTATATAAGCAACAGTGAAAAATGTTGTAAGCTGACAGATATATACCAGCAATGCTAGCAGTGATAGAGGACCCTTGGCAAATATATCAGTAAAGGCAAATCACAAACACCACAAGGTGACAAGACAATTTTAGCAGGAATATCAAGGAGACGCATGTCAGTATAAAGTGGATGGTGAGGAGCCAGTTGAATCTTTCCTTTTAAAGACTATTTTTTTTCTATTTTGCCTCCCTGAGTAGAGTAACATGAGGAACCTGGTCTATGTATGATATAGTGACCTCATTTGTGAATACAAATATCTTTAATAGCAAACCTAGATTTGACCTTGTAACATTCTTTTTTACCCCCAACAAAACAAAACCAATTCACATATATATAAACATATGACTTTTGGTATGACATGTTCTTTTAAAACATGTAATCATTTCTATTAGTACATATCAGAAATCTCTAATACCAACATAGCTGCGTGCATGTGGTTAAAATTCTACCTGCAGCTCCCTCCTCTGTTCACTCTCTTTAAGTGCAGTTTCCCTTCTGCATCTTGACAGTATTGATGTTGTTGTTTGGTCTTTGGTTTTTTTTTTTTTTTTTAACCTTTATTTTATTTATTTATTTTCTTATGTGGTGCTGAGGATCGAACACAGGGCCTTGCACATGCTCGGCGAGCACTCTACCACTGAGCCATTACCCCAGCCCCAATGGTATTTTTTTATCTCAAATTTTTCAGGGGACTTTTTTTTAAAGTTTCATCTCTATTAAGTAACTGGGGGTTTTGTTTTTTGTTTGTTTGTTTGTTGCTAAGTTAATCAGTTACAATGTCACAGCAAAGAGTACAAAATCTAGTACAAAAAAAATTGTTTAAATTCCTTTTATCAAAACTCCTCATTTCAAACCTATAATATTTTTATTTAAATGGGAAACTGAGATATTTAACTCAGATGTTGTTTTTCCAGGCTGTATTACCCAGATCAATACATATTTGTTAAATAGACCATAGCACCAAATGTTGATCAAAAATTGTTCATGATAACTTTTAAGACAATAGACAAAAATAGTGCTGTCAAGTTGAAGATGCTGTTATTGCTATGGTGCCAGGAACATAGTCTGTCATTTACACAAAGAAGGTCTGTTTGCTTAAAGCTAGCACACCATTATTAAAAATAGTGATTAGCACATAGTCATTTTCAATAAATGTTTATTGAGTGAATAAATGAGTGCTTAAGACCATCCCCCATATTTTCACTGCCTCCTAGGTAAACACAGAGTTCTTAATTATTGGATACTGGCCTCTCAAGGTGCCTTGTAACTCCATTTTAAAGATACCACTACTTTCTGTCCTGGGAAGCAGAATTGCTTTACTCAATAACAGTCATTGGACATTCCAGAAATGTATTTACAAATGATGGCTTTCTTGACCACTGAACTAGATAGATCACCACATTATATGTAGATTTTAGTAGATTAATTTTTCTGAGAACAAACTCACTTGCAAGTTTTTGTCAGCCACTCTTCAAACATGAGTATCAGAGGAAATAATACTGAGGTAACAAATAATCATAAAGTCTTGTGGCCTATAAAAACTGAGGCTAATTTTTTCCTTCATGGAATATGTCCATAGGTAATCAATAAAAAGGTCTTATTCATAATAATCTTCCTGAGTCCAACAGCACCAGAGTTGAGAGAATAGAAACAAACAAGAACATAGTAATCACAGTTCAAAGGCCCTTTTCTATACGGATATTACCTTTCCCACATTGAGATTATGGTATAAATAGTATAGTATTATGTGTCATACTTAAATAAAAATGAAGGAAAACTGGTCCACATCTATTGAATCTGATTGAAAAACAAAACCCATACCCTAAAGGCACTTTTTCTACTCAAGGCAGTTATACTTGAATCAGGACAAAGGAATCTCCCTCCAGGAAAAGTAAATAACCTCTACCAATGATGAACTCACAAGAAAAAAAATTGAAAATATTCAAATACCAATAGTAGTATTTATAATTTTATTTTGTTTATATATTCAGATTGTTTCAGTT
This sequence comes from Marmota marmota marmota, assembly GCF_001458135.2. Classification (NCBI taxonomy): domain Eukaryota; kingdom Metazoa; phylum Chordata; class Mammalia; order Rodentia; family Sciuridae; genus Marmota; species Marmota marmota. Next base: position 43,047,532 of record NW_025999853.1, on the reverse strand, counting down.
CCCAAATACCAGAAAAAAAACTTTCAATCAATAAAAGCTAAGTTTATGCGGGTTACAATAGCAAGGAAAGACACAAACTAGACACTCTGTGTAGTGTGTCAGGAAAGGAAAATCAAGACAGAATACTTACAGGTCACAGCACTAGGTGATTTCAAGTGAGCCTTGAGGGCAGGGATGTGAATGGGAGTGGACAGATGTATGTGTGGTTTATAGTTCGGGAGGTGGACACAGGGAGAATAGGATCTTGATGTGAGTTCTTCATAAGTAAGCTGTTTCCCTTGGCTTATAATCTTAACTTCCAGTGGCCGATATTTCCTGGAGCAAGTAATGAAGTTAAATTAGACTGATCTAGTATGGATTAGTCAAAAACAGAAAAGTATGATTAGGTCCAGAAATGAAAATCAGAGGCAAGAAAGTATGTTGTTTTCAGTGAAGTATACTTATATTTTCAGATACAAAAATTATCTTTTCAAATGTGAAATGATGTGTATAAATACACAATGAATATTCTAAATACAAAATGGTATTTTCAAATACCAAAAAAATGTACAAATTTATAAACATAGTAAAAATGTAAATTAACAATAACTTCATCCCCATTGCTTTATATTTTTTTATTTTAAGACATAGTCTCACTAAATTGCCCAGGCTGGCCTTGAAGTTGTGATCCTCCTGTGATCTCCCAAGTCACTGGGCTTATAGGTATGTACCACCATGCCTGGCAAAAATATATTATTATTCAAATACAAATTCTTAACAAATCATAATAAAAATAGTTGTCAAAAATTGTAACAAGCATTAAATAAAATAAATAAAACTTGGTTTATCATGAATTGTTGTAAATGACATATTACTTAATCTTTGGATTCCTAAAAAGCAAAGTATGCTAAAGTTATCATGGTTGAGCATACTTTTGCGCAAATTTTCTGCAGCTGCTAAAAAGCTAAAAAGCCTCTTTTGAACCTGCTGTAGTAACTAACTTCAAATGTTTCCTCTAACTCCATCTTCATGGTCTTGAGAAGATCTCTTGAATAACTGTTAGACTTTGTTGGTGATGGTCAGTCAAAGATTCAAGAATTGTACTTTTCATAGCTAATGAACTGCGTTTCAAATAAAGCCTTTCTGACTTATTTTTGTCACGCTTAGAATAAGAGAATATAAGTCAGTAGGATGATTTTCTGTTCTGTCATGTTGATATTTCTCTTCTTCAGAAGGTCTTTGACTGAAGTACAAGTTGTTATTGCAATAGGAATTTGTATTAATTTTCATTTTTTTTCTCCTCTTTTTGTTTATAGATTCAAGGGAAAAGTTTACTTCATTCAAAACTTTAACACAGTGTAAAATAGATTTCTTTGTTGTTTATTTTTTTAAAAAAAAAAAAAGAAGAGAGAGAATTTTAATATTTATTTTTCAGCGGACACAACATCATTGTTTGTATGTGGTGCTGAGGATCGAACCTGGGCCGCACGCATGCCAGGCGAGCGCGCTACCGCTTAAGCCACATCCCCAGCCCTCTTTGTTGTTTAAATCACTGCTGTATTTGAGTTTCTGCTACATGTAGCCAAAAGTATATAGAAAATCCAATAAAAACATGCAAACTATGGATAAAATTAGAAAGCTGATCTGGGGATGTAGCTAAGTAGTAGAACTCATGCTTAACATGCATGAAGTCCTGAGTTCAACCCCCAGCAACAATAACAACAAATTATATAGTTGTTTTAACGACATTAAGTTGGGCCTAAATGGTATCTTACTATCCATTTGCTTCTGTGATTCACTGTTGTCATTGAATATGTTTCTTGCATTTTCAATTGATAGTGCATATTGGGTGTTTTGCCCTGGAGAATATCACATGTGGACACAAGGAAACAAAAACAAGGATGTTTCCAGCAGCATTGCCCATATACAATTAAATCAATTAGAGTTGGAATGTTCTTACGTAAGCTACATGATTCACTATTGCATAAAAATTCAACTATTCCTCAAATTTTCTATAAATACTATAAATCCTCAGTTACCATTCAAGGGGATTTTCAATAAAATTTGACAAGTTAATTCTAAAATGTACAGGAAAAAGCAAATGACCAAAAATGGTCAAGACAGTTTTAAAGAATAAAAGAATAAATTGAGCAAACTTGCCCTTTCAAATATGAAGACTTATTATAAATTGGTAGTAACTTACAGAACACTGCAGACTAGTAATTAAAGGATGGTCTATCAATAATTGGTGCTGGGATAATTCATAATACATAGGGATAGAATGACTCAATATTCTAACTTGTTGATTCTATCCATGTTATTCTACATACTCAATACAATTTTAATTAGATTCCAGCAGATTATCCAAGCAAGATTTTTCTTAAAGAATACACATACACACAACACACGTGTGCACACACACACGTACATATACACCACCTAAACTATAAAGGAAAAGGCTTACAAATTTAACTATATTAAAATTTTAATGTCTTTACAATAAAATAGCATAATTAATATTAATAGATTAGGAAAAATATATTTCAATGCGTATATATGTCACCCTTAGAATAATATATATATAAACAAAAATATATTAATAATATATTATAAATATATATGTATAAGCAAGAATTTATTACTTTGTAAAACAAATAAAGATGCTGACCCTACAATCAAAAGTAAAGGATAAATAATAAATGGAAAACTATAAAACAAAACAAAACAAAAAAAATATAAAACATATGAACTAATAATTAACAGAGGAGAAAAATAAAAACAATAAATATAAATAATAAATAAATACATATATTAAAAGATATTCAGCTTTACTATTAACCAGGGAAATGAAATAAAACAACAAAATATCATTTCAATCATAACAGTGGTACAATTAAAAAACTTAATCACAAAATCCTTACCACTTGGTAATTAAAATACCACATACCCTCTCTTGCATAATCTCTTATCAAATGAGAAACTAAAATGGCAAAGAGCAAAAATACTTTACTTTCAAAATGTGACCAGTGTTATAGAGGTAAATCAATAAGTTTCTATGATTTTATTATAAGAAAAATGATTTAAAAATTTTTAAATCAACTATCCAATTAAAGAATTGGGGGAAAGATCCAACAGGAAAACAGAAGGAATAAAATAATGAAAAATAATACAAAATTTAGTAATTGCTAAACAGTTTAAGAGAACTGATAAATCCAAAGATTGTTTTTTTGGATTGTTGGAATAAGAGGGAAATCAAATAATAAAACAATAAAGTTAAATATAAAATTTGGCAAATTTAATATGAAAAGAAAAACAAAACATAAAATTAGGAAGGAGAGACAGAATGTATCTAAATATTTTTGAATCCTGATGAACTGAACTGCTCTCTTAGAAAATGAAAATTTTCAAAACAGACTCAAGAAGTATTACAAGCATAAATAAAACCAAGGAAATATTATTAAAAAGCTATCTTCAAAAATAGCTCTTGAGGTGATTAATATTACTTAAAAGTGCAGTCAGACTTTCAAAGACAAATTTTCATGCTATGCAAACTGTCTTAGGGCCTAAAAAAAAAAAAAGTAGGAATGCTACCCAATTCATTTGTGTCACCTAGCAACAACTCTGACATAAACAGTAGAATTTATGAAAATAAAAATAAACCTCAGACTATTGAATGGGCAGTATAAATCGGAAATATCTTTTCTATTGGAAAAAAAGAAATATCACAATGAGCTAACAGAAATATAAAAGTGTGATGTTGATGGAGGCCAGGGAATTTGTGTAAGTCACCAAGGTCAGATGACACAAAGTCAAAATCAAGAGGAAGAATACACCAAACGTTTAGGCCCTTGAAACCAGAAAAATGAAGCAAACAAAAAAGCAAGAAATGTTTCACTAAATGGGAATAAAAGAGGTTGAAATGTTTGGATCACTCGTGGAGCTCTGCAATAGACTTCTTCCCAAAAAAGATGAAAATATCTTTAGAAAAATAGCAAATGCAAATGAAGTCAGAGGTAACTTAGAGATAGAGCCACACAGGTTCTTGCTGTCACAAATTATTTTTTGTGGTTCATGAATATCTTTCTAAGGCTACCACCCAGGATGGTATGCATTCAGAAGGTTTGTAGTAGAACAAAATCCACATTGATGGGACTAATGAATATGTAAGTAATCACCTTAAGTCACCGTTGCTAAAAGCAGGTGGATCGCATGTAATTCAAAAACAAAAATTTTGATAAAATGTTACAGAGTGAGGAAATTGTGTATAGAACTTAGAGGCTGTGGCAAGGAGAAGACCATGAATGAAAGATGGACAGAGGAAATGATGCTTATGCAGACTCTGCCACCTACTTCAGTGTCACCTCTAGGTGGTGCTGTTTCTAAGCTTTAAGCCTCAATATGTTCTGGTTGTTGTTTGGGCAGTTGTTTTAAAAATAAATAAATGATAATAATTTTTTTAATGCAATTTGCTTTCTATTTCCCAATGCCATTAAAATTCTACAGCGTTTCTTCACTTATTTTTGTTCCGCATCATACATGGAAACAAAATGCATCTTACTGGGATCCATTCTTGTAATTAACATGACTATTGATTATATATATATAGAGAGAAAAAAACTCAGCTGAAATTCTCCTACCATACAATCACAGAACAGATCACTTGTGTGACCTCAAAAAATGTAGGGATTCTCCCCACCAGCAAGCAAGTAATTTTGCAGTGGACACCAGCTGGGCATCCTCTAACTAGGTTCTGACACTATCTACCTGGAGATAATATCAAGTCTCAGAAGTTGAGGAGTCAGTCCCCAAGACTACCTCCACTTCAGACCCAGTCAGAAGTATCAAGCTCTGAAACTGCTGACCAACCCACTGCAAACTGGGGTTCCCAAGACCACGCCCCTTTCAAGTTCAATTGCTAGAGTAACTTACAGAACTCAGGCAACCATTCTACTTACAGTTACTGGTTTACTATAAAGGATGTTTTAAAGATACATATAAAGATTTAGATGAAGAGATACATAAGGTTGAGGCCCTGGGTTCAATCTCCAGCACCACATAAAAACAAAATAAACAAAATAAATGTATGTTAAAAAAAAGATACATAAGGCAAGATCAAGAAGGGTCCCAAGCCCCGGAGCTTCCATCTCCTTGGAGATGGGGTGCATCCCCCTCCCAGCCTGAGAGTGAGTTCTTGTTCACCTCCCTGTAATATGTGCAGCTATCCAGAAGCTCTCCCAGAACGCTGTCCTTTGGAGGTTTTATAGAGACTTTATTGCATAGATATGATTGGAGCATAGACAACTATGTAGAAATATGATTGGACAAAGAATATAGTCTAATGCTTACAGAATAAAGCAAGGCCTGTCCACTAGAATTCCTTTTGACCTTTCTGTGCATCATACATTCCTCCTGGGCATGGACCAATTATTCTTCTGAAATAAGGGTCTTATGATCTACTCTCAGATAAGGCGATAAGAAAATTTCTTTAGGGGCCATCTCTGAGACAGAAAGGTAGGGGAATGTTAGAGTTCCTATGACTCATATTTGGGAAGAGAAATTCTGGTTTTTATGAGCTGCCTTGGGTGGGGGAGCAAGTAAAAGGAGGTAAGGAGAAATTCAAAGACAGATTTTGCTGTCTGAGGCTGCTTCAAAGGACAAAAAATGTTCCAACCTTACAACAAAGACATGCTTATGTTCTAGTCATATACAAGATAACAAGGGGCACTATGGGAATTATAAATCAGGAACCATGCACAAAGACTCATTGTATCATAATATTAAGAGTTGTAGTTAATGACATTAATTGTTATATAGTTAAGCCCTGCTAGAAGTATCTTATGAAGGGTTTGAAACAAAGGCTTGGCCAAGCTATGAAAAAAAAATCTCTCAAAAGTATTTAATATACTTTTTAAATATTCCCAGAACCTCAGTAAACTAAGAGGAAATTTTGGTCAGGTGTCTCAAGAATTTTGTAATTGTGGACATCTAATATATACATTTCTTTTTTTTTTTAAAGAGAGAGAGAGAGAATTTTTAATATTTTTTTTTTTTTTAGTTTTTTTTTTTTTTTTGGCGGACACAACATCTTTGTTTGTATGTGGTGCTGAGGATCGAACCCGGGCCGCACGCATGCCAGGCGAGCGCGCTACTGCTTGAGCCACATCCCCAGCCCCCTAATATATACATTTCACAATCAATTAGCAAAAAGCATCAAAGCCTTAGTACGGTTTTATTAGCATCTTGTTAATTAAGAGTTCTCACCTTTTGAATAGATTTTCACCACATGAAAACTTTGTCCCTATTTTAATTTAATTCATCTCATGTTCCTTGATTTGTGGTATTTCCCACCACTTCTCTTTCTCTTTCTTTTCTCTCTCTGTTCACCCACGCCAACCAAAGAACAATAGAACAATATTCAGAAAGCTGCTCTCAGGGCAAAATCAACCACTAAAAACCAAGAGAAAGGAAAATAAACACTGCTGGATTGAGATCAACCAGTAGCTTCCTAAATAACCTAAATACACAATACAGGCATGCAGTGGTGCAAGTCTGTAATCCAGCAGTTTAGGAGGCTAATTTGAGCAGTTTCAGCAATTTAGCAAGGCCCTCAATAACTTTGCAAGATCTTGTCCCAAAATAAAAACTAAAAAGGGCTGGGGATATGGCTCAGTGGTTTAGTGCCCCTGGGTTCAATCCTGGATGCCAAAAAAATAAATAAATAAAACATCATCAAATTGTGCAATCATTTGTGGTTTGAAGTAGAATAAACACCTTCATTTCTGTGTTTCTTTCTCTACTCAATATAACATCACCTTAATGTTAGTTTTATCTCAGATATTTTACTAGGTGGTCTTGTCATTGTGCTAACATCATAGAGCAAACTTATATAGACCTAGATGATACAGATCAATCACGCTACATGGCCTCTTGATACAGTCAAGAGGCTTAGTGAACATGAGATGTGTGCACTACAGATAATATAACATGACCTCCTGTTTAACAGTATACTATTTTTTTTTTAAGTAGGAATGCACTCTGTAGTAACAGTAGGGCTACAGGTGCAGCTCAATGGTAGAGTGCTTGCCCAGCACAAGCAAGGCCCCGGATTCCATCCCCAGCACCACAAAATACAAAATATGATTACAAAGTATAGCATAGTAAATACATAAGCCAATAACGCACTTGCTTATTATAATTATTGAGTGTTTCATGCTATGCATAATTGTATGTGCTATGCTTTTATGTGACTGGCAGTGTAGTGGGTTTGTTCATACCAGCATCACCACATATGTGTGAATTACACATTTAGCAATGATGTTGTGCTCTTACATCCCTAGGCAATAGGAATTTTTCAGCTCCATTACACTCTTATAGGATCATTGTCATACATGCCATCTGTCACTGATGGAATCATCATTATGCAGCATATGGCTGTAATTGTCATTTCCACAGAAAAGATATGTCAAACAACTGTATACATAAATCAAGCACCATCTCCCCAAGAGATCATTGGAATAACTTATTGATCAAATTTATTAAATCTTCCACAATAAGGAAGAACAATCCTTTGACAAAAGTTTGATAGTCTCAGAAGGAAAGGGATACAGGTTGGTATTTGTAGGACTCAGGAACCTGAGTAAAAATGGCTTAAAGAAGGGTTTTCAAAGCAGTGAACTATTCTGGGAATTGAGCAAAGTTTATAACATAATAGGTTAGGGATGTGGTAGTGTGACCAACTTGTCTTAGTTTACCTGAGACTTTCCCAGTTTTAAGAGTATAAATCCTACATCCAGGGTACTAATTCAGGCCAAGGACAATTGGCCACCATTGCAAGTATGATAACTAAATTTTCCTTTAATAAGTGGCATATTTTCCCAGAGGGAACTATCTGTTTCAGATATAACAGCCATTTTCCCAGAACAAACTGTTCAGAATAGTTTGCAGCAATTTTCTAAAATAATGAATTTAGTTATTAGTTTATGGCCTTATTCCTGGACATGAATTACTAAAACAAGTAGAAAAGTAACATCTTTATATTTGGCTTGATTTCCCATTCCTTATACATAAGGTATATGAATATAATGGTCTCAGTTCTCAATAGATATACCTAGATCAGAGTATAAGTCTTGATATAAATTAGTTTGGGTAAGGCAAGAGAGTTCTCTGGGATTTTATTTTTTAATTAGTACACTACTCCTATTTGTGATGGTTTCATCCTTATAACATAATAACCTCCCAAAGATCCCCCTTCCTAATATCATCACCTTAGAGGTTAGGATTTCGACAGTCTTTAACAAATATATGTGGTTATTCCATAGGTTGTGCAAAAACACTTTGGCGGATTCCTTTGGAACTGCCTTCAGAACTGTTCTACATTGCTTTAATATCCTTAACAGCATGGTTTCGCCCTTTGACAATAGATTTAATTTGGAAGAAGAAACAATATTATTCATTGTCAAATCAGAAAACTAAGATGTGTGACTAGACAGGATTTAAGTTCAAAGACAGCCTCAGCAACTTAGCAAGGCCCTAAGCAACTTAGCAATCTCAAATAAAACATAAAAAGGGCTGGGGATGTGGCTCAGTGGTTAAGTGCCCTGGGTTCAATCCCCAGTAAAAAAAAAAAAAAAAAGACATGATTAAATTCAATAAAGCTAGATGAAGTCAGACATTACCACTCAATGGCAAGAATACAGAAATGAGAGTAGACCAAGGAATTCTAGTCCCAGTTGAGTCCTGAAGGAAGTAAGCACTTTTGGCCTGTCACTTCATCTCACCTGTCACATCACCTGTGGTGATGCTGATATAAATTTAGACCTAAATTTCCCTCCATAGAATTCTCTATCAATTATCTAGTTGTCACATGGAAGTCAAAGAACCTGACTCAAGAGCATAATAGTCAGGAAAGGTAAGTTTTTGCTAAAGGAGGAGATAGAAATCTATTCAGAAATGTTAACAGGACTATGCATCACAGTAGAAAGCTGAACCAGTTAGTGCATAACTCTATACTTCTGACCTACAAGTTTTCTGTCTGCCAATTCTGCTAGACATTTGAACCAGACACAACTGAAAAGAAATTGTAGCCCAACTTTCAAGGTTTGTCTTAGAAAGTTTATTGACAATATTCCATTTTACAGCTTCTATTTGCATCCCTGTAGTACATTCAACTCGTTTCACAGTAATAAAGTTTAAAATGTTTTAATTTGGTAGGGTGTACATAAACAAAGTTTGCCATTTGAACCATTTCCAAACATACAACTGAGTGCCATTCATTACATTCAGGATACTGTGCAACCATCATCATTTACTTATTCTAAAAATATATTTATATTTACTCATCTACCAGCATAACTGTCCCTAGGTGCTAGGAATTTTGTGTTGAACAAAAAATGACATGTGGCCTTCACGGACCCTGGCAGGTGCTGCTGTTTTCCGAAGTCTTTACGTACAAATGGCCAAGGATGAAAGATGAAGTGAGTGCAACACTGAAGTTGCTCGAGGCTCCCACCCGGCCCCATTTACCGAAGCAGCGCCTTGAGGAGCGCTCCCTTCAATCCACGATTCTAGATTCTAAGACTAGCAGATTCTCCACAGCCCTGAGGAGTACGAGACGAGGAGGTGGGCGGGGCCAGAGTCGTGGGCGGGGACTAGGGCGGGGCCTGTTTCGTGACTGCCCAGGAGGCGGGGCCTGGGCGGGGCTGAGGAGCCGCCGCTAGGGATTATTCGGGTGACTCCTGGCTGCCTGGCCTGGGCCTGCTCCTGGCGCTGCCAGGGCGGCGGCTAGGCGTTTTGGCTTCTCTCCTCGCGGGGCTCTGTGGCCGCGGCGGCCTGACCCGAAGACTGAGTGGGATGAGGCTGACGCGGAAGCGGTTCTGCTCGTTTATCATCGCCCTGTACTGCCTCTTCTCGCTCTACGCCGCCTACCTCGTCTTCTTCGGGCACCGCAGCCGGGTGCCGACTGCGACCTCTCGGGGCTTCAGGAAGCGGGCGGCTCCAGCGCGGGAGAGGCGCGGCCGAGGTAGGACTGAGGCAGAGCCCTGTCTCACGCCGCGCGCCAGGTAGCAGGGCTGCGGGGCTGCGGAGTTCCCTGCCCCCAGGCCCGGGATTCCTTCCGGGGCCCAGCGTGCGCTTTTCCTCCTGCCGCCTCCTTATCTTGTCCGAAGATCGCTGGCGGTCCCTACTCCCCACCACGAGGCTGAAAGGCGCGGACTCCCTTTAAAAACATATTAAATAATATCCAAGACGAACCCAACTGCCAGGATTTGCGGGAATGCTGCAAGAGGGCCAATGGGTCTAAGACATCAATGTCCTTATTGAAGGAGTCTTCTCTAATCATGCAGTGACTTTGGACGGTGACTGCACTTACCTGCAAATTCTGTCCCCTGTCCTGTATTGTTAATTGTATTAGGATCCAACTCAGCAGTATCTCTCCTTTTATTCAGAATTTTGCACCATAGTATCCTAAACAGGTGAACACTACATCCTGAATTATTCATATAGTTACGTATGTACAATCCTTATATTAAAGAATTGGGAAAGTTAAACATGTAAATTGATATACAGTATTCCATTATTTTTAAAGGTTTTGTTTTGGAGGATATGCTTGTCTTACATTAGCATTTTATTTCTAAAATCTTTCAGATCAATGGTTCATTAAGTTGCTGATTACTTTTTTTAAAAATGTGTTTAACCAGTTCAATTTCAGTTGTGTCATCTCTCCGAAAAATTGAATTTAGAATGAAATTAAAACTCTCTAATATCTAATTTATAAAATTTGAATTTATCTACAACTTTGGTTATACCTTACTGTTAAACACTATTACTCTTTTTAAAACAGAACAGTCTACTTTGGGAAGTGAAGAATGGAATCCTTGGGAAGAAGATGAAAAAAATGAGCAACAACACAGAGTTAAAACTAGTCTTCAAGTATTAAATAAACCGAAGGGGAAAACAGACCACAGTATACAAATCTGGGGCAAAGCTGCCATTGGTAAGTCAACATATAGAGCAAAGACATATAAAAAGCATTATAAATCCAGTTGTGGTGGCACACACCTGTAATCCCAGCAACTCCGTAGGCTGAGGCAGGAGGATCACAAGTTCAAGGCCAGCTTCAGCATCTTAGCAAGACCCTGTCTTAAATTTTTAAAAAAGACTGGGGATGTAAAGCGGACCTAGGTTCAATCTCAGTACCAAAATAAAAGCATTATAAATGCACATTACTGATATTAAATTCACTTTAATTTATTTCATCATTGTTCTTTAAGGGAGCATATATTTCTTTCATTTTGTCAATATTTTATTCTCCTTGCAATTAGATAACATCTGTATAAACATGCACAAATACACAGGCATGCACTTTCATCATTGGTCCTTAGCAGAACACACCTTCATTTGTAGATGCAAAGAGCAGATTATATAGCACCATTATATTGAAATGTAATGTCAGCCTGAATTCTCATGAATCTGTGTATTTTATTTATTGGACACTTAATATACAACTATATACATGTACATTTTATATATCCTTACACACACAATATAATATATATATATATATATATATAATCTCAGATGTGTCCCATGCCCTAATAGCCAAATAAGTTTGGAAAACACTGAACAGAACAAAGTTAAATTAGGTTCTTCATTTCAAGATTTTCAGAGCTTTCAATATGACACTCTTCATTGTAAATGTCCAACAAGGGGATATAGTATGTAACTGATTAAACTTGATTGCTCAAGTTTAATTGTATTAGGATCCAACTCAGCAGTATCTCTCCTTTTATTCAGAATTTTGCACCATAGTATCCTAAACAGGTGAACACTACATCCTGAATTATTCATATAGTTACGTGTGTACAATCCTTATATTAAAGGATATTTTTGCTCTGTGTATCATAAGAGTCTAGTGCCCCAGGATACATGTTATGCTCAACTAGAAAACAAAGCCCTCAGTGATGACTATAAGAGTTAGAAAGGATTTAATGAAAAGAAGGGGCTTTATTTGGCCTTTGAATATGAATTGGATTTATTATGATAAAGGATATGGATTTAGAAAGTAGAAAGTACCAAACAAGAGGAAAGTGAACAGTACCTATTTCATTGTGTTTCATAAGTTCTTTATGCCTACATACAAGTATACATCCTCAAAGATCACTACTGACCTCTAAATTTTAGACACCCAGATGTAGGCCTATAAATCAATCAATATCTAACAATTAAAAAAAATTCTAGTATTGATTTCTTCCATTAAATCTCCACATCCCTATTACAGTTTTAATTAACTTTATCTCTTAACAGATTTTTACTGTGTGAAGCTGTGTTACTTTTGGAGGTTCTGGATGAAAATCTGTTTCCCTCCCTTTCACAGTTTCTAGACACTACCCACATCCCTTGACTTTTAGCTCCACATGACTCTGACCTGAGTTGAGCTGCTATAAGCATTGATGTGGCTGCTTCATGTAGTATGCTGATTTTGCTGAATTAAAGTCTTTGGGGTATATATACTAAGGAGTGGGATAACTGAGTCAAATGGTGGTTCCATTCTAAGTTTTCTGGGGAATCTCCATACTCCTTTCCATAGTGGTGATACCAATTTGCAGACCCACTAGCAATGTATGAGTGAACCTTTTTCCTCACATCCTTGCCAACACTTATAGGCTTTGGTTGTTTGGGTGTTCTTTAGTGAGACAGAGTGTAATGAAAATGGAAAAAAACACATCTTTCAGCATAATTAAAACAAGGTTCCCAAAGTTGTTGTGAGGTCTCCACATTACCTTATTGTGTGATGCTATTCTCTTTTACTTTTAAAGCTTTCATTCAGATGAAATCATGATAAAACTTCAGGGACTACCCTAAGGACAAAAGATGAAGTGGTATTTGTCTGCAAGGGGCATCATGCAGTCAGGGAAGTGTGTTCAAGTGAAGAGGAGGTAAAATCCTCTTGACTTATTTAATTGTGTATATATTTCTATGAGCTCCTCTGGTAGTGTCTGGAACAAAATAGTTTAATTCCTCCAGTTTATTATAACATAAAAAGCAGTTCTAATCATATAGTGATTACTTTTACATTTCAAAATATGATGAGTAATTGGGATCCAGTGATACTAAGGGTTTCTCAAATCTAGAGGAAGGGAGGTTATTGTCTTTCATATGACCCACAGTTAGCCACATTTTATACTCAAAGCTTGAGTTGTCTCTGTCATACATTAGTTGCCACATAGACAATTGTGGGCATTTGCTTGGTGGTAGAACTGCCTGCCAACCAACCAAAAGGGGAAGATTCTAGTTTCATAGTCAAAGATACAAAGGAATAGAACATAAACTTTTCTTACACACTAGAGTATACAAGAGAGTTAATGTTTTATGTTTGTTTATTTATTTATTTTTACTTGTCAGGTTTGTATCTTTGGGAGCATATTTTTGAAGGCTTACTTGATCCCACTGATGTGACTGCTCAGTGGAGAGAAGGAAAGTCAATTGTGGGAAACACACATTACAGGTATTAGTTGTGCGACCTTAACTTTTGTTGTGCTGCTATACAATAGTTTATATAAATATTAAAAGGAAAATATATTTTTATAAAACATTTTAATTTCAGCTTGTGGAGAATAGAGAAATCTTATAAATATTCATAATTAAAGCTGACTTGGACACTGAAATATGAAATATGAAACTGACAAATGAAATGTTAAAAAATACTCCCCTTTTTTGGAATTATATATCTGTTTTATTAGATTATGTGGAAAAGTTCATGCTCTATATTTTGTAACATTTGTCTGATGATGAACATTTAACATTTCATACTTGGAAGAGTAATATACAAACCTCAAATTATTTTCATTTTTTCTTCATGTAATAGTCATGTTTATTTTTATAATATTCAGGTGATATTAAAGCTTTTGCTATCACTTTTGAGATTTTTATTAATTAAAACATTGCATGTTTAATACATTACCATCGTATGTATACCATCATATTTAATGGTATAGATTACTAATATTCAGAAATCTCCTTTTTAGATTCAATACAACCAGTGAATTTTTAAAACTTTTTTAGATTGTATTTTTATAAAGTCCTTTTTATAATTTATATTTTACAATATTCTCTAACTGCATATTTTCTGAATATTTTGAGTAGAATTAAGATCATTTATTTAGAAAAAGTATAATAAATTATAATTTATCATGAAAATTCTATTTTTATTAGATTTTTGCTTTCTTAATGAAATAAGAAAGAAAAGTATTTTAAAATGCTATTTCATGTAACAGTTGTATTATTAGAGTGAAAAATATAAACCATAGTTTCTAATTTCTATTAAGATTTCATTTCTTTCCCACTGAAATTAGGAAGGGAAAAGCTACAGTTAAGCTTAATTTCATTTGAACTTTTACTGCCATTCTTATTCTTTATTTACTTTATACATACTTGAAAAGCAGTTTCATTCTATCTTCTCAAAGTAATCATACTTGAAAAGTAAACCAATTTTTAAAAATCGTCATTGATGAGGATTATTTTTTCTTTCATCTTCAGGCTTCTGTTGCTTTAACCATTCCAAATCTTAAGCATAGTTCTCAACTTATAATACTAGGATTTGGATGTTGGAAAGTAAATGTTTTTTATGTGTATAAATTTAATAATTTGGTGTTTGAAAAGTAATCATGTGGGCTCAGTGGTAGAATGCTCAGTGGTAGAACGCTTGCCTAGCATGTATGAGGACCTGAGTTTGAGCCCTAGAAGCACAAAAAAAGAAAAAGAAAAATAGTGAAAGAAAGGAAAGGAAAGGAAGCATGTGTTATGGATATTTGTCTAATAGTTCTAGCCATAATATATAGAATTTTCAAAAAAATTCTTAAAGAATTAGCATCTTTAAGCTTAAAAGAATAATATTACATTGTTGTATTACAACAATGGTAGCAAAGGACTGAAGCAAACAGCATTAATTCCCAAAAGAAAACCTAATTTACTCTTCCCTTTTCAAATTTTTATGCAGATTTTATGGTCTGATCAAAGAACAATGTTATTTTCTCTTTGGATTTAAGAGAATGTGTATTCAAGAAAGTTCACCATTGTACCAATTTTTATAAAGCAACTTGTTTAAGTTTTAGGCTTATGAAAAGTAGCATATGTAATTTATCCAAAATTAATGAAGCTTTATGGAATTACAAGTTTTGAATTAGAGAGGTTATGTGAGTACTAACTTGAATGCCTGAACACATTCACCATCCTTACTTGACCAAAAATGAATCAAAAGTAATGATTTACCTTGAAGATATTGAAAGAGTTTCGAATAGCAGGATACTTGTTTTAAATAAGTGTAAATATTTAGTTTTATTTAGGGCTGGGGTTGTGGCTCAGTGGTAGAGCGCTTGCCTAACGTGTGAGACTCTGGATTCGATCCTCAGCACCACAATAAAATATAAACAAAATAAAGTTGAAAAATATATGTTTTGTTTAAATAAACCTTTACATTTATAGAGAGTTTATATCATTTAATTTTAGCCTCCTTACTGTTCTCAGGCATTAGTATAAAGTTATTATCAGTGTTCTCAAGTTCATGAGGCTCAGAAATACTGATTCTTACAACTCACAGATCCAAAGAATGCAATCCAGAAACCAAGTAAGTAACTCAAAATGGAAGGGAACTATTAGGCAATTGCTTGTACTGGCTTCAGTGACATGTTTCTTTCCATCCAGGCAGGCTATAAGTGATACCTTGAGAGTTTTTTGATTAAACATGGAATCAAAAGCACTGGGCTTAATTATGGTAGTTCTTCCCAAATTAATGTGTTTCTGAAGAAAAGAAATATGACGATAAGAAATATGACTCCTTACTCACCATATGAGTCAGTAACAGCATATGTAGTCTTTGCTCAGCATCTGAACACATGCAGGTCAAACTGAACTGCTGGTTAGCCCAATGAAGCCATTGACACCTTTGGGCAGTGTAGCAAGGTAACTGAGTTGAGAGTACAGCCCCTGAAGCCAGACTATTGCAGTTCATTTCCAATTCTAATACTTAGTTGTCTGATCTCACATAGGTTTCTTAACCTTTCTGTTCCTGGGTTTTCTCCAGATTATAATAAGTCAAAAAAGTTCCTGTTTCACAGGATTGTTTTAAATATTAAATGCAATAATAGATGTACAGTGTTTGGAATAGTATATAGCATGTAGTAATCACTATAGAAGTCTTCTTGCTATTTTATTATTTATTCATAATTATTTTAAAAACTAAAGTGCTGTGATAAAAGTGTGCTTTACTATAAAATTATGATAAAGCAAATTTTAAGAGAAAAGCCACCTTTTTTTCCCTAAATCTAATGTGATACTATATAATACAAATTAATCTCCTAATGATACATTTAGGAAGTTTTGTATTCTTAGGAGACTAAAATTGCACTTAGCTGCAAGTACACTACCTAAATATTAGCAGATATAGATAGAAACAAGATGGAAAACAGATTTTTAAAACCAAAAGAAATAAGAATTTAGCTGTCTCTGAGAAGGCAAATTGATTGACATAGGATGGTGGTATATTATTTTCTTTTCAAAACACATCTTGTCTTATAATGAATCAAATAATCTGAATGAAACAGTAATTTTTGTAAGTTAATCATCCGTACTTAAAAAAAAGAGTTTTGCGATAGATAAAAATTAGAAATGCAAGTAAATAACTTCTTATAATACCCAAAGACTGTTTGAATAGCAGAAATACCAGTCTTTGAATCAGTCATCAGATGACACTTCTCTTAAATTAAGTCTCAACTCCTTGCTCCGAGGAATATATATTACTTAAGACAAAGGCATTCCCTATGAGACAAAGGTCTTTCTCATATCCTTTCTATAGGTAATAATTTTTTGCGTTAGTTCCAGTAAAATTCTGTGGCATCAGGTAAATCCAACTATGCATGAATTCTGGATATCATACATAGCATGAGATGGTATTTAGAGCAAGAGCTATAGCCCTGACTTCCCATTATCATTTATAATTTATTCTTGACAAAATAATTATTAAGTACCTTTTAGTGTCCTATTTCCCTTTTCGTCCTCCCTAGTCTACAGAAATGGTTAGGAATGTTTCTTCTCGACTTTACAAACAGGTAGCTAAAAGTGGTAGTAGACTTATTTATAAATTGATTATGCACTCCTTAGAGCAACAAATGGTAAGTTCTTAGTATCTTATTCCCACTGGTGTTTTTCATAGCTTCCCCTAATACTGAAATAAATAAATATTTAATTTGTCAGCAAACCATGAAATCAGGATTTGTTGAAATCCTACCTGGACAGTTTCAATTAAAAAATGCATTTTGGTATACAAGTATCTGTAGGACAGAACACTGCAAAGATAGAAGTTGAAAGGTGTACTTGTAAAGTATCAAAATACAAAAATTGGGATATTTATAACACTTTTCCTTAAGGAGAGGAATTTATGTGCTATATCACTCAAAATATGAAATAACTGCTGGGCACAGTGGAGCATACCTGTAATCCCAGAGGACATGGCAGGAGGATCACGAGTTCAAAGCCAGCCTCAGCAATTTATCGAGACCCAAAACAATTTAGCAAATACCAAAATCAAAAAAAAGACAGACTGAGGAACTGTCTTTTGGAAGATTGGAAACAAAGCACACTGTGTGATCCTACATCTGAAGCTGGGGTCAGAAAAGGGACAGGAGTGTCACAGCTATTGAAATCTGAGTATTGTAAATTAGATAATAGTTTAATATCAATGATAATTTTCTCAGATAAATAATTATATTATGGTTATATAAGATGTTAACATTTGAGGAATCTGGATGAAAGGTATAAAGAAAATTTTTGTGGGACTTTTTTGCAACATTTTTGTAAATCTGAAATTATTCCAAAAGAGAAAAGTCAAAAAATATAAACAAATTTTTTTAAAAACTATGCCATAGGAAATAGTCTCACTATATTAACTATTATCAGTTAAATGCTTGTGGATTAAAGGCTCAATTATTGTTTTTTATTTTGGTACCTGGGATTGAGCCTAGGGGCACTTAATCACTGAGACATACATACCCCAGCCCTTTTTATTTTTTAATTTTGAGACAGGGTGTTTCTAAGTTGGGAAGGCTGGTATCAAACTTGCAATTCTCCTGTCTCAGTCTCCCAAGTCATTGGGATTATAAATATGCATGCACCACCATGCCCAGAAATAGTCCTCAGTATTTCATGACCTTGTGAATTAGGAGGAGTACTGCACATTTATTTTATAGAATGTCCTTTGGTTTGGTTTTGTCTCATGTTTCCCCATGATTGGATGGAGATTATGGGGTTTTATTTATAATACTTCAGAAGTAACATTGCACTGTCTTCAACCCATATTTTTTCCCCATTGCTCATTATGTTGACTTTGATCACTTGGCAAAAGTACTGCCAGTTTCCTCATTGTAAAATTAACTATTTTTTCCTCTGTGATTATTAATTATCTTACTAAAGAAATACCTTGAGACCATGTAAATCTTCCATTATACTGTGACCCACAGATTTTAGTATTTGGAAGCAGTAGTTTTCAATGTTTTGAATTCAAAAAGCAAAAAATAAAAATAGAGTACCTAGGTGCAAACAAATATATAAAATCCAACTAAGAAAACCTCATAGAAATTTCCAGACTCACTAGACAAAAATTAAAAAGTAAAAAAAGTGCAATCCCAGCAGACTTTAATGTTGTAATTCTTTAAGGAAAAAAACACTAATGGAAATTTAGATGGCAAAAAAAAAGTAATATATTGATACATTTGTAAACACTGCTTTATATCTTCAATGCTTATATAAGCATAACTCGGGGTTTTTTAATATAGAGAGTTGATGGACAAGGGCCTAAATATGTACAGAATTAAGAGGCTAAAATTAGGAGATAGAATGCATGCCTAGCGTGCATAAGTTCCTGGATTCAGTCCCCAGCATGGCAAAAAAAAATAGATAGGTGGACTGGGGTTGTAGCNTAAGTTCCTGGATTCAGCTCCCAAGCAATGGCAAAAAAGGAGGGGGGGGGGGGGGCGGATTAAGTGAAATCAACATAACAGTTTCATTCCTAAACAGTACTATCATAAAGATACCCTTTTTAATTCTTTTTCTATTCTTAGAATGGTTTAACCTGTTATTAACTAATTTACCGAGGCTGATTCTGAAAACAAATAGAGTTTATCAGACTCACTGACATAAATGCAGTCATAGAAATGGAAAACAACATGTGAGAATTTGTTTTATTTTTAAGAGGATGAGCAGGCACATACGAACAAATAAGTTTATGTTTGAACAATTCGTATGTGCCTGTTCATCCTCTTAAAAATCAAACAAATTCTCACATGTTGTTTTCCATTTCTTTGACTGCATTATTTATCTAGGGTGAACAAATCTATACAAACAAATAAGTTTATGTTTGAACAATTCGTAGAGATTTGTCCACCTTAGATAAATAATATGAAAATAAATCAAAATAGAAAGTTACATGTGAAAAAAACTGACATTAAGTTCTCTGAAAAAAATGAAATAAATATATTAGTATTATAATATACTGTGAGTTAAAGCTATGATATTGTTATTAGAAGATTAAATTAATAGAAATGTATTACAAGTAACAATAAAATTACAAAAATTTGAGTGCTAAAAGTTCATTTGTAAATTAGAAGTCTACAATGTACAGTTTATGAAAAAATATTATATTATGTGTATTAATCTTTAAAATTAGTAGATTATGAACATGATTGTGACACCCTCTTTTTGGGGAAAGATGACTTATCCTCCAAAATCACATTCTCCTGGCCCAATCTCCCATTCTTTTTTTTTTTTTTTTTAAAGAGAGAGAGAGAGAGAGAGAGAATTTTAATATTTATTTTTTAGTTTTTGGCAGACACAACATCTTTGTTTGTACGTGGTGCTGAGGATCGAACCCTGGCCGCACGCACGCCAGGCAAGCGCGCTACCGCTTGAGCCACATCCCCAGCCCCCAATCTCCCATTCTTATGAGCTATCATGAGAGTTGGGTGTTTCATCATAATACTAAAATGGGAAAGTGTGGAATTATACCTACTCTGCACCTTCAGATTAAGGGGTGAATCACAGCAGCTACTCAATGTAAGAATCATTCATAAATCAGATATACCAGCCAGGCCTGGTAGCCTGTACTGAAATCCCAGGAACTTGGGAGACTGAGGCGGGAGGACCACAAGTTTAAGGATAACACTGGCAATTTAACAAGTGAGACCTTGATTCAAAATAAAAAATAAATAATAGGGGTATGGGTATAGTTCAGTGGTAGCATACCCTTGACTTCTATACACAGTACTTAAAAAAAAAAAGTTAGATATACCTGTTTTATAAAACTGAAGTTTCTTATATATTAAGCAAAAAAATAATAATATAGAATCCAATGACTGACAGTCATGTGACTTTGCATTGTGCATTTATCACTTATTAAGGCACTTTTGAGACCACTAGGTACTTTGTCATCATAGTTCCCTTAACATAATAGTGGTATATATGATATTCATTCATTAGTACTTGCTGAATTTGGAAAAGAGTGGAAGTGATTATGGGAATTCCAAAAATATATTGTTTTCAGAGTCAGCTTTAAAATTCAATATTTAATTGATTTCTCTGGGCTTTTTTTTAGTTGTAGATGGACACAATACCTTTATTTTATTCATTTTTATGTGGTGCTAGGGATCTAACCCAGTGCCTCACATATGCTAGACGAGCACTCCACCACTGAGCCACAATTCCAGCCCCTTCTCTGGGTTTTTTTTTTAACATCGTAAGTATTTATTTGAAGGAAATTTTTCAACTGAGACAAGCAACAGAAGAAAAATATTGAAAACTATAATTCTGATTGTTAAAAATATCCTAGCATATCATAGACAAGCAAATCACTGTTTTAAAATTCTCTATATCAATTCTTTAAATATGTTTACTCTTCAGTTAATGGAACTTTGATCCTTAACTAATAACTTAGTAAATTAAAATATAGCATTCATCACAAATAAATACCTTCACTTTATAAAATAAATGTGTATCAGGAAAGTTGCTATTAAATTGAATTTACATTCCTTGGTTCATATTTTAAGCAGTAGGAGAACTTAAATGATAGAGCAAATAACTCTCTCACAGAAAATTGCTACTTATGTATTCAACATTTACTGAGGGCCTACTAAAGTTAATTCTTAGTAAGTTCTGAGAATTTCAAGATGAATAAAATGCTTTCCCCTAATCTTGAGCACTTCACACTCTAGTAGTTAAGAAAAACAAATTATTGTCATGCAGTATAGAAAGCATAATAATAATATGCATACTCCATCATAACGGTTAATTAGGAAACACAGATGACAACTAACCTAATATGAATAGGTTGTGGGGCCTTTGGAGAAAGAATTCCTAAAGGAGGTGATAACTGCTGAGTCTTTAAAATGTGTAGGAGTTAGCAAGGCAGAGAGAGGAGAGATTATATTCCTAGCAGCGATGACATTAGAGACCCAAAACTGAGAAGCAGCTTGGCTTGTGCATGGAACTGCAAGCTATCTGATTTCCCTTAGAGCATAAAGATGAGGTAGCATGGCTGAAACTGAGAGAATTGGGCAATGGCCAGATCATGTTAAACCTTATATATACACCATCTTAAGGCTCTCGGACATTATTGCTGGCAGTGAAAAACAATTGAAGCTATTTGAGCAGAATAGTGAAGATCATGTTTTTGCAGATGTTTATGCTTCTCTAACAGCCATGTGGAAAAATTATTTGAAGAAGACAGCTGGGTGCAGGCAGACCAGATGGGAGGCTAAAAGTTTGTCCACTCTGCTAGCCCACTCCTTAACGCCTACCTAACCTCATTCTAAGCGGACAATCCTGCCTCCAGTTTCATCACAAAAATTGAGGCATCTATTATTATCTCCCTTTATTAGCTGTTGTAACATTCACCTGCTGTCTACTTCATCCCTCACCCATCCTTACTCTTTCCTGAGTTCTCAGACAATGAGTTGATCTTTCCTAGTTCACCTCACTTCTACATCCCATGTGCCTCTTCCAGGACCTTGCTTGGTCAGTTACTTTCTTGCTGTCCTTTATCCCTGACTTTTCACTATTTGTTTCTTGCCTTCTTATGCAGATTTTCAAAATAGTTGTCTACACTCATAATCTCCAATCCCAACTTCTCAACCCACTGCAGTTTGACTGACTAACCTCCCAACAAAACACATATACCCACCCACCTACCTGGATCTTATGCAGTTGTTTTTCTTTTCCCTTAAAATTTTGTAACCTCTATCACTGTTTCCCAGACTGTGTACTGAGACAAGGAAACATGGCTACGTATGACATCTGTCAAGACACCATGCCAACTGCTAACTGAAGGTGGTATCACAGTAGAAACACTAGATTACCCTATATTTATTTTAATGATGTTTTACCTTTGTAAAGCTGGGTTTTCCTTGGTTGCTACAATTAAATGAAAGTACCACATAAAAATCAGGGTAGAACTGCCGCAGTCTGGCTGGGCACAATTCAGGAGCCACTTGTCAAAAGAAACTAACTTTATTTTTAGAACCACACACGCCAAACAAAACAGCTCCTCAGGAAAAACCCTCAGAGCCCAACTGCCACCACCGGCTTCCCACAAGGCTCTCTCTCCCACAATCCTCCTGCTCTTGAGGCGGATTGGCTGGGTCGCGTGGGCAGAGCCAAAAAAGTCCCCCAATGAGCAGCTGGGTGGTCTGAAAGGGCAGGAAACAGCCCAATGAGCATCACCGAAGAGGAGCCAATCAGCTAGATGTTGCTGGGGCCACTGTGAGCCAATCATCAGCTGGCAGTCTGAAAGGGCGGGGAAACAGCCCAATGAGCATCACCGAAGAGGAGCCAATCAGCTAGAAGTTGCTGGGGCGCTGTGAGCCAATCATCAGCTGGCAGTCTGAAAGTGTGCTGGGGCCCCTTCGGCTGTGGCTCTCAACATAGAACAAGAAGTGAAAGTGGCAGTATCCACTCTGATTCCAGGATGACTCAGGTGCACACATCCCATTATTAAGTATTTGTGATTAGTTAAGAATGAAATAGGGTTATTATTTTTTCTTCCAGTACATAGGTGTGATTTTTTAAATGGCTTCTAAGCTGTTAGGGAGATTACACTAAGTGACCTACTTACTTTTTTTTTTTTATCTTTATTTTATTTATTTATTTTTATGTGGTGCTGAGGATCGAACCCAGCATATCACATGTGTTAGGCAAGCGCTCTACCACTGAGCCACAACCCCAGCCCCCCAGTCACATTTTTCCCCATAATCTTTTTAAAATTTATATTTTCTTGGGGCATTATAATTATGCATAATCATGGGATTCACTATGCCATGTTAGTACATGTACATAACATAATTTGATCAATCTCATTCCCCAATACCTTCCCTTTCCCTCCCCTTATCCACTTGCTGTATTCTACTGATCTCCCTTCTATTGTTGTTATTATTATTATGAATTATCATTACATATGGGGGACTCTTTGTGGCACATTTATATGTGTACATAGCATAAATTAATAGATTTCCTTCACTAGTGCTTACCTATGCCCTCCCCTTTTCCCTTCCTCTCAATCCCCTTCCTCTACTCCTTCAATTTAATGAGATTCCCTGACTCTTTTTATTCCTTTCTTTTTGTTGTTCTTCTCTAGCTTCCACATATGGGAGAAAACATTTGACCATTATAAGTGGCTTACACTTAGCATGATGGTCTCTAGTTCCATACATTTACCAGCAAATGACATAATTTCATTCTTCTTTATGGCTAAGTAAATTGCCATTGTGTATAATACTACATTCTTTTTTATCCATTTGTCTGATGGGTACCTAGGCTGGTTCCATAACTTGGCTATTGTGAATTGCACTGCTATAAACACTGGTGTGCATGTATAACTATTCTATGCTTTATTTTATTTCTAAATACCAAGGAGTCATATGATTATTGCATTCCAGGTCTTTTGAGGAATTGCCGTGCTGCTTTCCAAATAGTTGTACTAATTTGCAGTCCTACCAACAATGTATAAGCAAAGGAGACAATTAAGAATGTGAAGAGAGAACTTACAGAATGAGAGAAAATCTTTGCCAGCTATTCTCTGACTGGGGATTAATATCCAGAATATATAAAGAATTAAAAAATCTTAATACCTAAAAAACAAATAACCCAATCAATAAATGGGCAAATGAACTAAACAGAAGAAATACAAAAGGCCAATAATTATATGAGAAAATGTTCAAAATCTTAGCAATTAAGGAAATCCAAATCAAAACTACAGGGAGCTGGGCGTAGTGTCACACATCTATAATCCCAGTGTCTTGGGAGGTTAGGTAGGAGAATTGTGAGTTCAATTTAGTAAGGCCCTAACAGACCCATTCTATAAATAAAATATTTTAAAAGGGCTGGGGGGTATGGCTCAGTGGTTATGCATCCCTGGGTTAAATCCCTGGTACCAAAAAAAAACTACTGATATTTCATCTAACTGAAGTTAGAATTACAGTCATCAAGAATACAAATAACAGTAAATGCTAGTTGGAGGGAAAGAACTAATTACTTTTTTAAATGGAACTGTTAGGCATTTCTTTTGGTTTGGGAATCACTAAAACAGTTAATGAAACCATAAAGATGCTGAGAATCTCTGACCTGTGCATTAGGTCTGTAGCATTGACCCCGAGGAGGCTTTCTTTGTCCTGTTTCCCAGTACCTTTCATTTTCCTTTCCCCTCAGAGACAATTGTTAATATGAGTTTGATGTGTATCCTCCTATTCAAATTTTTACATTTATTCTGATACTAGATATATAAGTATAAATCTTTTTCCTATGTGTGCTTTCAAATTTACATAAAATTATCATTTTAGGAAAAAAGGTTTGTTTTCCTTCATATATTGAGGCCTAATCTTCATTGGAATGTTTAAATGTGACAAAAGAAATAAAAATAAAAGATCCCACACTTCTGATCATCATATGCAAGTTGATCTGTCTCCAGTCAAAACTTCCTATTGATCTTCAATCATGTTCCATCATCTAAACTTGTTTGAAAGAACTTATTATATTATAGAAATTTCATTTCTAGAGAGAATATGAATTAAAGTTCATTATAGATTATATATAAACTGATTTGAAACTTCTGATACCAAATACCTTTATCCTATTTTTGTCTGTCTCTTGTTTTTCATTTGTTGTTTTTATCAGCTTCCTCACTGGTCCATCTGTAGTCCCAGGGTACTTCCCCATTGATACCAGTAATGTGGTGCTTGTTTTAAATGGAAGAGAAAAAGCAAAGATCTCTCATGCCACCCAGTGGTTATTTTTTGCACAGACTTTAATGAAAACTCAAAAACTTCAGCATCTTGCTGTGGTTTTGCTTGGAAATGAACTTTGTAATAATGACTGGATACTCAAGTTTCTCAAAAAAAATGGAGGCTTAGTGGAGCTGCTTTTCATAACATATGACAGCCCCTGGATTAATGATGTGGATATTTTTCAATGGCCTTTAGGAGTAGCAACGTAAGTATAAAACATGATTACTCTTTTCTAGACTGTAAGTTACAATAAATTGTTTAAAATGATGACATATTTGATTTTTCTTGGATCATTGAGGCCAAGGATAATCTTTCCTAAAGGCAAAATTAGGGTGTGGTCTCATTCTTTGGTGACAACAGTGATGTTTTCAGAGTATTATATTCTTTTTATGAGAACAGATAAGCTTGTTTTATTTTGTTTCAGAATTCTGAGATGAAGGATGGATATTCAAGCTTTATTAGGAGTACCCTAAAGAGATGTTTAGAAAAAAATGAATAATGATAAAATAAACAAAATTACTTTTAAGGCTAAATATAATTATATTAAGAGCACACCATACCCTTGGGTTTGGGGCTGGTTGAATTTGCACAAATCCCTTCTATAAAAGGAAAGATTAATTAAATGTGGCTAATTATCTTAATATATAATCTTTTTCCAGCTATAAAATACAAAACATTTTTTTTATCTCTCTGTTAACAGACGGTTTTAATTAAGATTACAGTAGCTTTAAGGTAAATTGTACTCTGGTGTAATACTGCACACCTGTAATCCCAGCTACTTAAGAGGCTGAGAAAGAAGGATCACAAGACAAGTTCAAGGCCAGCCTGGGAAAATTAACAAGAACCAGTTTCAACTTAAAAAATTAAAAGGACTGGGGATGTAGTTCAGTGGTAGATCTCCCCTGGGTTCTGTTCCCAGTATTATACACACACCCAAAAATGGTAAGTTGCCACTAGTACATAAACCTGAGGACAAGGATTGTTATCTCTTTTGTTCACTTCTAATTTTAGATTAAAGCCTAAAATAGTGCCTGTATGTGGTAGGCATTCAATAAATATTAGTTAAGTGGACAAATTATTTGATATGATTTTTTAATCAAATATTCATTATTCAGTCACTGGTTGCCAGATGTAGCCTTTGACCATTGTTTAGCTAGCTGCACAAATGTTAGCAGGAAAGCATGCTAGACAAGACATATTCCCAGGCCTACTTTTACAATATTCTGACTCAGTAGGTTTGGGTGGGGCTAGTCAGAAAGGTTTTTGTTAAATATAGCCAGATTTAAGAGCCTCTGAAAAAAATCTATCCCTTGAGAAGAGCCCATATTCGTAAAATGCTTTGAAAATTTTTACTTTTTCACAGTAGCATTGCATAACCTATCCACATAGTATAAGATGGATACTTATGATAATGCTAGTATTGTTGGACTAGGCCAACAATCATATGTCTTACAGATCAGTAATTCTCAACCAGGGGACAGTTCCCCACCCCACCCCACCCCACCCTGTCCCAGGAGACATTTGGCAAGGTCTGGAAATATTTTGGTTGCTGCAACTGGAGGGTGGAGGTTGCAAAAACTGGCATCTAACAGGTAGAGCCCAGGGGTACTGCCAAACATCCCACAATGTATAGGACAGCTTCCACAACAAAAGTTACCTGACCCAAAAACATCCATAGTGCTGAAGTTGGGAAACCTCATTATAGACTAACTGTAACAAATTATTAAAGCTTTGCTCTCATATGAAGGTTATATTTAGGCCTAGTTTGATCCTTGTTATCCCCAAATGCCCCTAAGAATGACTCACTTGCAGTAAGCCTTCCTTATGTGGAATAAAAGATTTTTTTGTTTGTTTTAATCTACTTGAAAAGCCCTTGGAATTAATTTTTCAGAATTCTTTGCTATAGCACCATATGTTCTATAATATTTCCTTTTTTCTGTGTGTGTGTGTGTGTGTGTATGGGAATACAGTGTGATGTCTGGATATGTGTTTACAAGGTGGAACAATTAAATTAGGCTAAATAACTAATCCATCAACTCACATACTTATAATTTTTATGGTGAACCGTTGAGAAGCTATTATTTTAGCAATGTTAAAATATACAGTGAATTATTTATTATAATCACCATTCTGTGCAGTACACCACTAAACCTTATTCCTCCTAACTGAAACTTCACACCCTTTGATCACTCTCTCCCTACTAAGAGTATTCTGTGATCTTCCCATCACCTGGCTAAAACATTAATTAAATCATGAATATAATGAATGTAGATGAGTCATTATGCTTTGAATTTCTTGAATTCAATAAGCCTAACAACTATAAGTGAATAATAGAAGTAAAAATAAAAAACAAAGAATTTTAGGCACAATATCTCAATGACATTTTTCTAAGAGATATCAATGTTAAATTTTTTCAAGTCACTTGATTCAGAGACTTTTCTGAAGTAAGTATAGAAAGTTAACAACTTTAGATTTAGAAATCTTATTTTAAGTCTCTTTCTATGTATAGTCCTACCTAAGAAGATGGAATGTAGGGATATTGCCAATCATATGTCATAAATTAACTCATATGTACTTATTTTTATAGATACAGGAATTTTCCTGTGGTAGAAGCAAGTTGGTCAATGCTGCATGATGAGAGGCCATATTTATGTAATTTCTTAGGAACTGTTTATGAAAATTCATCTAGACAGGCACTAATGAACATTTTGAAACAAGATGGAAATGATAAGCTTTGTTGGATTTCAGCAAGACAACAGTAAGTTCTGTTTACTTGATTCATCCATTCTGTTCTTCAGTCTGAGTGTAACTTTATGTACAAACACAGAAGGTTTCCATTGAAGCATTATTATCTCCATTTATACCAATCTTTCCCAAGAAGATACATTGGTAATTAAAACTGTGAAGAGATTAGGTTGTATACATTAAAAATAGGGTGACTGTCCTATAGCTGTAGTCCATCTTGAAGAAAAACGTTTGTATCTATCATTTGCAAATGTCACTTTAGGGTTTCTTCAATAATATTTGTTATTCTAATTTGGCACACAAGAGACTGTAAATGTCAGTAAGGTCTTAACTCCCTGAGATATTCAACAGACCAATTTGGTTTGCCAAGACTTGCCTACTTTATTTTTCACACAATCAAGAACCTGACACCATCCCGAGGACAGGGATTATATATTCTTCTTTGAATCCTCTACTCTAACATAGGGCCTTGAACAAGGTAGACCTAGGATAAATAGTGAGTGAATAGACCTACTAAGGTTAATTTTCTTCCATCTTTTATATAGAAAACAGGTGTTTGTGGAGTAAAGGAAGTAACTTTGGAATCATTTATGCTGTTTTTAAATAAACGAATGGAGTTTTTAATATAAAGCACATTCATTAGGGAACTAGTACCTTAAAAATGTTTTTCTAGATCTAGGAATTTATTTTTTTAATTTTAGAAAATACTCTCTTCTAGAATTCTTCCTAATCTACTGTGAAGGTAACTGCTGTATTCCAGGAATTGTTTTGTGATAAATATAATAGTGAACAAAAACAATCCAAGTTCATGCTTTCCTGGCACTTATGTGATTTTTGGAAGAGACAAGAACAGAAAATGAGAAATATCATGAAAAGTAATTAGGCAGAAGAGGGGCATAGAGAGGACTAGGGGTTCTGGATCACTTGGTATTTTCACACAAGCAAGGTAGGCATTAAGCACAGACCTGCAGAAGGTGAAGGGAGGTGAGCCTGTGTATATTTGAGAGAAGAGTATTCTGGCAGAAAAAAAAGAGCAAATGCAAAGATCAGAAGGCAGGAAAGCACTTTTCACAAGGGCCAATGTGTCTGCAGAGGAGTGGATAAGAACAGTGTAAAATAACAAAGGCTTTCAGGAGAAAGAGAATTATTCTTATAATTCCTCTCAATCCATTGAGCCCAAGGTTGAGTAGGTATCTTTGCTTATCATTGCTACTTCCAGACCATTCTCTTCTTTCCCTCCATAATACTCCCAACTTTAAATTTCATGCCCACAGACAAAATTGCAATTACTTTACTCTCTGAAATCATATACTGTCCCTTGGGTTCATCCCCCTAATCCCTTGAAGAGTTTTGCTTCTAGCACATTCTTAGACCTTGTCTGACACTAGTGTGGTGATTTCCAAATCTATCTAGATGGTTCTTCCATCACCTCCATCTTGCAGTTCCTTTACACCTTTTCCTCCTTGCTCTGGGCCCCCAGATTACCTTAACCATTTCCTTTCATGCTCATTTTTTAGACATTGTCATTACACATATCACATTCCCTCAAGGTGACCTCAAATTCTAACATCTCTGTACCATATTCTACCATTTTTACCTCATTCCCTGTAATAGTCTGACTCCAATAATTCAGCTAGAATTGACAGTCCTTTGTTCCTACTACCCTGTTTATCCTTCATTCCATCTATTCACTTTATTGTATACCCGACATAAATTTTATAGTCAGTCAGAACTGCATATCCCTTCAACTCCCCAAGTTTCTTAAACTGGCAATTCCCAACTGTAATTAAATCCAGCTCTCAGCCTACTCCATACCTGCACCCATGTAACTGAACATATCCTGACTTAACATATACGACTTTGAACCTGAAGTGCCCAGCAATCATCCTCTTCCTTGCCCATGCATTCTGCCATTCTCCTAGAAGACTGTTTCATCCCTGCTCTCTCCTGAACTGTAATGCCACCTCCCCATCTCTTTTACTTTATTATCTTATTTTTATGTCACTGAGAAAATAAAAACAGGAAAGAAAGTCTAGATTCCTAACTGATCACCCAGCTTCTACCCTTATCCCCTACAATCCATTCTGAACCCCACAACCAGACTGATGCTCATCATCATCAGGTCATGTCATCCTCTAATCAAACCCTACATGTAAGACACCCCTTAGATAAGGCCATTCAGACCTTATCTCCTATTTCCTTCTTCAGTTCCTCTGCTTCAACTATCCTGGCCTTCCTGCTGTTTCTGTAATACACCTGACACACTCTGTCACAGGCCTTCGTTCTAGCTTGCTCTGTACTCTGCTCTCCCAAGATCTGCATGGCCTGCTCCTTTACCTCAAACTCTGCTCAGATGCCACTATAGTGAAATATTCCCTGGTCACTTATTGCAGACTGCTACCCTATCCTCTTGCAGCTTCTCTCTTATTTTTCCACACAGCATTTAACACATTCTAGAAAACTTACTGATTTGATTTTTTTTTTTTTTTGTACCAGGGATTTAACCCAGTGTTGCTTAACTAGTGAGCCACATTTCCAGCTCCTTTTTTATTTTATTTATAGACAGGGTCTCACTGAGTTTCTTAGGACCTTACCTGATTTGACTTTCTTACTGTCCATGTTCACCACTAGAACTAGAATGAGAAGGGAGAGAAGAAAGGACTTGGCACTCGAAAAATAAAGATTAAATTAATATTACTCATTCAGGAATTTTTTTAGTGACCAATAGATTGTTTTTAATGTGCATCTATAAAATGTTCAAATTTTGGAGCTGGGGTTATAGCTCAGTGATGGAATGCTTGGCTTACATGTATGAGTAACTGGCTCTTATCCTCAGCACCACATAAAAATAAATAAATAAGGGTATTGTGTTCATCTACAACTAAAAATTTAAAAATTAAATAAAATGTTCACATTTTTAAGAAATCTATTTGGGCCAAGATTTTAGATATCTTTTGTCTGTCCTTATAATGTGTTCACCATTTCTGATAACTGACATTAAAAAAGACAAAGTATTTTCTTTCAAAAAGATTTGCTTAGTAAAATGAAACCTACAGTTATTTTTCTGGTTTTCCAGGTGGCAGCCTCAAGAAACAAATGTAAGTCTTAAGAATTACCAAGATGCTTTGCTTCACAGTGACCTCACTTTGTGCCCAGTAGGAGTCAACACAGAGTGTTATAGAATATATGAGGCCTGCTCCTATGGCTCCATCCCTGTGGTGGAAGACGTGATGACAGGGGGCAACTGTGGAAATTCGTCTGTCCACTACAATGCCCCTCTGCAGTTACTCAAGTCCAGGGGTGCTCCCTTCATCTTTATTAAAAACTGGAAGGAACTTCCTGCCATTTTAGAAAAAGAGAAAACTATAGTTTTACAAGAAAAGATTCAGAGAAGAAAAGAATTACTTCAGTGGTATCAACACTTCAAAACAGAGCTAAAAATGAAATTTACTGATGTTTTAGAAAATTCATTTTTAATGAATAATAAACATTAATTATTAATTATCTTTTGAACTAAGACATGATTTTTTAAATCATTTCCATTACTGAGTATGTGTACATATTAATAAATGTTCTTTAAATGTTGTCATAAATTCTAGATTTACACTGTATTTACACTGACCAAGTACACCACTTATTGGGCCACTCCTGTGTACAAGCCATAAATGAAAGTGAAGTTACTAAGATTCATTTCTACAGTTGAGTATTTCAGCATCTCTCATAGTAGTTACCAGTCACTGGGGGAGATGGTGGTAAAAGGATATAAAATTTCAACTAGATAGAATAAGTTCAAAAACTAGTGTACAACATGATGGCTATGGTTAATAATATATCAAAAGGTTTTAAATGCCAAGAGAGTAGCTGTTAAGTGTTCACCACAGAAGTGGTAACTGTGAGGTAGTGCTTATGCTGGTTAGCTAAAGTCACTCTACAATATGTATTTCCTTCAAACCCTAAGTGATAAGTACATACAATTTTATCTGTCGATTTAAAAACTTGACAAGAAAATACAATAACCACACTCTAAGGAAGCATTTTCTTATAGTCAAAAGACTGCAATTTGGAGTCTGACAAAACCAGGATTAAGATCTTGCCTCTACACCTTCCACCTGGGAACTGATAAGCTACAACTGAACATATCCTGACTCACATATATGACTTTGAACCTGAAGTGCCCAGCAATCATCCTGACTTACATATATGACTTTGAATCTGAAGTGCCCTCTTCATTCTGAGTCATGGTGGCTTTCAGTGTGAAATGGTGAAAAGAGCATCTCACAGGTTCCATTGTACATGTGAAATATGTAAGTTATCTAATATACATACTATTTAGAGTAATATGTTTTTCTTTTCCAACTAATTGGCAATAACTTTGGCTAATTAACACATGCTTATGTACATAACCTGGGAACAATCGAATGCCATGCTAGGAATGTATGTGGACAAATCTTTCAGAGTTAAGACTTTTCAGTTACCCAGGACTATTTTACATCTGGTTAAGACAGTTGCCTGGATGCAGACTTTAGTCAAGATTCATATAAAACGATGAACTGGAGCAGCTGGAACCCAATTAGTGCCTAAACTCAGTAGTAATGGTCATGGAAGTATAGAATAAGACTTTAGCCAACTCAAATTGTAGCACAAAGCATGAGGTCGGATTCTTTGTCCCATGAATTTGAAGAATAAAATCCATGGACACAAGGGTGAGAGCAAAGTAACAGGATTTATTAGGGTAATAAAAGAATGCAGAGCTTCCAAGAAGGGATTGGTCCCAAGAGAGGGATACCCAAGAGTGCTATTGTCTAGGTGTTTATATAGATCTATGGTTTAAGGAAGTCAGCCCTCTGCCCAATCTTGGGTAAGGCAGTTGGTGTCCACGAGGTATTTATGAAGCCTATAGTCCAATCAAAATATCAGTCAAGATTGTTTCTTTCTTTGGAATGTCATGGACCCCAGTCATGTAGGTCCTGATTTTAAAATAGCCTTTTTGTAAGTTTTTTAGCAAATATATGCAGGTGCTGTTTGTGCTCTCCTGCCAGGAAGTTACCCAGGAGCCTGTCTCCCTTCCTCCCAGCCTTATCTCTTCCTCCTGACATCAAAATGAGAGGGCTTCAAGCAAAGCCTGCCCGATTCCTGGGAGAGATGTGACTTTGATTAAACCCAGAATTTTAATTTTCAGGTCCTTGGGCTCAATCAGCCGTCTTGCCTGACTCCTTATTATCTCAGGACTCCTCAATTAACTGAAGACTCCTCAATTAAGCCTATCCTAGGGCTTCATTCCTATGACATTGGCGGATTTAACACCATTGTGCCCTTCAGGAAGCCTTTTGTCTCCTCATTCATTATATGAATGCCATGGATACTCAGCAAGTGGAAATCGCTCCACACTTTCTTAGACCTGAAGCTCCCACAATGTAACAACATCATCAGACAGGTTCTGGCCACCTAGATATAAAGGACTGGCAGCTGTGGTGGAGAATCAGGCCTATGTAACCCTGAATCACAAGCCTATGTAACTCTAAGGGAAAATGCCCACTTAATCCCCTGCTAAAGTCACTAATGGTAGCCATGTTAGATCATGTGACTTCTGCTTCTGTCCCTCACTTTGGGGAATCGCTGCGGGCATTTGATTCAGTGTATCCCATTGGTAGGCTTCCTACTGACCCTAGACATTGGTATTAAAATAGAGAACTGAGGCAAACATCTAGCTCAAGACATTTGTGAGTCAGGAAATACTGAGAACCTGGGAGTCAATTTTATGCAAAAATAGAGCAGTAGACGCAATGGAAAAGGAGTTACGAATCAGCAGTGAGGCTGTGAGAGAAGTTAAGATGCTAAAACATTCTCAAAGAGAGATACTGCCTTCCCCAGAGCTGCCCCAGTGGTCCCTGATGGCTTAACAGCTCCAGCTTTCGTGAGTTTTGAGATTGCATTTTTTTGCCCCCATATGTATCTTTAGAATTATCTGTTCTGTCCCACCCCTCCCCCTGCTTACCCCTCCTTGCTGTGGCTACTTAGCTGAGTTCTAAACCAAAAGAGCCTAACCAAGACAATGACCAAATGCTTCATCTTCCAGAGTTCCCATTTTGCCTTTTCCTTGGAGAAGAGAGCACCCCAGATCCAAGATTTTGCATACCAGCTCTTCTGACTAAGTGAAAGAGGTCTATGAACTGTATTTTGCAAGACTGGACCATCTTTCTCTTTATGTGGGACTCATTACTTCCCATAATCCTTTCAAGAATGCTTTCTGCACTGATGTATTTGTTGCTAGAAAGACCTTTGGAAAGTCAAGCCCATGGGGCAAGAGACAAATGAGTCAAAACAAATGTCTCAATGTTCTCCAACATGCTTTCTTAACCATACAGAGTTTCTGGGTAACATACTAAGAGGCCAACTCTAGGTCATCAGTTGTCTCCAGAAGTAGTGAGAAATCTTTGGGATTTGTAACACAAAGCTGGAGTGCATACAGTTAAAAGTCCCAAAACCTATCAAGATCTAGATTCAATGTTCATAATTATTTAGAAATATATCTTCATTAAGTCAAAAGTACAGTCTAAGGCCAATGCTGAAATGGACTCCATGTTTCAGGTTTCTTTTCTGGCCAAACCAGAGCCTTAGGAAATGTTACCAGGTGCCAAAATGCATTCAAACATCAAATATTTTCTAACACATGCTATATACAAGAACTTAACTAAATGTTAGGAATTTATAAAACCAGATATCAAAAAACAAATCCTATTCTGAAGTATTCACAGCCTGATAAGGGAGATAGTTACATAAGTAGTTACAGAACGTTTATGCTAACAATTCCAATGGACATTTATAAAAAGCTGTGGGAATTCAGGAAAAGTACTGAGTGACTAATAGGCAGGGAGCATATACAACATGAAAAATAGATGATTTATGTCCCGGGCAGGATAAAATGGGACTGTGTGATCGTGCTACCCAAAATGACATGCTTTTCAAAACTTTTAAATTATTTCCAGAATTTTCTATACAGTATTTTCAAACAGAAGTCTGTCATCAGTACCTGAAACCTCAGAAAGCAAAACTATAGATAAGGAAGGACTGCCAGAGTTCTTAATCTTCTCAGAAACCGAGTCCCATTTGCTGAGAGTTGTCTGGCACATGACTTGGCATCATCTATGGGTCAATGATTTTCAAAAGACTTCATTTAGCCCCCTCTGGATGTCTTTTGTACACCTTAAACCACATAACTAAGCTGAATTCATAGTTGTCTTCTTCCAAAAAACACACATGCAAACCTATTTGCTCTCATTCTTTATCTCAGAAAATGGTGTCACCAGTCATGCTGTCCCACCCCAGAATCTTTAAATTTCTATCCACTCCACGGCCTTCCAATTACTTACCAACTTTCTGTGCACTTCACCCCTCCCGAAACTCTCCCTGGAAGAAGGCCCTTCCCCTCCATCCCCATCACCTCTTCCTCTTCCTAAAATGCAAACTTGGT
Organism: Marmota marmota marmota; assembly: GCF_001458135.2. Lineage (NCBI taxonomy): Eukaryota > Metazoa > Chordata > Mammalia > Rodentia > Sciuridae > Marmota > Marmota marmota. The sequence continues at coordinate 43,012,024 of NW_025999853.1, read as the reverse complement.
CTCCTCTCAGCGGGAAAAACCACAACTATGTGCCTCCTCCACCTCTCCAACACTCACCACCTCTTTGGTTTCATTGGTACAAATTAGTCGTTTCTTGTTTCAATATACTTTGAAAGTAAATCTGAAATTTCAAGTTCTTTGAAGGAAAAGCTCTACACAGAGAGAGAGATCCACCCCTACAGCAAAATCCCTATCCATCACAATCCACTTGAAAGCATCTGTGGCATTTTGCTGTCTATGGAAAAAAATTAACTTTTTGTAAATCGTTACTCCAAGGTCCTTCCTCGTCTGCCCCTGGTCTGTTTCTCCAGCCTCCTTTTCTTCCTCCCCTCCAACAAGTGCTTCCAGCCTACCCTCACTCACGGCTCAGTAAAGGCTTTCTTGGTCATGCTTTTAAACAGCTTTTTTCTCTTTCAAGAATGCTCCTCACTCTTCTTCCAACCCCTGTAGCTTCTGCAGCAGCAATAAAATATGTTATGCTTAGCATTATTTTAGCATCTAAAATAATATTTCTTTAATTCAGTTACTGGATGCAGTTTTCTTTATTGTTAATCTACCTCCTCCCACCATAGTATAAAATTTGTCAGAGCAGGAACTCTGCTTCTAAGTCACAGAAGGAACTTTTGTCTTGTAAAGGTCAGTTACTTGAAGACTCAGAGCAATAGGATCAATATCCTGTCTTACACATGTAAAAAGAAATGTAAATCAAAATGTTCCAGGAAGGATGTCCATACTATGAGTAAACTCACATCAAGACAGATTCTATTTTGTACTGGAATGAAATAATGAATCCAAGAGCCTATCTTTTGTTCTAGTAATGAACCCAGAAAACTTAAATGGTACTCTTGCTTTTTGTTTAACATTCATATGTTTAAACTGGTGAAAACTTGTACTTTTACTGATTTTTTAATTTTACATTTTATTTAGTCAATTTTTTAAACAACAAAGTAATCTTTTTTTCAGGTACTGAATTTCTACAGCAGAAAAACGTTTACATTACTGAAATTAATTCCAATTTAAGAACTCATGAAATATCACATAAAGTTCTACCTGTACGTTATGTTATATGACTTACAAAATAATTTAAGGTTGAAAGCCTTTCTGGCAAGTAGAATTTCTGAAATATTAAGTTTAATAGAGTATCAACAATTTCTAATACATCCTCCATAAATACAGAATAATAGCTTATATGTCTGGGAATTAGTTTTCACAAGCATCACCGATTGTTATTAGCTATATTTGTTACCAAGAAAACTAATTAAGATACTATGTGAACAGAATTGAAGTAAGACAATTAGACAAAAATATATCTTTAAGCTTTAGACACTTAGCTGGGCCATTTTCTACAGCAGAAAGACAGATTTTTTTTTTTTAAAGAGAAATCATCTGCTCCCTTTCTGACTTGCAGTATCACTTCCACTATTGAAAATTATGGTGTAGGCTGTTCAACTGTCAGGATGTTATCTTTGTTGAAATAATTTTATTGCAATGTTTCACTTGTGTCCTGATTTATTGCTAAAATGACATCCAAAAGAAGTAAATTATGCAAGTGAATAGAGAATGCTTTTTGCAGTCTTGTAGGTGACAAACTTCCACCCATGATTTCCACGCATCTTTCTTGTTTAAAATAGATTTGAGGGCTGGGGCTGTAGCTCAGTGGCAGAGCACTTGCCTAGCGTGTGTGAGGCCTGGGTTCGATCCTCAGCACCACATAAAAATAAACAAATAAAATAAAGGCATTCTGTCCATATCAACTACCAAAAAATTTTTGAATTAAAAAAAGAAAAGATTTGAACTGCTTTGAATATATTATCTTATTTACCTTTCCAAGATGAAAATGGAAAACACAGTTGTTGCAACTGCACTTCTTAAAGAAGCCTGTGATGAAACCTTAGTTTTGAGAAACTCACAACAGAAGAGGAATTGCCCTGTCAGGCTATAGGGGCCTCCTCCTGTTAGGGGACAGACAGATATAAGTGATGGCAGCATGAGGATAAGGAGGAAATTCTATAAAACGGACCCACTGTGCTGACCCTCACATTTTCACTTTTTTTTTTTTTTTTTTTACATTTTCACTTTTAAAAAGCCACTTACCTGCAACCCTGCCTGGAAATGTAACATTCCTTACTCAGCAAAATATCTGTTAGCAGGAGAAATGCAGGACCTGAAATGCTGGTAAGAAAAACACAAATTACCCTCAGGGGGAGGGTTTTTTTGTGACTCTTACACAACCCTGAACACAGAACTCAGGAAGATAATTTTTCCTAACCATAAAATCTGTAAGAACAGCATGGGCTTAAGTGACCTAGAGTTGTCATGGCAGTGGGGACTTGAAAGTCTGATGTTATCCTGCTGTCAGTCAAAAATAAAGAGGTGACCTGGACAGAACTCTCTGGAAACTTCCCTGGGACCCTCAATAAAATTAGAGGGCAGGAGGGGCATGCTGTTCTTTCCTCTCTGAGAGGACCCACTGTCTCCCCTGAGTTTTGTCCCCTTTTCCCCTTTCCTGTCCCTTCAAATAAATTCATTCCTGCTACTCCAACTGACATGTCTGAAAGCTTTCCAGCCTGACCACAAGAATCAGGGTGTGAATGGGGGTCTTCGTGCTGCCCGGGTTTCCCGGCGGACCCCAGCCCTGTAACACTTCAACCACTGCCTCTCTCCAAATTGGACGCTGATCCTTTCCAGTAAGACACATTTGGGTCTAGATTTCTAAAATGTTCCTTGTTCCTTCATTTTTATGTATAAGCTCTTCTTTTGCAATGTGTTACTTGCAATGCTTGATGTGTTCACTAAAACAAAGCAGAACATGTGGTAGTGGATCATTAACTCAGGGCAGACTTCTAACTGGTGCCAGCCCATTATATCAAACAGGCTTTGTATTCTTCACTTTCTTTTGCTAAAACTCCAGGGGGGATCTGTGTTCAGATTTAGTGAACTTCAGCAAAGCTGATCAGCTCATGTCATCTACATTCAAACTTTTGATACTTTGTTCCTCGTGGATCCTTTTGAATTAATTTTGATGTTTTTTAGAAACACTGCATGAAAATATCAATCCCTTTGAGTTGTTTGGCACCTCTAAACTCATCCAAGGAGAGTGTTTCACTCCAGCACCCAAGTCCTGGTCCTGGTATTAACCCACCTGTATCTCACTGGCTTACAAATATTTCTTATCTACATTTCATCAAAGCGACATCTTAGCTGCAACCTCTGCAGGGCTCCACAGACCTGAGCTCAACTTGGCTCCACCTGTCTTCTCCTTTTAGAGCTAGAAGAAGGAGTAGACCCTCTCTGTGATACTTTGTTTTCATGGTCGAAGGCCAGAAGAGAAATTAATGACATACACCATGTTCATGCCTTGGATTTTAATACTCCTGCCCAAAACTGGTGCCTTCTGGAATATTCTGCTCATATTCCAGTGGCCAGAGTAATCACAGGGACAAACCTGAATTCAAAGTGATAAAGGTATATGCTCTGTCTTCTGAAAGAGAGAAAACTTTGGGAAGAATAGTTCAATTTACCACACCTTATTTGACTGAATTTTGAATTCTGGGAGACATATATTGGTGTCCTGGGGCTATCCATAAGCATTCCAGTTCCACTATCCTGAGCACATGGTAAGATTATACTCATTATAATGATTATACTCATTACTTTGGCTGGTAGAGCATAGGTGACGTGTTTCATTTTTAGGAAGAAGTGTTAAGAGTCAACCAACATTCACCTCATTCCCTGTATGGCAGTTATGTGAAGATGGACCTCAGTCAACCTGCATCCTTGAGTGAGCAGAATCCCCCTGACAACCCACAATGAATGTGGAAAAGGAGGTAAATAAATTTTTGGCTATGTTAAGCCACTGATGCTAGAGACTTGCTTGTTGTCACAGCATAACTTAGCCCATTCTGACTAGCCCATTGGGCTTTTTAGGGATGGTTCTCCTTCTTATTGTCTACCATATGCATTTATAGAAAATAAAAGATAACTGCTCTTCCCTGACAGGGAGCCCAAAGTTTCTAAAGCTAGTAGGTAAATGTCCAATGAGTAACAGGAGATATACATACCTCAAAGTATCTCTGAACAATATATTTACTGGTTACAAAAGAAAATAAAATAGAAGCTCACAGTTAAGAAAACTGATAGACACCAACTTATTAAGTGATGAATACATTATCAGTAATAAGATAAAAATATCATATACCTCCTGATAAATACAAACATCAGTTCTGTAAAAATCCTGGTAAAAACACATACCCCAAATCTAACCCCAAGAAAACACTAGAAAGAACCAAATTGAAGGACATTATTAAAAGTAGCAAATGGCCAACATTATCCAGACACAAATGAATAAGAAGAATAGTATGTGGAAATTTATGTGACAGAGAAACATTGCAGATCCCATTGGGAAACAATGTACACTCCAGTAAGTGGTAATGGGAAAACTACCCACATGAGGAAAAAATGAAATTCAATCATTTCTCACATATGCAAAAATAAGTTCTAGGTAGATTGGAAGTGTAGCTCAGTGGTAGAGTGCATGCTTAGCATATGCAAGACCCTGGGTCCAATCCCCAACACTGCAAAAACAAAAACAGAAGACAAAACACACACACACACACACACACACACACATTATAGGAAAAGTTGATAAATTTGACAGCATAAAAAGAGAAGAGAAAGAAATAGAAATAGAAAATTTATGAAGTGACTATAACTGGCAAAGTTTGGAATTCAGAATATATGAATAACTGCAATTCAAAAAAGAAAAAAAAGCAACCTAATAGAAAAATGAGTAAAAGACAATAGTCCAGAAGAAAATAAATGTCTACAAATCTCCAAAATAATCAGGAGGTCTTCAATGCTTGATGAATCTGAATACCCCTCCCAAGTTCACCAATGACCCAGAAGAACATGGATTCATATGCAGAAAGTGGGGTTCCAGAGCTTGCTGCCAACCATGATACCAATTCATCTTACAAATTAAAAAACGAGTATAATTATTTTTTATTTAAATTAGATAAGTGATGTGATGCAAATTTTTTAAAGGAGCAAATTTTAGACTGACAGTAGCAACAGTTAATTATAAAGAAGTCTCTTAGAAATACCATAGAGCTAGAGATGAAAGTCATAAAACCCCAGATGGTGTAGTTCTCCAGTAGGACCGTGAACTTCATCTTTGCTAGATGCTCAGTGATTGAGAAGCATCTGACTCAGCTCTGCCCATCGGTGATAAATGGCTGCAGAAAGCCTACATTCGTTCACTCGTTCACTCAGCTCACCCTCCAACTGACATGTATAGATCACTCCCATGTCCAAAGCGTCTTGGAAGACATTCTCACCATGAACCAGGGATGTCAGTGTAGCAACAGAATCAGCACTGCAATGTCAGGAAATTCACCTGAGCATTTACAAGAAATCACAGAAGGTGGGGAGTGGGAGGAAAGGCAGGAAGAAAGAGGGAGGAATGGAAGGGAAAGGAAAGAAATGTGGCTCTTACAATAAAGACTGTGATTTATGCTGAGCCAGCTTCTCTTTTAGGAGAAAAAGATCACATTGGAGGACTAAATAAAGATCATGATTAAAAGGAACACAGTAGAATTTGAGGAAAAGATGTCAAGTCAAAGGCAAATTGTCAATTAATAACAACACTTAAAAGCACTTTACTGAGGATATTTCCATGTCACAAAGACCTAGAAGTGAGAAGGAAAAGAAGCCTATAAGCTATTTACATCTTTATTTGTCCATAGTTGTATTTATCTACTTATGAAAAATAGATACCGATAGACTGGGATAAATGGATAGATGGATGGATGAATAGATAGATAGATGTAAAATATATGCGATTTTTATCCTCATATACTAAATATAATTTCATAGTTAACAAACAGAAATGCAGAAAGCCTCAGTTTTTATTGTTTCACAGTGGAAAGTGGGTGCGCCCTCCACCGTGCACGTTCAGATCGTTTCCACAAGAGGGCGCCGTGAAACCGCAGAGAGGGCGGTCATTTTCCTGACTAGAGGTAATTCTCAGCTGAAGAGTTCTGGAAAAGGAGAACCAGGCATTTGGACGGGTAGGCACAGTGCTGCTTTAGAACCAGGGAACAGAGCATCCCGGGACCACCTCCCACGTGTAATTTTCTGTCAAGCACTTTTCCTTTACAACTTAAGAATTAAATACTTGTGAATACTATCAAGACAACATCCCTTATGAGAAGCTTTTTGTTCTTCTTGATGTGAAAAGAGAAATATGATTACTTATATTGTACTGAATGTGACACATTCATTAGATCTTCATGAAAATTTCACTTAAATTTATTTAAATGTAATAAATCCTACTTAAATAACCATTAAGGCCAAAGGGAGTGTAATCCTATTTTCCTATGGGGCATTGTCCTGGGTTCATTGGGCCTCTCTCCTGTATTGTGCCACATTATCCGGACAACTCAAGGAAGAGGAAAGACAAAGACCCAATAAACATGTAAGTATATCCATCTTCGATAGTCATCAGAGATATGCAAATTAAAATTAAAAGGAGGTACCATTCTAGACTCATCATACTAGCAAAAATTTAAAAGTCAAATTTGAGTTTGCAGGAAAGTGGGCACCTTCATGAACTGCTGGAGGAGTTTAAGTTATTAGAACCACATTGGAGAGCAATTTAGCACATATAATAAAGTTAATGATGCATACACTGAGATTCAGCAATTCCACTCCCCCCTTAAGTTGAAAACTTGGCATCACATTAGACTCATTATTCCCGTGAGTTATCAACTCACCCTCCTATCAGGAACTCTTACACACGTGCATAAGGAAACAAATTCAAAAACAGTCATAGCAACATTTTATAATAACAAAAAAAATGGAAACAACATACTATCCCTCAATAGGAACCTAGAGAAATAAAATGTGGAATAGTCATTCAGAAGAAAATTAATGAAACTATGTTGACTACAGGTACCTGAAGCTACATGATTGAATATTGTTTTGAAAGTAGGAAAAGAATACATGCAATGGGATTCTACATAGCAGTGAAAATGAGTGAGGTAAGCCCGTGTACAAATCTTGTACTAGATTCCCAAGACTGCAGTAAAAATGGCTTAAAACTTAACGGCTTACAACAACATAAATTAATTATCTTAGGTTTTTAGAGATAGAAACCCACAATGAGACTCCCAGGACTAAACTCAAGGTGTCAGTAGGGTCAAGGTGTCCTTCTGAAGGCTTTGTAAAATAATTAATTTCCTTGCCTTTTCCAACTTCTAGAGGCCCCTCACCTTCCTTGGCTTGTGGCCCCATCCTTCATCTTCAAACCCATTAATTCCATCTGCAACTTTAATTTGCCTTTACCATGATAAGTAACATATCCTCAGTCTAGAGAAGGAAAATGTTTTTAGGCTCAGTGGCCAAACCTGCAAAATAAACTGATGGGGGGAGGATTAGCAGAATACAAATTTCACTGATCTTAAAAGTTTTACGTGACACAGGGGCAGAGGGGATGATTCGTAGATAAGGAAAATAAATAAATAAATAAGCAGATGGGCCTGGAAGCTTTTACCCCATTCAAAGGTTGATAAATTTGTGGAGCAGTGTCAAGGCAAAGTAGTTGCATTCCTCAAGACTAAAACACTCAGGGTCACTCCAGGTGAACTAGGCTGCATAAAATAATCACACAAGAGACAGAGATTACCTTTTTCTTTGGGTCCTGTGACAGCTCCTCTGACCTTAAGGGTCCACAGAAAGAGAGAGAGGAGCACATGCTGAACCCTTTTATTGAAGAGAAGCCATTCAAATGAGGCAAGGGGTCAGGTTCCAGGGGGTTGAGTCTAGCTGCAGGTTGACTGACCTCTAGGAAGCCCACACCCAAAGGCAGAGCAAGACAAGAGGACACATAAAGGGAGTTTCCATGGAATATTCTATCCCAAACAGGGCAAAGGGGTAATATTATAAAAAAAAAAAAATTGTGAGTGTAGCTCAACCCCCTTGGGTGACACACCTATATCTGAAGGCATACCTTCTACTTCCCTGGCTGGGACAATGCCCAGATCACCACGAAATGTAGTGATTGGGCTCTGACCTTCAGGACTGGAAGGTGTGCGTCATTCAGAGTGGCTCCCCACACAAAGGAAATGTTTCTGAACATTCTAGGAATGTGGAAAGGTAAACATTTGGAAGACACTACTAGTAGATTAGGGAAAGCTAGTAAGGTTAGTTTATGTGGACTCTCCAGGTACCATCTCTGTCTTAAGTAATTAGAGTGGTTTCCTGCACAGCCAGGTAGAGGAAGGGCAAGAGTTCTTCCTGTCTGCATTTTCTCAGATGGCTTCACCTCAAAATAATCCTATGCCAGAGTGGCATCTGTTGATCCCCACCGCAGACATTGGGGACTATGGTCAATTAAGGTGCAGCAGGGTAGAGACATAGGAGCAACACTTGTAGCAACCATGGCACTCATGAGAAATTGCTGAGTCTCAAGGTATTGAAGAGTTAGACTTTATCAGATAAGTCCAAGTTATTTTCCAAGGTGATTATACCAATTTACACTCCTAGAGACCCATTTTCTTGAATAACTGGCCACTCAAGTTTTCTCTTGAGTTAGCTAAATTTCTAAGCAGTAGGGAAGGCTTTTTATTTGCCACTGAAGTATAAGTGTTCTTGAAGCCCCACTTCTTGCCTATTGGTAAAGGTGAGACGTCAGTTGGATGTTGCTCATCTATTCTTCAGGTCTTCTCCCTCAGTTTAAGAAATCACCTTCCCTGACCCCACAGACTATCACCCCATGTTTCTGGTTCCTGCTGAGATGCCACTTCTTTGCAATGCCACTTCTTTGTTTGGCTTCCCAACCCCTTCCCAGAACCCTGCAGAGTTTATCAGGTTTAGGAATTATGCACCGGTTTCCTGGCTCTTATTGGGTCTGTATTCCACACTAGTTTGTAATCTTCTTGAAAGGGGGAAAGGGGCTTGTTATATTCATCTACACATGCTCAGCGTGAAGCACAGTGCCTGATACATAGTTTCATCTCCATAAAGATCTAAATAGCCAAGCATGGTGGTACTCACCTATAATTCCAGTGGTCAGGAGGCTGAGGCAGGAGGTTCGTGAGTTCAAAGCCAGTCTCAGCAAAAGTGAGGTGCTAAGCAACTCAGTGAGACCCTGTCTTTAAATAAAATATAAAATAGGTCTGGGATGTGGCTCAGTGGTGGTCAAGGGCCCCTGAGTTCAATCCCCAGTAACCCCCGACCCTCCCCCTAAAAAAATCTACTAAATAGATGACATTGTCCTTAATCCAAACACTCTTAGCTTGAAACAGAACATGACAAGTGTTTCCATGAGCAAAAAGGTTATTCAATTCAGGTGGGGTGGTGCACATCTGTAATACCAGTGGCTCAGGAGGTTGAGGCAAGAGGACCACAAGTTTAAGGTCAGCCTCAGCAACTTAGTGAAAACCTGTATCAAAAAAATATAAAAGGGGGCTGGGGTCGTGACTCAGCAGTAGAGCACTCACCTAGCATATATGAGACCCCAGGTTCTATCCTCAGCACCACATATAAATAAACAAAATAAAGGCATTGTGTCCACCTACAACTATATGTGTGTGTATGTATTTTAAATATATATAAAATATAAAAAAATATAAAAAGTCTGGGGATGTAGCTCAGTGATACAGTACCCCTGGGTTCAATCCCCACCAGTACAAAATCAAAGAAAGGAAAAAAAAAAAGGTTATTCAAGCTTTTATACTTTATTTCCATTTTGACCAATCATAAAGAGTTTTCTAAACTTCCTTTCAAATTCCCACCAACTCCTCTTGTTATTCCATTTCTCCCTCTCTTATAAAACCCTTTGTATTTTACTCTATCTTTAATAGATTCAATTCTAAGAGAATGGGTGAATTTGGCAATGTTGCAAACAAAAGCAGAAAGTCCCGCTTTGGTTTTCCCCCATCTCCAGCTCCAAGTCTGCAGACAGCTCTGTTGGACTGTCAGGATCACACACAATCAATAGCTGAGATAAATCATCATCTGATCCTCTGGCACAAGACAGCAAGCCAGACAATAAACCAAAGACCCCAAGTGAAACCCATGATCAATGATGTGTCTCAAAGAAAATGCCCAGCAGACAAATGGGGTTTCTGACGGCTCCTGTGCTTGCATTTTCTTGTAATCTCATTAGGATACGCACCTCTTTGTCTCCTTGTAGTAAGTTTCTCAAGTGTGCACTGACATTCTAAACCCACATTATTACAACATCACATTCATGAGTCAGAGAATAAAACCTTAAACCTGTCTAAATCTAATTTCCGTGTGTGTGTGTGTGTGTGTGTGTGTGTGAGAGAGAGAGAGAGAGAGAGAGAGAGAGAGAGAAAGAGAGAGAGAGAGAGAGAGAGAGAGAATCTTCCTTTAATGTGGTTATGGATCTATATATCCTAAGTTTTAGCTGATGTCAATAATGACAAGCGCTTAAATTTACAAAGGGTTTCATGTACATTAGTGCATTTAATTTGATATATTTTAGGTGAAATGACTTCTAGATAGGCCCATCTAAGCCATTGCAGGGCGAGAAGCTGGCAGCAGCCTCCTCTGGTCCTAGCGAGCATGTACCCCTCAGGTTGTACCATCCTGCTGTCAGTGTTCTGCTCCCCAAGTCAGCTCTTCCCATAGTGGCCCTCCAAGAGAGGGGGCTAGGCCTGGAATTTCTCCTGGCCAGGAAGACTGGCCATGTGATAGATGAATCAGAGCTGGGCTCTATAGCTATGAATAACTGTTATGGGTTAGTGTCCTGCTCCCGTGTAATGACACTCTAACAAGGACTTCCTGTGCCTTAATCCAAGCATTTCAGGATCTGCCAGACATTACTTTGGTTTTTTAAAATTTGCAATTAGAGAGAAACTAAGAGACAGAAAAAGTGACAGACTAGACAAAAGGTTTCAGCTTCCCCATTATCTCTTGAAATAAGAACACCAAAAACAGAGGGGGTCATCCACTCTGCTCCCACCTTCAGCCTCCAATGATCCAGATGGCCCAGGGCTCAGGACTGGCTCCATTAATGGGGACTTGAGGAGCAGATAAGGGAGGGGCTGTCTTCTTCCTACCCCTGAGCCACTGCCTGTACATCTGGGTGACCGTTCAAGAGGAGAAAAACTGTTAGAGGTTGTGGTGGTAGCGAGATGTTCTGGTCTATTTCACTTTCATCACGGAGATTTTGTGGGCTAATTAGTAACATCCAATCACAGTTATTCTGGGTTTTTGTTGTTGTTGTTCATTTGTTTTTGTTTTATTTTGTTTTTCAGTGCTAGGGATCGAATTCAGGGCCTTGTACATGCTAGGCAAGTGTTCTACAGCTGTCCTCTTCCCCTTGACTCTGTAATAGAAATACTAAAAATCAAGCAAACATAATCTCTTAAGTAAAAATGAGGTCAGGTACTAATTCCTAAAAGAAGCAATAAATGAGTAATATTCTGTTTCACTGTCACAAATACATAGCCAACAACACAGTGGTTAAGTGGTTAGACTTGGGAGCAGGACTGCCCTGATTCTGAGTCTGGCTTTGCTAAGTACTTGATCTATGTCCTTAGGAAAGACTTGTCACCTTCTGCACCGGAATGCCTTCATCTCTGAAATGGGAGTGATAATAGCCCTCACTCAGGGCTGCAATGAAGACTTAATGAGCAACTTGTGTGACGTGCTTGGAACAACACGTGTGCACATCCATACCTCTAGACAACTGCTCGCTGTTTTTATTGTTGTCATTCTGGGAAGAAAAATGACAGATCCTTGTGGAACTTTAGTTAAAATAATAGATAGTAATCACAATTTCTGATTCCAAATTGGATTCTGAGCCCCTCAAAGAGATTAAGCAATGCAGACAATCCAAGCACTAGGGAGAAGCCAACTGGAGAGCGATTTTGGCCCAAAGGTTTCTCAGGGCCCTCCATGGGAGCCATTATTTAATTTGCTTCCTCGTCCTCTACAGTGAGCTCTGGTCCTAATCCACAGCTTACAGCTGTGCCCATATGGTATAAACTGATGAAACTGGTTACCCCACCTTCATTCAAGTAGCCTGTCCTGGGTTTATGAAACTCAACTAGAGCCAGCAGCAAACCAGAGGTTCCAAATCAAATTGGAAGAGTGCATTCGCATCCAGGTGTGCTGCTGAAGGGTCTCAGGACACCCAGGTACACTTCACAGGAGATGCTCCCCCTGCCAGGACACACTGGAATTTCTGCCTGTAGTTCAATCAGGATCAGCTTCTCCAAAGCTGCCTTCCCCAAACTCTTCAAATTCTGAACACAGCTCTGAAATTCACAATGCCATTTCAAATATATCCTTTCCCTCAGTCCCTCTCTTTCTCTCTCTCCTTCCCTTCCATCCCTCCAGCTCTAAAATCATATACTCTTTTCCCTATTTTATAGGGAAGTGGGGCAAAGGTCAAATCAATAAAATGATGGAATTTCACCTTCAAATTCAGGACTCTTTCTACTCTGCCTCAGTTGCCTCAAATTGAATAGATCTTACTCTCAGAGCCTTCTGCTAAAGACATTGAAATGTAATCCATCTTACTTTCATCCTAAATGTCATAGCTCTTTATCTCTTACTTTTGTTCATCCTTCTTCACTTTGATAAACTGACTTCATCAAAATTAATTAAGGGAGAGTCCAGGAAGACAGAAAAAAATTGTACTGGCAGAATCTGCTTGGTCCATCTTGATCCACTCACGAAAATTGACTTGATGTGGATTGAAGACTTAAATGCAAGCTCTGAGATATATAATTCCTAGGAAAACAGTGGGAAAGCTCCTTGGCACGGGTCTTGGCAGTGGTTTTCTTGGAGATGACCCTAAAAGCACAGGCAACAAAAGCAAAGTAAACAAGGGAGAGAACATCAAACCAAACAATCTCACGTGGCAAAGGAAACAACCAACAAAATGAAAAGGCACAGAACAGGAGAAATACTTGCAAACCATACATCCAATCAGGAGGTCATACTCAAAATATATTAGAAACTGATACAACCTAATAGGTAAAAAACAAAAACAACAACAACAATAAAAAACAAACAAACAAACAAATAACTCAATTACTAAATGGGCCATTTTTCCAAAGACATACATCAGGAGCTGCAAATGAATCATTGCTTTTAACTGTGTAACCCCAGAGAATGAGAAGCCTCTCCTAGGAATCCTTCAGTGCTCAGTGCTGGGGCACCAAGGGGAACACCCATTTGCAAATGACTCCTGTTGATAGGGAGAATTCCTTGCTTGTCTTGGAATGTACTAGTTCAGAAGCCTTGAATTCAAATCCCCAGCTGCCCTGAGGTAGAAGAGATGGGTGCAAACTGATAAGCCCCAACTAGGCTGTTTTGCTCACAAACTTTGTCCTGTTTATTTCGGAAGAAGCCTTTTCTCAGTGAATCCCTTTGATGTTTAAAACCTATAAAATAAACACACAGGGTCTCAATCATTGTTAGAACCAGACTCCATCCGAGCTGGATCACCCAAGTCCCACTTCCACTCATAATTGAGTCTTTGCCCTTATTTCTTATAATTTTTTTATTTTTTTTAATCCAACCACTACCTGCATTCCGAGAACCGTTTTGTGCTGCACAGATGGCAGTAGAGACTCATACGAATGGCCATTGGGTATGTGAAAAGATACTGAACATCATTAATCATCAGGGAAATGCCAACCAAAACCACAGTGAGATATCACACATACCTGTTAGGAAGGCTCTGAGCAAGAGACACGAGATAACTAGTAAGGCACCGTTCAAATTCTGAACAGAGCTCTGAAATTCACAATGCCAGTTCAAATATATCCTTTCCCTCGGTCCCTCTCTTTCTCTGTCTCTCTCCTTCCCTTCATCCCTCCAGCTCTAAAATCATACCAGGGGCACCCTGGTGCTCGGTGGGTGGGAATGTAGATTGGTACAACCACCATGGAAAACAACATGGAGATGCCTCAAAAAATTAAAAATAAAACTGCCATATGATTCAGCATCCCCACAACCGGGTACATATCTGAAGGAAATGAAACCCCCATGTAGAAGAAATAGCTGCCTTCCCATGTACATTGTAGAATTATTTACAATAGCCTAAGCATGGCCACAACCTAAAGGTCAGTTGATGGATTAATGGGGTTTTTCAAAAATTTGTGTCTATGCAGACAGAGGAATATGATTCAGCCATTAAAAAGGAAATCCTGCCATTTGAGACAACATAGATGAACCTGGAGGACATTATGCCAAGTGAAATAAATCATACATGTACCAAATGATCTCACTTATATGTGGAATCTCAGTCAAACTAATAAAAACAGAGAATAGGAGGGTACTTGCTAGAGGTGTGGAGAGTGATGTAATATACCTAACATACTGAAATATCCCTAGAAAGGTGATTGTAATTAATAATATTTTATTGTATACTTAAAATTGCTAAGAGTAAATCTTAATTGTTCTCATGAGAAGAAAAAATGCACTTATGTGAGGTGGTGGATATGTTAATCTAATTTTGACTGTAGTAATTATTTTATAACATATCATATATGAAATATCAACATAAAGATGTTCTTTGATTTACAATAGGGTTACATCCAAATAAATCCATCATAATATGAAAATATTTTAAGTTAAAAATATGCCTAAGCCAGATGTAATGGTACATACCTGTGATCCCAGCTACTCAGGAGACTTAAGGCAGGAGGATTACCAACTCAAGACCAGACTGGGCAATTTAGTGAGACCGTGTCTCAAAAAAAATAAATTAATAATAATAATAATAATAATAATAATAATAATAATAGCTGGGATGTGGTTCAGTGGTAGAATGCCTAGGTTAAATCCCCAGTATCAAGGGGGAAAAAAGTGTTTACTACGCCTAATCTACTACTGAACATCATAACTCAGCCTAGCTTACTTTACACATGCTTCAGAATACACAAAGCTTATTTTATAATGAAGTTTTAAATATCTCACATAATTTTTGAATACCATATGGAAAGTGAAAAATAAAATGTATTGGTATGTTTTGGTACCATTATAAAGTCAAAAAATCATAAGTAAAGGCTGGGAATATAGCTCAATTGGTAGAGTGTTTGCCTCGCATGCACAAGGCCCTGGGTTCAATCCCCAGCACCAAAAAAAAAAAAAAAACCAAAAAACTCACAAGTCAAACAATCAAAAATCAGGACTATCTGCACATGTATATAAAATATTTATAACCTATAAGTAAATATGTATGTATCTAACATGGAAATGTACAGTCAATTTTCCCTCAATAAAACTGTGGAAAGAAGACTGTGTGATGTAACTAACATGGAGCTCTGGAGTACATCAAATGCTTGCAGCCACCAGGAGAAGGCTGGACAATTAACTGCAGTTAATGTGGTCGATTTCACCTCTTTTTCTCAGTGTAGCTCCCCAACCCCGAACTCAGCCCTTTGCCAGTCATCTGTGTACATGTTCCTGAAGCAGCTCATATACAGCTTGTGGGAGCCAAAGTGAGCAAAAAAGACCCTCTCCTCTAAATATTGGGGATCTCTGCTCTGCTTACTGGTTGCTGCTTCTGATCACAAAGGCAGCCATTGTGGTACCCACCATGTTGCTGCAAGCCTGTTCCCTCCAGCTGAGATAACTTCTAGGGAATTTAAGTATCCTGTATTCTTACCCCCATCTTTACCCCATCCCTCCTAATTTTTCTTTTCTCTCCTTTTTGGAGCTAGACATTAAATACTGGCACATTCAAAAACAACTACTTATATGGGGAAAATTAAAAAGTGATTATACATGCCCAGGAAGAAGTTCAGGCTCAGAGAACTAAGAAGAACTAAAGTTTGTACATTAGTCTGGACTTGTCACATTATTGATTCAAATATCCAGTTTTCAATAACAAAAACAAAAAAATCACAAGATTAAAAAAAAAAACAAAAAGCAAGAAAGTGTGGCTCATCTGAATAGAAAAAAAAAATGGTCAGAAATTTTTCCTGAAAAGACATGATGGCAAATCTACAAGACAAAGACTTCAAAACAATTGTCTTGAAGATGTTCAAAGATCTAAAGAAGATGCACAGAAAGTCAAGAAAACAACGTCTGAACAAATCAGAAGCATCAATAAAGATTAAAATACTTTAGAAAACTAAAAAGAAATTCTAGAGTTAAAAGTACAATAACTGAAATGAAAAATCCACTAAAGAGATTCAAATTCAAATTTGAGCAGATAAAAGAATCAGTGAACTTGTTGGTACAATGAAAATTATTGAGTCTGAGGAACAGAAAAAAAAAATATATGATTGAAAAAAAATGTGAACACAGCCTAAGAGACCTGTGGAATATCATTGAGCAGACCAAAATATGCATTGTGAGTTCCAGGAGGAAAGACACAGATAAAGAGATAGAAAGAATATTCAAAGAAGCAATAGCTAAAAACGTATCTGTTCAAGTCTTTTGCAGCAGGCAACAAAAGAACACAGACAAATAGAACTTTATGCAAATTTTTAAATTTATGAATCAAAAGACACTATCAGCACAGTGAAAGGGTAACACACACGGAATGGGGGAAATTTTCTGCATATCACATATCTGATAAGGGATCAATATGCAGAATATATAAACAACTTCTAAAACTCATCATCAACAAAACAAACACCCTGTTTCAATGATGGCTAAAAGACTTAAACAGATCTTTCTCCAAAATAGGTATACCAATAACCAATAAACACATGAAATGTTAATCAACATCACTAATCATTAGTAAAATGCAAACCAAAACACTATATTATTTCATATTGCTTAATGGGTACAGAGTTTTGGTTTTATAAGATAAGAATCATGGAGATGGATGGTGATGATGGCACACCAGCAATGTTAATGCAGCTAGTGAACTATATGCTTAAAAATGGTTAAGTTTTATGTATGTTTTGCAATTTTTTTTTTTTTTGGTGGTGCTGGGGATTGAACTCAGGAGCACTCAACCACTAAGCCATATCCCCAGCTCTATTTTGTATTTTATTTAGAGACATGGTCTCACTGAGTTGCTTAGTGCCTCACTTTTGCTGAGGCTGGCTTTGAACTCACGATTCTCCTGCCTCAGCTTCTAGAGCCGCTAGGATTACAGGAGTACGCCACCATACCCAGCTTATGTTTTACATTTTTTGAAAAAAAAAAATCAGAAGAAAATAATTAAGAAGACCTCTTATAAGACAAGGAATCCAATTTTCAAACTACATAGCTTGCCAAAATGATGTCACTATTCATTTGCGTTTTTCAATAGACAGTCATTTAGCATTTCTGTGTTCTAGCACTCAAGCATGCTGCGTCAACTTCCAGGCCAGAAAATGGACCAAACAGATAATGAGGACACTGTATAGCGATGCTCTGGCCAAATGACATAAGATGCTGTGGGGATGCTTAGGAAGGGCACTTACTGTGTCCCACGGGAGGGTGCTGAGGACAGTTTTCCTGGGATGATGCCATAGCTGAGTTTTAAAGGTGGGAAGACAGGCAGAAAGATGATAAGGATATGGAACGCGTACACACTCGCGTGGACGGGCATGGATGTCCTGTGAGGACCCATTCAGAAGATGGCAAGAAGATTTTTTCACGCAGAATCATTTGAGATTCAATGGATACAGAAAGAAGTCCTCTTGGAGCTTCCCTTACCAGACTAAAACCAGTAACTTCTGTAAAATGGGGCTACCAAGAATCCTCTCTCAGTGGGGATAGTGATGGGCAGGTGTCAATGCCATAGAGAAGATGGAAAGACTACTAGCACCTGCCCAAGCCTCACCACAAACTGCATTGTCAAATTAATTCACACCCCAGAGAATGAACCTCCAAGGATAAGGCAAAGTTTTGCCTCCCTAAAGGTTTAAAGCAGGGTAACAGCCCCTGTGTGATAGTGTGAGGAAGGGGAGAGGTGCATATGAGGAGCTGCAAGAGTGGAGTGTGGCTAAAACAAATACAGGCAGGGTTTGTGCCCGGAGATGTCAATCATGAAGGGTCCTCGAGTCTGTCACATGTGCTTTACTCAAAATAATAAGAATCACTCCTAGGACCTTGGAATTTGGAAAGGATGTAAGATAGGGCCAAAGGCAAAGGCAAGTTGTGTCTGCTGCTCTGCTTCTGACTTGTCCTTATAGATAGGGATCTGCAAACTTTTTAAAAATTTTAACCCCAACAGTAAAAATGTAGAATATGCAACTCCAGTATCTGTTAGGGCAGTGAAACTATTCCGTATGATATTGTCTCAGTGGATGCATATCATTTATACATTTGTTAAAACTCATGGAATGTATGCCTATAATTCCAGAAACTTGGAATGCTGAGGCAGGAGGATCACAAGTTTGAGGCCAGCCTTAGCAACTGAGCAAGACCCTAAGTAATTTAGTGAGACCCTTTCTCAAATAGAAAAGGGTTTGGGGATGTGGCTCCGTGGTAAAGCATCCCTGGGTTCAATTCCTAATATCAAAACAAAACAAAATTTAAAAAACATGGGATGTACAATGCAGAGTCAACCTTAACCATACACTATGGACTTCAGTAAGCAAGCTTACCACTCAAAATATAGAGTGTTAATAACGGGAAATGAATGAAGTGGGGAATTCTATGGGAAGTCCTTGCCCAATATTTTTTTGTAAACTTAAAACTGCTCATAAAGCGAATTTTAAAACAGTTGAAAAAAAAGAAGGCAGCAGTCATTTTAACTGACTTGAGAGCTGCTGCTTTAAAGGAAGACCTGGTTTATAAAAATTTGAACTTAAATCAAAAAGGTAGAGCAAGTGATAATTGTTTTTCGAAAATGTTCTTTCCTTTACAAAAAGTTATACCACAGGATTCTTTTAAAATTTCCTTTGTGCACTCACGAGGAGCATCTGTCTAACTAGGAGCATAAAAAGAGGAATAATAACTCTACAGACTGTGTTTCTGGAAAAAAAGTAACAAATCCGACAGCCTCAAATGTCCTGAGTATTATAGCGACTGGAGTATAATGGAAAGAAATGGGAGGGGTTTTTCCTAAGAAATAAACATTAAAGATAAATGTAGTCCTTGGCATAATAAATATTTTGGTTACAGTTTGCGCTACATACTAATCCATCTTTTGATTTTGACAATTGAATTGCAGCTGACATTTCTTGCCTTTCCGTCATCTCTGAGTAACAATACCATCTTTTTCTTCTATTTTTGTATAAGTGATGGGATTCAATACTTTCATCAGGATGGGCTCATTGACAATTCATATTCTGCTTATGCTGTGTTGCAGCCACATGTGAAATCGTAGTAGGATTTCAAAAGCAGAAAGTAGTAGCTCTGATGAGAAGGCTGTTATATGTGGGTGTTTGGAAGTTAGCAATACGAGATAAAAGAAAGCAAATTATGTTTTAATAATGATTTGTGCAGAATGGAAACAGGTGACTTTGAGCAGATGGCTAAAAATATTATAAAGTGGCTTTTATTCAATGAAAATGAAAGAATTTAAAGTCCTGATTTATTTTTTGTTTTAAAAAGTTCTCTTGAAAATCACAGACAAGTGTTTTTTGTTTTTGTTTTTGTGGGGGGGAGCTAAATTATACCACTGAACATTTTGGAATATTTATTAATTATTCTCTTTTGCCTTTTCTCTTCCTGAGATGTTCCATTTCCTTTCCTCTTTCTTTTCTGTTCTTTCTCTCCTTTTGTCTCTCATTAGCCTTTCCTGCACAGATTCATCCAGGGATTCAGCTAAACTCACCTTTATTGTTTCATTCTGTCCTCTTCTCTGCCAGAGAATGGGCATCCGGATGAAATTGGCAAGGTCTTTTGACAGCTTGTCTTTAGTCTCTGCTGCCAAAAAAGTAAAAATGGGTATTTATACGGTCCATTTCAACAAGCTGCTATTATATTGTGGGCCAACCATCTTTTAAAAAAAGATTAATATTTCTTGATTGATCACCTGGAAAACTGCGCTGGACTGATCCAACCTATGAGTGAATGGAATTTTCCTAGATTTGGACAGGGTTCAACAGTGTCTTCAGGTGGATACTCAGAAGTGGGTTTTCACATTTGGATTTTGTTTACACCAATCACAGAGTATGGGGCTCATAATACTGGGTTGAACCATATGAAATTATCACTTTTATGTCAAAATTAATCAAATATCAGCAATATCATATGGTTCAGCCTAGAAGATACTCAAAAATGCCTGTTAATTAGAACTGAATAGACTATAGAAATCATCCTATACAAGATTTGAAATGGTGTATAGGAAGTTCAGAAATGCAGTAAATTACTAATAAACTACAAAACAACTCCCATTAAGACCAAAGAAATTCTCATCTACCCTTGGAAGTTCCAACAGGAAGTAAACAGGACACAAATAAAATCTAGAAAGTTTTCCACAATTGCAATGATTTTTGCTATATATTTGGAACTTAGCTTTCTGCACCAAAATAATAACAATGACAGTGAAGACAACCAACATTTATTTAGCACTTATTATGTATCAGATTTGATGCTAAGTACTTTATATATACTTTTGTGTTTGATCCCTACCATAGACCTATTAGAATAATTGTCTCAATCTTATCAATGACAAGGTTAAAACAAAGTTTTTGTTATCTTTGAGAAAGTAGTCCAGTTTCTTAGAGACACATTAAATTGAAGAACATTCTTGGCAATGTCTTCAATGTTACCTGAATAAATGTAGAAGATTTTTCATAAGGATGTTCTTTTAATATCTTTTGGCCTTGAGCAAAGATTCTCATGCATAATAATTAGCTGGAGATTTCTTACCCTCCTCAAATTTGAACCTTATGATTTCTTTGCTCCTCAAAATGTGATTCTTATGACAGCACTCTTGACATGGCCTAGGAGCTTATTAGAAATGCAAAATCTGAGGCCTCACTCTGAAGGAATCCAAAATGTATTTTAACAAGATCCCCAAGTGATTTGGATGCGCATTAAAGTTGAGAAGTGTCATTTTAAGTGTAAAATATGTTCCAGGTTTCTGAATTTTAAACGTATTCCCAAAGTGATTTTGATGTAGGTGATCAATGATAAGATCACACTCTATAAAACATTGTCCCAGGATTTGATACTAAAATGCAATCCACAGACAGCATTACTGTAAGTAGTTGGGAATCAAGTGATTGCAGAGTCCAGACCACATGCAATGGGTAGGTGGAGCAGTATGTTTTCTGATGCTCTAGCTGAATCCAAGAAATAAACATAGGATTTGGCAGGGCTTCACTACTTTTTATTCCCTCATGTAGAGGAGAATGTATCCTTTAAACTAAGGGAAGTATCAGATTGTCCACTTCAGACATAAAACTATTAGAAGCCAAAACACAGCTAAAGCCTGTGTGAATATGGCTTGATATATTTGTGTTTATATTATTTTTGGCGCGGCAGAGAGGTTACTGGGGATTGAACTCAGGGGCACTCGACCACTAAGCCACATCCCCAGCCCGTTTTTGTATTTTATTTAGAGATAGAGTCTCACTGAATTGCTTAGTGCCTCGCTTTTGCTGAAGCTGGCTTTGAACTCGCAATCCTCCTGCCTTAGCCTCCTGAGCCACAGGGATTACAGGCATGTGCCACCATGCCCTGCTCTTTATGTTTAATTTTTTAAAAAATGATTTAAATATAGCCAGGAAACAGTGACACACTCTTGTGATCCTAGCTACTTGGGAGGCTGAGACAAGAGAATTGCAAGTTTCAGGCCAGCTTGGCTATTTGGCAAGAACCTGTCTCAAAAATAAAAAGGGCTGGGGATGTAGCTCAGTGGCAGATTATCCTTGAGTTCAATCCCCAGTGCCAGGAAAAAAAAGAAAAGAAAAGAAAGAATTAAATAGTTACCACTGGGCCCAGGTGATGTAAGGCACATGATCTATTTTGTGACTGCAGGGAACCTGGTACATTTTTCACACATGCACCTAAAGAATGAGAGTATAGGTGGCAGAGGTAGGCTTGATGGGGGGCAAATCGAAATCAGTCCTTTTTATAGTGAAGAGAATAGCTGCTACAGGCTGCAGTGGTAGCTCCGTAGTATAGCACTTGCCTAGCATGTGTGAGGCACTGGGTTCAATCCTCAGCTCCACATAAAAACAAGTACAGTAAAGGTACTGTGTCCATCTACAACTGAAAATATCAGAGAGAGAGAGAGAGAGAAAAAATAGCTGCCACAAGGTGGAGCAAAGTCACAGAGTACTGGTGTGAGAACCACAATCCTGGTTGACTGTCTCCTGAACTTGGGTCACCCTGGTTTTCTGGATTTTAACTCACAGGCATTCTTCACATGCAACTTTGTTGGTCTCTTAAATATGAGGAAGATAAGGAGAACTTGAAAATAGGAAATTATGAAAGAATAATTGACTTGTTAATTACACTAGCTGGATCAGAAAAAAAAGATACACACACACACACACAACAATAATTAGTTGTCACACTTATTTTTATTATATGTAAAACTTCTTCACAAGTTCACATAAAATCATAAGTCCAGTGGGAAGCAGAATGAAAAATTGGAAAGAGCATCCAGTTTGGATGCAGGCAGATGTGCACTGGAATTCTGGCCTTGGTAGGCCTTAAGACATTCACTGAACATTCTAAGCCTCCAGACCTTCTTCTGTAAAATGAGGACAGTCCTATCTACCTTATAGGGTTCTTGTGAGAATGCCCACAAAACGCTAACCTTAAACGGTAATGCCAATTTTCAACAAGAATAAAGTGCTTATTAATATTAAGGCATTAATATTCAACACATTTTATTGACTGCTTATTGGCCATGATGATGAAATCATAGATAATTAAGATATTGTCTCTGATTTTTAAAATACCTTTTTACTAGACACAATTAAAAATGAGATTATAGCAATTAAAAGAACCAAAATAAATTTTAATGTGTAAAACAGCTTATGAGCACAATGGTTTGTTGTTGTTGTTGTTGTTGTTGTTGTTGAAATGGGCATCTCTCTTTATTGCTCAGGCTGGCCTCAAACACATGTGCTGAAACAATTTTCCCAAGTAGTTGGGGTGACAGGCCTGAACTATGATACTATGATGCCCAATTTGTAAGCACTTTTAAAGGATTATCTCAGAAAGTAAGTACCACATCCCCAGGCGATAGGAACTAAACCATTTTACATTTAAGAAACTGAGGCCTAGGGAGGTGCAGTATTTTCACCACTTAGGAAGCCGTGGAGCTAGGTAGGTTTCACCTCTGTGTACCCTGTCTCTGGGCCTTTTTGGACCACACTAATTCAGGTCTAGACTCAGCCAATGATTCAGTTCTAGGGTTTGCAATCTCTGCCTCCACATTGTATTTCCCAGATATATACATGAACTAAATCCCATTAATGCCATGAATCATATATGAATCCCATTTAAGTTTGACTACAATTATCACTTGAGTGGGCTGCCCCCCTCTGGTGGTCTCTCCTCATGGCTAACCCATCCTTCCATGCTGCCAACAGTTATCTTTATGCAACACAAACCTGATCATGACACTTCTCTACTTAAAAGGCTCTCTATTGTCTACAGAACTATGTCCAAGAGCTCATTATGACACACACAGCCTCCCCCAGCTGGTCCTGACTTTCCTTTCTAACCTCTGCTTTGGACGTCCTGGCTCTTCATTGTATACTCTTACATAAGACAGATCCACAAGCAATTAGGGAAGCCTGGGATGCCACAATAAAACCTCCTGTGCAGCAATAGATAAATTAAAAAAAAAACTTTAAAATTTTGGTTTGGAGCTTTCCTCTACATTCTATTCTCTTGTAATAAAGTTAAAAGACTTGCTAAAAAATAAAATAAAAAACCTTAAAAAAGAAATAAATTTAAAAAAGAAAAAAAACCTGTGCAATTAAAAACAATATCCACACTTTAAATTTTAAGTTATTTTCCACTTTCTATCTGACCTGGTATTTGGGTGAAAATATCTTGTAACCCTATTTGTAGGTCCCCAGAGTACAATGCTCCTTCCCCCTAAAATGCATTCCTTTCTCTTGCTTAGGAAAGCCAACTTCTTACTGATTGTCCTTTAGATTCCTTGGTTTAGAGTGTGACTCAGTGGTAGAATGCTTGCCTAGCACGCATGTGGCCATACATTTGCTTCCACCATACACCTCAAAGAACAAAAGGCCATTTAAACCCTGCTCAAGTACCACGGCTCTGTGAACTCTACTCCCCAAACCTTCTCATGCAATCCCTTTTTCCCTCCTCAGGGCTCCCAAGCCCATGTTCTTACAAGAGAGAGTATTTTGTCTCCTACAGAAAGAATTATTGTATTGCTTGTAATTATTTATCAAGAGTAGACTGTTTGGGGCAGGTTCCCAATCTCTGAATCCCTAGTTCTTAGGTGTTCGGCTGGCTGTAAGAACACGAAAGTTTATCGCCTAATACATGAATGAATGATCAAAGTCTAAAAGTCTCTCTTTATATCTCAGAGGGAAAACATTTTGTCATGGACACGCCTTTGGACACATCACTTATATAAATCAGAGCCACAGTATTTGAGAAGGGATTTGAAAGGAGCCACAAAAGGTGCCAAGTGGTAAACGTGTCTGGGAAGGGTGGAGAGGGGGAGCCAGCGACATCCTCTGAGTGACTTGTTCCTATACCATGCCTTTCCCACCATTCTAGAATCTCCAGCTACTTCCAGGATGCAGAAGATAAGAGTGTTCAAGATGGGTGTTTCTGTCCTCCTCCACTGAAGAGCTTCTCCCTCTGATTTTTAACAGCTAGGTCATTCACAAGACAGTGTTCAGTTTTCGTACTGGGGTTCAACATCTTGGAGTCACATCTCTTTCTGTTACAGAGACATCCAGCTCTGCACTTCCCCAATGTGTTCTGAAAAGAGCCTCACAAACGTCCCCACCCTCGGCCGAAGATATCTCCCTGGTCAGGAAGGGGCTTTCCAGCTGCTGGAGCCGCAATCGCGGCAGCAAGCGGAGCGGAGCCCCAGCAGAGGCAGACGCAGAGGGCGCCGCCCACGGCTGCCCGGGCTCGACGCGCGGGGCTGGGTTGCGGTTGGC
>NW_025999853.1:42971846-42985968 GCF_001458135.2 Marmota marmota marmota | reverse complement strand
CTCCGGGTGGGGTGGGCAGGGAGACGCCCCCCGCCACTCGCTAGCTGGAGTTTGCGCGGCTGGCCTCTACGGCCTCGGGTTCCTTTTGGGATCATCGACGGCGGCTCAATCCCGAGAGCATGGTGCCCGCGCCCGGGTTAATCTAGTTCTCTGTTCGCTCCTTTTTCCTCCTCCTTCTCCTCCTCCTCCTCCTCCTCCTCCTCTTTCTCTTCCTCCTCCTTTCCCTCCTGCCGGTGCTGCCTCTGGGTTCCCGGCGTGTGGGAGTACAACTCTGCCTCTCCAAGGAGACCGGCTTGTGACCACTGAAAAGAACTTGTTCATTGAAAGCAAACCCGGAACAGCTGGATAATGTCCACCCCCAGCAGATTCAAAAAGGACAAAGAGATCATAGCCGAGTATGAAAGTCAAGTCAAAGGTAAGGATGGGAGCGGCTGCCTTGCTCCTTTTGTGTGCCTTCTTGTCATTGTGCTCGTGGAGTTGCGTTGCTAACTTGGTGTCTGCGTTTGAGGAAGGTGGCGAGGGACAGCTGGAGCCCTGGCTGAGCCGCCCAGGGCTTCCTACCAGCCGGTCGCAGTTTCAACCCCAGTCCCGTCAAACCTACAGGGAGCTAGATACCGAGTGGCTTCCTGGGGCTGCCAGCCGCACCTCCAACAGGGAGAGAACTGGCTGGAAGTTAACCACCTTTGGCTGGCAATTTACACTCGCAGGCCGGCAGCGCTGGTGGTTTCAGCTCAGTTATCATCAACATCATCATCATAATTCTTTTTAGATGAAATCATTGTCACAACATAAGATTTCTATGGAGTCATTTTGTAGAGTCTGAACACCAAGTGGTCTAGGGCTTCATAGAGTGAAGGCTATTTCAGACATTTACACTCTCCACTATTAATTTATTAAGGCAAGCTCCTCTTTTATAAAATAGCTTTATAATATAGCCTGGCAGTTAAACCCAGCAGACTAGTGGGATCTGACTCCTCCTTTATAATGGGCTGGAATTGAGTGCCATCTTTCACACTCACATAAGAATATCGCTTTATCATTTGGAAGCCACTTGGATGTAAAATGAAGGTTTGAATATTTGAGTAGTAGTTTCAGTCCATTCACATTGTCAACTAATGAAGAAAACCTAATTAAGGTTGGTTAACCTCTTATTACTGTCTGTATCTTGTGGTTTAAAAAATAATATTTTCTCTCCAAGTATTTTGTTTTGCTGTTGAAGTGTTTAATAAACATATATGTGTTTGTTGGGTTTTTCCTCCTCTTGTGTGGTCTCTCCATAGCTTTCCTGATGGAGACAATGGATGGAGCCTTGAGATCACTGTTGTTCTTTGGCATATTCAATGCAAAGTTCAAAAAGATTGTTATGTCGACACCTGTGTTTGTCTATATACAGTCTTATGAAAGGGCTGCTGAGACAGGCATTACTGTATTTGCCTTGGGAAAGGCAGGAGGAGCCTGACTGTTCTTTTGTGTGGTCAAGTTGTGAAAAGACCTGGAGTCCTGTGAGAAGACCTGGTGGGGGTGGGGGTCCTGGTTTAACTGATGGTGAGTGTGAATAGGGACCAACTCATGGCCACCACCCAGACTTAGGTTTCCTTTAGGGTGTCCCCTCTAGTGGAGTTAAGCTAAGCATCATTTAAGAAACAGAATTTTTTTTCCTGTCTGGAAATAAGATAATTTATACTTAAAAGAACTTATTACACTGATTTGGAAGTTATATTAGCAGAGAAGTAATTATTTCCTTAGAACCGGGTAAACTTTCTAATGAGGGTAACCATTCTTTTCTTAATGAGTCCCACACTGCCTAAAACCATTCATTCTAAGGTAGTACTCTTGTTCAATCACCATTTCCCTGGGCAGTTTTTCCACATGGCTCTTTGTGGCAGGTCTTTGAGGGGTGGAGATCTGGTTTTCTTGCTGCTTGAAGCACTGATTGGCAGAATGCACTTCCTAGTATTGGTTTAGTTATCTCTGCTCTAAGGTTATTTGCCTATGATCAAGTCCATATTTGCAAAAAAAAAAAAAAAAGTATATATATATATGCACATTTTTTTTCTTGATTAATTTCTTCTAATGTATGAAATTTGGGGGATATGTGTTTACCTGTATACTTGAGAGTGGATGCTCTTTACATTGATTAAAAATCAGTTAAATGGGATGTGTTATAATCTATCAAATCTAGATAAGGATGAATTAGGAATATGGTGAAAATGGTTTTTGAAACTAATTTTATCCCACAAAAAAATGACCTCCACCTAATTCCCTTCAACCTTCCCCCTTATGCACATTCAAGATTCCTTGGGCAGCTTTAGGACTCTTCACTGTATCTGTCCTGCCCTGTGGCCAGACTTTACCTTTCCTCCTCAAGTACTTACACATCTGGTGTCTCACCTCCATCATTGCCTATATAGGCAAACATGGGAATAGGTTATTTCAGTGGATTTGGATCATAAACATATTAAATAGCAGAAACTGACCCTTATTTCTAGGCAAAATCAAGATGGGAGAGGAGAGAAATGCCAGTTCCGTAGTGCTTGAGGCCAGCTGTCCTGTGCATTGAGAGTAGGCCCTTGGTGGGAATAGTATGGGAGATAAGACTGTTTTCCTGTTATATTTATTGAATGCCTTTTCAAGGGGGTGCATCTTACCCTTGCAGAGTACCAATTTGTGATTTGGAATAGTCTAGCCAGCTACTTTATCTAATGAAAAGCAAAATAAACTGGGCTGTTCCATTGCTGAAAGAAAACCTGGCTATGTGGGACTCATTAAGACACAGATGTGTTTCCAGTGAATTAAAGCCCTATATATTGGACTCTAGGTAGCTTAGATGTAGAGGTGATTTTTTTTTTTTTTACAATAGTTTTATGTTGTTTTTATTTTTATGTGGTGCTGAGGATCGAACCCAGGGCCTCGAACATACTAGGCATGCGCCCTACCACTGAGCCCCAGCCCCAGCCCCAGCCCTGTAGAGGCAATTTTAAGAATCATTTTAATTGTGAGTAACTTTTTTCCATCTTCCCACTTAGAATCTAATACTCCGGGATGTTGGCTTTTCTTACTCTCTCCAAGTCCCTGATAACAATTGCTTTTTTCTCAGGATTTCTGAGATAAATATCTTGAACTAAAGGAATGATCTTAGATATGGGATTTTACCACTGTGACTTCCTCCTGAGGTTTTGGGAACAGTCTTCATGTGGCCATATTCAACTGTGAATAGAACCATTCCTGGTGACAATGTGTAATTTTATGTATGAGACCGTAACTGTGTTTAGTTACATGTATCATTCTACGCAAGTCATTTAGCTTCTTTCTGGGTTTTGGTTTTCTTATCTATAAGATAAGGAATTTGGACTCTTTTAGTTCTTAGGGTTTCTGAATTTCATTGAAGATGTCATGTCAGTTCATATTAATTTCTTCATAAAATGTTCAGGCTTTTCAGTTTCTCTTGGCTTCCCTTAATCATTTTTGCTTTCATTCATTCTCATGATTAATCAATTGAGTTCTTGGAGAATTAAAATGTAATGAAATAAAGAACACAGAAAAATAATAATCAAAACCATATTCAGCTAAATATAGCATAGAGTTGTAAGACAGGGAAAATCAGAAATTATACAAATCATTAATCAGGTGTGGTGGTACACTGTTGTAATCCCTGCAACTCCTGAGGCTGAGGAAGGAGGATGGCGTTCCAGGCCAGTCTGAACAACTTACCAAGACCCTGTCTCAAAAATCTAAAACAAAACAATGCAAACTGTTAAGAAACAGATAAGTTTGCATTAGGGACAAAGGCTACAATTTAAAGGAATGTGCTAACTTTGAGTAGAGAGATTGGCCATTTCATAAATGTTGGTCAGTTTCCTTTGAAAGACTTAGAATCAAGAGAAATAAATCTCTCATTTGTGTGAGCTGTTAAAAAGCAAGAGTGTCGGGCTGGAGATGTGGCTCAAGCGGTAGCGCGTTCGCCTGGCATGCGTGCGGCCTGGGTTCGATCCTTGGCACCACATGCAAAAAAGATGTTGTGTCCGCCGAAAACTAAAAAATAAATAACAAAAAATTCTCTCTCTCTCTCTTTAAAAAAAAAAAAAAAAAGGCAAGTGTGTCTGGAAAAGTGTATGAAGCTCAAACCAGTTGACTCTGCTGCTTGTTAGCATCTTTGGCAAAAGCTGAGCAGTGGAAGAGATTGAATAATTGGCTAACAGAAGGTTTGGGGATTATCTGAGGCTTTTAGTGATCTGCGCAATTTCTGTAATCTGCTGGAAAAATATTGTGGAAGTATACATATGGAACCAAAAGAGTCAAAAGGCACACTTTATGAACTGTAACTCTTGGATGAGAGATTGTGTTTGTTTTAATGATACATACTTTTAGTTGCTAAGGATTGACAGCTCTCATTCGCAGTATTTTACTGAGGATAGCCTCATACTCCTTGACATGGGATATGTACAGGAAGTGCCAAGAAAACCTGTTGCTCTTGATCACTCTGCTGCCTGAAATATAAATAGTACATTTTGCTCTGCAGATGGAACCTAAGGAAATGCAAATTTAATCTGATG
The DNA here is from genome assembly GCF_001458135.2 of Marmota marmota marmota. Lineage (NCBI taxonomy): Eukaryota > Metazoa > Chordata > Mammalia > Rodentia > Sciuridae > Marmota > Marmota marmota. The sequence goes on along the minus strand of NW_025999853.1, from coordinate 42,981,415 downwards.
GCTGCCTATCATGCCATGGTTTTTTTTTAATATTTATTTTTTTAGTGGTAGTTGGACACAATACCTTTGTTTTATTTATTTATTTTTGTGTGGTGCCGAGGATCGAATCCTGAGCTTTGCGCATGCTAGGCAAACACTCGACCGTGGGGCCACAACCCCAGCTCCATGCCATAGGTTTTTAATGTGGAAATTAAAAATATTACTGCTACTAATGTGGAAATTCTGTGTACTTTTATTACTTTGATATAACCTAGATTGGAAAATAGCAACAATTTAACTTATGAACAAAAACATATAACCTGGATTGGAAAATAGCAACAATTTAACTTATGAACAAAAACTTTATAGCTGGGAAGGACTCAAACATTTCTTGTCCAACCCATTTATTATATGATGCAGGGAGTCTTAATGACAGATGTATAATTGCACAATTAACTATAACATCCTTGAGAGGATAACCTAGGTCATTTGCTTTTTGATAGTGGTTATTAGCTTTCAAATTTCTTAAAAAGCAGATATCTAAATAGAAGATAGGATACTTATCTATTTAGACTTTGAAGGAATCTTATATGGACCTAAGAAAGAATAAAAACTCTAGTCTGTGAACAGGAGTAGGTTATAACTAAGTTATATTTTGCGGTGGGGAGGGGCATTCACTAAGATAATTTCAAGGGACTAACCATTGTTCTTAGATAACAGCTTCATATGGTGGCTTTTAAGGTAAAGAAAATGACACCTGAATGTACACAAATGTAATTTGCTTGATATTTTGGTGAAACTAATTGCAGCTACTGCAGCAAAGCCCCTTTACCTGATTAGTTTTCATAAACTGTAACTATGAGGGAATGTTCTGGAGAAGTGTTTAGACAATGTTTGTCCTATTGAAACACAGTGAAGGTTGGAGTATAACACAGGACGGTAAATCTCAGCTCTAACAATCTAAATTGGTGTGTTTGTTCCTGTGCTGTGTCTGTGTTGACCAGTTTAGGAGTCAGACATCTTTAGCTCTGTTTCAGGTTTTAAAGTCTACTTTATGGCTTTGCCAGGCCTTTTTCTTATTTCATTCATGTTACCTAGTTTCACTTCAATTCAGACAACTAAAAATTGAGATAAATAAGAAATGAAATATGTCTCATCAGTGTATTTTTGTTTTAGTAGTTTGAAGATAGAAGTTGGGATTAGAGACACTTAGGTGAGGGTACTTTTATTTCTGGGTCCAGAATTATTTCCCTTCCTATCAACAGCACATATATGTTCCCCTGTTGACCTCTCAGAATGGGAAGAAATAGAACATAGTTTTCAAGAACAGGAACTTTAGAGCTGGGGATGTAGCTCAGTGGTATATAGCACTTGCAAGGGTGTGAGAGGCCCTAGGTTTGAGCCCCAGTACTGAAAAGGAAGGAAGGAGGGAAGGAGGGAAGGAAGGAAGGGAGGAAGGAAGGAAGGAAGGAAGGAAGGAAGGAAGGAAGGAAGGAAGGAAGGAACTTTGGTTTTAGCTATTTAGCCTTGCCACTAATTAGATGTGTGACTTTCAAGACTCAATTTCTTCATCTGTAAAATAGGGGTAATAAAACAGGAGTAATAATAGTATTTACCTTGCTCTCTTTGTAAGGCTGCGGTGAGATGATTTGTGGAAAGCATTTATCACAGTCTTGGCACATAATAAATACTCAATACATGCTAGTTATTCTTATCTGGTTATTTATTTATTTATTCATTTGTATCTCAGTTGCTGCTTGTTACATTCTGATTTAGATAGTTTTTTTGAAATCCAAATCTTGGCAATCTTGATACCCAAATGGATTCCAAAGTTGGGGGGATCTTGAGTTATCTTCAGAAAATGCCATGTACTTTTAGAATGGAATGAGTTTCATGTTGGAATTAAGAAGGAAAATATAATAGGCAAGCAAGACAGATTCCCAGATCCTCATGACGTATAGATTTTATATTGTGGTGTTATTTTTTTTTTTATCCAGGTGCAAGTAACTAACCCTGAAAGTACATTCCCTGGACCTTGGCTGCCATGTTTGTGCTTACAACCTCTGTTTTAACTTTTCTTCACCTCTGTCTAGTGATTCCATATGGAAAACAAAAACAATAGACCAAACAGCCCATGTTATTTACCTGTGGATGAAAGGATTCTTATGACATCAGTAAAGTCATTGATTTATTTTCACAGTCTTTAGAAAAATATTTTGTTTTAAAATAAATGTAGAAAGGCAGATCAACATGATATTGAGATATCATCTCACCTCTGTCAGAATGGCCATCATCAAGAATATAAATAACAATAAATGCTGGTGAGGATGTGGGCAAAAGAAACTCTTACACAATGTACATTCCTATATTAGTACACCACCGTGGAAATCAGCATGGAATTTCCAAAAAAAAAAAAAAAAAAAAAAAACTAAACTAAAGATAGATCTTCCATATGATCAGCCATATCGCTCCACTGTAGGAATACAATACTTACAGGAATTGAAGTCAGAGATACATGTACACCCTTGTTTATTATAATGTAATTCACACTAGCCAAGTTATGGAATAGCTATCAGTCTAGGTGTTGGTCAGCAAATGAATGGATAGAGCAAATGTGATATCTATATACATATAAACATATAAAATGTGATATACACACACACACACAAACACATATAAATACATTCACACATATATATTGTGGAGTATTATTCAGCCATAAAGGAGAACAAAATCATGCCATTTGCAGGAAAGTGGATGGATTGGAGAGCCATCATGTCAAGTGAAATAAGCCAGACATAGAAAGACAAATATCTGGGCTGGGGATGTGGCTCAAGCGGTAGCGCGCTCATCTGGCATGCGTTCGGCCCGGGTTCGATCCTCAGCACCACATACAAGCAAAGATGTTGTGCCTGCCGAAAGCTAAAAAATAAATGTTAAAATTCTCTCTCTCCCTCTCTCTCTCTCTCTCTCTTAAAAAAAAATCTAAAAAAAAAAAAAAGAAATATCAATAAATTGTTAGTTAAAAAAAAAAAAAGAAAGACAAATATCACGTTACTTCTCTCCTAGGTGGAATCTGGGGCCGGTGTGTGTGGACAATATGAAAGTAGAAAGGAGACCATTACAGAAGAGGAAGAGTATTGGGAGAGGGTGGATATAATCAAACTATGTTATGTACATGTATGAATATGCCACAATAAAACTCATTATTCTGTATAATTAATATGCACTAATGTGGAAATGAAAAATTCTCTTATCATTGCTAATTTACTTGTGCTTCACTAGAAAGCAATTTGACATTAGAAACCATTTTCTATGTATTTCCCACACCCCCTAGTATAGGGCTTCATTAAACATTTATTGAATGAATCGAGTAAGAGTTTGGAATAATGATTCTTTTATAGTGAAAATTAACATGGTAATCATTTAAATTTTTCTAGGGTATCCAAGTACTATCACAACATTAAGTTGAATTAAAATTGTAACTTCTTCAGAAAAATACAAATTTGAAAATAGTCTAGGTGTCCATCGATGGCTAACGGTTACCTAAATTTTACTGGGCAATGGTCTACTACCTTGGGCTGGGGCTGTAGCTCAGTGGTAGAGCTCCTGCCTCGCACCCATGAGGCACTGGGTTCCATCCTCAGTACTACGTAAAAATAAATAAATAAAGATATTAAAAAAAAATAGTCAACTACCTTGTACCCATGGAATGTTGCACAGTTGCTAACAATGGGTGCTAAAGAACATTTTACGGCATGACATGGTGAGTTATTTTATAATAACTGAAAAGAAGCAGCCTATAAAAAGGATGATGTAATATGAACTAAAGGCAATCATAACTCTAGCTGGCATTATTGGGCACTCACAGTATGCCAGTCACTGTTGTGGCTCTTGGCATGGGTACCATGAGTTTTACAAGAATGTAAGCAGAGGTAATACATGGCAGGAGGAATCTATTTTTCCTGCTTAAAGTGGTTTCCTAATGCCTGTGTTTTGGGGCCATGGTATATCTGGCTCCTGGTAAGTTTTCAGTCTCAGTGTTGGGAATCCTCACTTTCAACTTCACCTTCTTGAAGGATGGGAGTTGGCAAGGTAGGTCCAAGCAAAGCTCAGTCTCTGGGTTGAACTTCTGATGACCAGATAATCAGATTTGGCCATAGGATAGCTCCCATTTCTTGCTGGCTTACAACTCATAATATACTTTGATTTTTCCTTCCTTTGAGGTCAAGCGGCGGGGGTATATTTGTCTTTAGAGTGCAAACCTGCCTGCCTGCCTGCCTTCTCTCCTTTTCTTCTCCCTCCCTTCCTTTCTTTCCTTTTTCCCTCTTCTTACCATCTTCTGCCCCTTCCTCCTTCACTCTCTCCCCATCCAAATGGGTATAGAAGACAATCATTTATAATTAAAAGAATACCAGGGCCTGGGGCTGGGGCTCAACAGTAGCGCACCTGCCTGGCATGTATGAGGCACTGGGGTTGATTCTTAGCACCACATATAAATTAATAAAGTAAAGGTCTATCAACAACTCTAAATAAGTAAGTAAGTAAATAAATAAATAAATAAATAAAAGTTTACTGCAATTAAAAAAGAAAAAGAATACCATGCCAGACACAGACACGCAGTTTAAGAAATAGAACATTACCAGTACCATAGACTTGCATATTTATACCTTTCTGACAAATGTCCCCTCTTCCTACTTCCATCCAACAACAATTTGAATTTAGTATTAATCATTCACTTGTATTAGAAACCTCACTATAGTTTTGTGTGATATTTAGTTTTCATGTTTGATACCTTCATATATCCAGAATATAGTCTTTGACTATGTACTGCATTTTCAATGATATTGAGGAATTTTATTTTTAAAAAATGGAATAATAGCCAGGCATGGTGGTGCATGTCTGTAATCCTAGCGACTTGGGAGGCTGAGGCAGGAGGATCAAAAGTTTAAAACCAGCCTTGGTAACTTAGTGAGACCCCATTTCAAAATAAAAAATAAGGGCTGGGAATGTGGTTCAGTGGCAGAGTGCTTGCCTAGGAGTGCTTGCACAAGGCCCTCAGCACTGCAAAAAAAAAAAAGTCTTGAGGGGCTGAGGCTGCATGTGTTAGGGCCTGGATTTAATTCCTAGCACCAAATAAAATTAAATAATAATTTAAGAAAATAAGTAAAATAATAATAATAATAATAATAATAATAATAAGGGAGGGGCTGGGGCTGTCGCTCAGTGACAGAGTGCTTGCCTAGCATGTGTGAGGCACTGGGTTTGACCCTCAGCACCACATAAAAATAAACAAATAAAATAAAGGCATGCTGTCCATCTACAACTACAAAAAAAAAAAAAAAGGGGGGGGAGCTAGGGGTGTGGCTCGGTGCTAAAGCACCCCTGGGTTCAATCTCCCATAAAAAAAAAAAAGAATACTATGTATATATTGGCATGTATAACACATTCTTAACTTTTAAAAGATATATGTTGATGTATTTACAAGCGAAAATATGACATTTGGGATTTTCTTTATGATAATCTTGGAGTGGCAGAAAGTAGGTAGAGATACAGATAAAATAAGAGTGGCCATGAATTGAGAATCATTGGATGCTTAAGTTTCCTTGTAATATTCTCTCCACTTTTGCATCTTTGAGATTTTCCCTAATAAAAAATGAAACATTAGTACATAGTCTTATAAGTTTCATTTTTTAAAATTCAAGAATATGATGAAAATATTAATCTGGAGGTGTAGCTCAGTGGTAGAGTGTTTGTGTAACATGTGAAAGGCCTTGGGTTCAATCCCTACCACCAAAAACAAACAAAAAAGATTGATCTACATTAACGTTTGTATCTGTAAAACTACTAGACTGTAATTTCACTTCTACTACTTTTCTCAAAGTAGTTGGTATTTATATTCTTACCAGAAGGGAATGAGAGTCCACCCTTCTGAAAAAGACTTAGAATTGAACAATGTATTAGTTATGGTAGAGACAAAACAGTTACAATATAGTGAAACAAACAAACAAAAAAACAGTGACTTAAAAACATAGGGGTTTATTTCTTGCTTATTCAACACCCTAGAGGTGTGCAATCCAGGCCACCAGGATAGCTTTGCCCCATTAAATTATTTAGGTTTCTTCCATTTGAGGTTCTACCATCACCTAGAAAAAAATTGAACTTGTCTACCTGTTTGAAACCGAGTCTGAAGTATGTCTGTGTGGCAAGAAAAGCATACATCCAGTGTTTTAAAACCCAGACCCTTCTTAGCCTTTATCACTTCTCCTGGTATAACTGATGAGAACCTGGACATGTGGACCCATCTTATTGCAAGGGAGGCTGGGAAATGTAGTCTCTCTGGTGGGCCCTGTTTCTAGCTATAACTCTGTGACCATGGCAGGATAGAACAGATTTAAGTAGACAACCAGGAGTTACAATGAAGATAGAAATAGTACTTTGTTTTCATTTGTATGTCTCTTATTGCTATGAGATAGCATCTTTTTACATGTTTATGGGCCATTTGTTTTTGTAACTATAATCCTTATTCATATCGTTGTCCATTTATTAACTTGTCTTTCTAGTGATTTATGCGTTTTGTGGGGTTTTAAAAATGTGCTCTTGATATTAGTCTCTTTGTCCACTATATCTATTACAAATATCTTCTCTCAGTTTGTAGCTTGTGTTTTCACTTGCGGAAAGGTATCTCTTCAGGAAAACGTAAAGTAAAAAGCTACAGTGAGATTCCATCTCACCCAGTCAGAATACCTATTATCAAGAAAACAAAAAGTCACAAATGCTGGTGAGGATGCAGGGGAAAATACAGCTACTATGGAAATAAGTATGGAGGCTCCTCAACAAAAAAACAAGCAAACAAAGGAACTACCTACCATAGATCCAGCAATAGCACTCCTGGTTATAGACCTAAAGGAATCACAGCACACAGTGGAGACCTGTACACCCATTGTGCTAGCAGCTTTTCATCACTGTGAAGAATATCCAAGAAAATCAGCTGAGAGGAGTAAAAGTTTATTTTTGGCTCATGGTTCATAGGTTTTAGTCCGTGGTCAACTGGCAGGAACATCATAGTGGAAGGGAGTGAGGGAGCTCTGTTCTTTCAGCTCATGGCAGCTGGAGGCAGAGAGGGAGAGAGGAAAGGGCTTGGGACAAGATAAGAGTCCTCAAAGGCTTGTCCCCAAACACCCATTCTCTCCAACTAGATTCAACCTTGTGTAGTTTCTACCACTTCCCAATAGCCCATTTTGATTATGGTCAGATTATGGCACTTTTATGGTTCTGTCATTTCCAAAAAACCCTACTTCTGAACATTGCTGCTTTAGGGACCCAGTCTTCAACACATGCTTCTTTGGGGAATGCTTCATACCCAAACCATAATACCTATGTTTATCATGGCACTGTTCACAATAGCCAAGTTATGAAATCAGCCTAGAAGCCCATGAATAAATGAATGATAGACATTATTCAGCCATCAGGAATGGAATTGTGTCATGTGCAAGAAATGGATGGAACTGGACATCACCTTGTAAAATGTTATAAACCATATTCACATGAGTATTGCATGTTTTCCTCATATGTGGAATCTGGGAGGAAAAAAGATTCCATGAATGTAGAAGGGAGACTATTAGGGTAGGGGATCATGGATCAGGGGGAGGAGGAGGGGGTTAAGGGAGGGTAACCTGGAAGATGGATACAATCAAAGCATTTTATATGCATTATAAAAATGCCACAGTGAAATCCATTTTTTGTATAATTAATATGTGCTGATTATTATAAAAGGATATCTTGGTAAACAAGTTTTCATTTTAATTTGTTCAACTCTATCAATTATTTATTTTAGTTTGGTGTTTAAGCAGTCCTTTCCTACTTTGTACTTATATCATTTTCTAAATTTTTAAAATGATATGTAAGCTTTGATTCAGCTAAGTTTACTTTTCGTAATGTGTGAATTAGGGATACATTTGTTATTTTTTTTTCCATATGGATGACCTTCTTTCTTCCCCATTTTCTAAATTGTCTCCTCTTTAAAAAACGATATGCCAGCTGCTTCCATCTTGACTGTAGTTTCACAGTATGCATGACCTGTTTCTGGACACTCTGTTGTGTTCCACTGGTTAATTGATTCTTGCCCCAATAACACACAATCTTAATTACTATAGCTTTATAATAAGCCTTTTTAGCTAGTAGGCTAAGTCTTCCTTCTTTATTCTCTTTCAGGAGTATCTTGGTGTTCTTGGTTCATTTTCTTTCAAATTCATTTTAACCAAATGCGTTAAAAACCCATTGGCATTTTGATTGATATGTCATGAAGTTATAAATGCACTAAGGGAGAATTGACATCTTTATGGTATTTGTTCTTCCTATCCATGAATGAGAACATATCACCAATTATTTAATTGTTGTAAGTATCTTACTGTAAACTTTTATATTTCTTATGTTTTTTAATTAAATTTATGTCCCAATCTAATTTTTGTTACTAATGTTCATGAGATCTCTTAGTTTGTTTTCTTATTATTTTTGCTATTCATTAATGAAGTTTACTTTTGCATATTGGTCTTCTGTCAAAGCACGTTGCTAGTCTATTATTATTTTATTGGGGTTTAGAAAATGGCACCCCAGCCCCCAAAGTATGGTGACTAAAGGATGATCTTCAAGTTATTGCTGACTTCCTTCCTTCCCTGTCTCCCTACCACTCTATTTAAATCTTCTTTCTTTCTCTAAGTGCAGGGTAGGAACTTTCTATCCAGTGAAGCTTCCTCCCTGGGAGGAATGCAATTATTAACATTCTTATAATCCAGGCAGGAGTAACTATGGGGTGGGGGGAGAAGTCTTCATTTCCAGGGACCCTCACCCAGACAATTCTTGTCAACTGTTCTTCTGAGGACCTAAGAGATTATATCTGCCTTTTTAAGACAGTCCTTATTCACTGTGAGTTCCTTCCTTCATTCCTCCTGTAGCTTGTGGCCACCACATATAGACCCAAGCACATCTCTAAGCTTTCATTTCTTTCTGTAACTCAGGATGGTATGAAAGCCTCAACTCTGTATGACTACCACGCTGTGATTTCCCCCATGCACATTAATACATTTTTATGTGTTTTTCTCCTATTAATTTGTCATTGTCTATACATGTCAGAGAAACTTTAGAAGATGGGAAAATTTTTCTTCACCAACAATTTCAAATAATTTGTTTATTTTTTGTATAACAACAAAAAAAGAATCTTGTAATTTATAGAAAAATAATTAATTTCTTCCTTTGCAAATCCTATGGATTTAATTTACTTTTCTTGTATATTTGTTGTAGGCAGAATTAAAAAAAATTTTTTTAGTTGTTGATGGATTTTTATTTATTTTTTTAATGTGGTGCTGAGAATCAAACTCAGTGACTCACACATGCTCGATAAGTGCTCTACCACTGAGCCACAACTCGAGCCCCTATAGGCAGAATTTTGATTGTAAATTAATAATAATATTGATACTGGTGTGTTCTCTTTAAAGATGATGATTATTTTCTGTTTATTATAAATACTCTTTATCAGGTTAAATAAAATTTCACTATTTTATATATATATAAATATGTATATGTATATATAT
>NW_025999853.1:42968648-42969425 GCF_001458135.2 Marmota marmota marmota | reverse complement strand
TCTCTCTCTCTCTCTCTCTCTCTCTCTCTCTCTCTCTTTTTTAAAGAATTTAACCTTTATTTGACTTATCTGTTTTCACATGGTGCTGAGGATTGAACTCAGTGCCTCACATATGCTGGGCAAGCACTCTGCCACTGAGCTACAACCTCAGCCCCTTCTCTCTCTATTTTTTAGTTGAAACTTTGGAATATTTCCTCACTAGAAAATTTGATGGAGCTATTGAACTGGGTCTAATCATTTTCTTTGTGTGAATGATTTTTTAAATTGTTAGTGCTATGTACCTCAAAGATTCATATGTTGGAAGCTTAGTCCTCTGTGTGGTGGTGTTGAAGTGGTAGAACCTTTAATAAGTGGAGACTAGTGGGAGATCACTGGGGGACCTGCCCTGGAAGGGATTAAGGTAGTTTTCAGGGGACCCAGAGTTAGTTCTCCAGAGGATTATTATAAAAAGAGAAAACAAACCTTCTGTTTTCCTATCTGGCAATATAGGCTATTATATAATGTTCCTACCATTATGATGCCATCCATCATGAGGTAGTTTAACTAGAGCTGAACTGATAGTGATGTCATGCTCTTAACCTCGAGAATTGTGTGTGTGTGTGTTTATATTTATTTTTTAATTGTAGTTGAACACAATATCTTTATTTTATTTATTTTTTATGTGGTGCTGAGGATCGAACCCAGGGCCTCGCCACGTGCGACTCAAGCACTCTACTGCTGAGCCACAACTCCCCCCCCCAACAAAAAAAAAAAAAAAAAAAAAAAAAAAAAAATAAA
>NW_025999853.1:42870251-42968167 GCF_001458135.2 Marmota marmota marmota | reverse complement strand
CCCCCCCCCCCCGCCCCCCACCGAATTGTGTTCTTAATATGTCTCTTTTCTTTATAAAAATACTGAGTCTCAGGTATTCCATTATAGAAATGAAAAACTAACTAATACAATTAGTTATAGGATTATTTTCATTTTCTATTTCTTCTGGAGTCAATTTTGATTAAAAAATTAATATTTTTTTTAGAAATTTGTCCATTTTATATGAGTTTACCTTATTTTTAAAATGTGGGCTGATCTGTATTGAGCTTAAAATATTTAAATATTTTGCCTTATTTCCTTTTCTTGCTAAATCTTAAAAGGGGTTTATCTATTTTTGTTAATTTTCCATCTCTATTTTGTTGATTTCTGCTGTTCTCTTTACTAGTATCTTTCTAATTTTCTATGAATTTGGTTTTTTATTCATTTTCTTAAATGAGGTATATACCTCAGTCATTTTTATCCTTCTTTTCTACTGTAATAGAATAATTCAAGGCAATAAATGTATTTTTTAATATAATACAAATTCTAATATAAACACTTGGAATATAAGTATATTTTAAGATGCTTATATAACATTTCTAACATGAGCACTTTTCTCATTTTAACATCAGCTTTAATGAAAATAAAATTCCTTTTTTAAACATAATATATATTTCTAATATAAGCATTGATTCCAATGTAAGCATTATACCTAACAAAGATATTTGTTCTTAACTTCTGTGGCTCTTCTTATTTCCCTTCTGCTTTATTTCCTTCCACAGCATTTAACATCATTTGTTCTGTTTTATTCTTATTTCATTTTGTTTGAGAGCTTTAAAATTCCTTATTTATGTGAAAATTCATTGGTGTGATTAAAATCATGTTTTTTTAAAAAATATTTTTTAGTTGTCAATGGATCTTTTATTTTACTTATTTATATGAGGCGATGAGGATCAAACCCAAAGCCTCACGCATGCCAAGCAAGTGCTCTACCATTGAGCCACAACTTCAGCCCTAAAATCATATTTTAAAAATATTTTATGTAGCCTTTTGTGGTGGTGCACTCCTGTAACCCCAGCTACTTGGGAGGCTGAGGTAAGAGGATGGCAAGTTTGAGGCCAGCCTAGGCAACTTAGCAAGACCCTGGCTCAAAAATAAAAAGGGCTGGGAATGTAGCTCAGTGGTATAGTGCCCCTGGGTTCAATCCCCAGTTCTGAAATGAATGAATGAATGAATGAATGAATAAATAAGAAATAAAATAAAAATTTATCAGGCTGGGGTCATGGTGCTCAGTGGCAGAGCACTTGCCTGGCATGTGTGAGGCACTGGGTTCAATCCTCAGCACCACATACCAATAAATAAATAAAAATTTTATCTTTCATTATGTTAGTTTTAACAAGGAAAGTCATAAAAAGGCTCTCTTGTTTGTTCTTTCTTCCTCTCCTTTGTCTCCTTTCCTCTTCCCTTCCCTTGTCTTTTCTTTCTGATGCTGTGGCCACCAATAAGCCAATGAGTTAAACCCTACCCCTCCTTCTCCCCACCCCTTTCTCTCAGTTGTTGAACCTATCAATTCATTGTAATCATTTCAAACTTATCTAGTTTTATTTTAACAAGAGAATTCACAGTTTATATTGTCCATAGTCCAAGTTACTTTGGGGAGAGGAAGTCTGTTTTTTTTTTTCTAAAAAGAACTATATTGCTTTGGCCTTTTTCCATCTAGAACAATGTTTAAAGCAAGGGTGAAACAATGAGGATGATACATTCACAAAAGAGCAAACCAGTGTTGTAGCAACCCTTTTTCAAGTACTTCATTTATTGATTTGTACATATGGAAAAATTCAGAACATAAGGATTTTAGAAATGAAATGCAAACATCTGAACCATTTTAGATACTGTTGGGAAATCTCTGGGGACTTGCTCTTGCAATCATCCAGAGCATGGCCTTACTGCAGAAGGCTGAGACAGCTTTCTTCCCTTGAGGAACTGATTCCCTTTCCTTTCCAAACTGGCTGTAGGGCCCTAGTAACAACAGGGCCCCTGGGGTGGTGGTGTCCTCCAGGCTCCTGGGTCTCAGGCAGAATGGCCAACCTGGCTTAAGAGCATTAATACTTCATGTCCTGGTTCTTGAGCCGTCATTCCCTTCTCAATTGGTCTGTAGAAGACCTCTGGACTTTCATTCTTTGCTTTTATAATTCCGAAGGTGCAGTTTACAAAAACAGCTTCTTCCCACAGACCTCCAGCAGGTAAGATGGAGCAATATGTATCTGCTCATCATAAGTCAGACCATTTTCACTTTAGATGTCTGGCTGTGAAATGAGTATGTTTCAACAATGGAATTAAGCCTTTAAACAGTATTTACTAAGGAGAGAAGTGGAAGGAAGTCCATCTACTCATCTGATGTTACATATGTAATGGGACTGCCTGCCTTGTCTTTGGATGTCTTATCAATGCAGTTCACAAAAGTTCTCTTGGAAAGATCAGTTATGGCTCTACCATTTCACTCATATTGATTACCCACAGTTCAGTCAAATAGTAATTCCCAGGCACCAGGAGAGAAAATCCAGAATTTTGTTGTTTCAGGATAACTCTGCCATAGTGTATGAGAACTAACCTCAGTGTGCTGTGAGACCAAAGAGGCAGACAAATCTAAGGTGACAATTTATTGAGGGACTTAGTGGTCCCAGGTAGCAGCAAGACAACGGGGATCCCTACAGTTTGGATCAGGGAGAGGGGTGTGTTTGAGAGTTTTTTCATCCTGACTGGTTTATCTTAAGATAATATCAAAAAGGCCCATCCCTGGAGCTAGAATCCAGTTGTGAAGTTTTACATTCCACTCTAATGATTTTGTCTCTTGATAGTTTGGTAGGAAATTATGTGGGAAAACCCAGCTAAGGTCTTTTGGGGTAGCATGGTACCATTCAAGATGGTGCAGAGATGTCAAGTTGAATCCATATATTAGTAAACCATAGCTTTGATCTGTGCTATAGGACCGAGTTCTGCCCATCCCCTGTCTTTATAGAAGAGGTAGATAAAAACAAATAGATAAAAAGTATCTTTTCAGAAGGCACAGATTGAGCAACACTAGAAATGATGAGAACTGGTTTTTCATTGATTGTCTCCAGGGCTTGATTAATTAGCTCTCATTTCTTTGACCATCCCTGTTTTTACCTTTATCTTCAACATTACAGGCATTGGGTGCATTCTTTGCTAATAGTATCATACAAAAGGTTTTGAGAATTTGGAGAAGAACATTTATAAGTTTTTGTGCCTCTTAGAAAAAAGAGTTTTCTCAGTACAGCCTTACATAAAGGGAAAGTTAATGAATGAAAGTCAAATTGTCTCTCCATTGTTAATTGAACTTCTTTTGCCATTGTATTGATAGTGTTTATGAAAGATTTCCAAACTGCATTTTTCTGGAGTTTAGAGCTTAATTATATACATCTATATGTATTTTCAAAAAACTTAATAAAAAATAAATGTCTTCTTTGAAACTGGGAAGTCTGCTTTCCTTACACTTAGTCTAGAAATTACTCTCTTTTCTGTCAGGCATCTTGTTTCCTCGACCATCTTGGAATTAAACTGTGAAATAACATACAGAAAGCATGTACCGTGAAACTCAATAAAAATTTCTTTTGTTGCCTTTGTGGTCATTTATCTTTTGGATATTCTGACATTCTCGTAACGGTGGACTCCCTTTTCAAATACCATATAACACTCTGAAACAAGCACACTTGTGTAGATTTATGTATTTTTCCATGTAACTTGGTAGTTTATAGCATGGCCTCAGGAATCAGACTGCTAGTTCTGAATCCTGGCTCAGCCCCTTTCTAGCAGTTCAACTGGGGAAAATTACTTCATCTCCTCTTCCTTACTTTTTTTGCTGTTAAAATACGGATGATAATAATAGTACCTACTTAGAGCCTTGTTGAGGAGACAAACTCACACAGTAGGTGTACAAAATATGTAAATGCATTACCACTTCTATGAATTTAGGCTCTGGAAGCAATAATAATGCAATTTAGGTTACAAAAGACTTAATCAAAAGGAGCTCAGGGAGGACATGATAACTAAATGCAAGATGATATCCTGCCACAGGAAAGGGACATTAGATAAAAACTAAGGGACCTTGAATGAAGTGTAGACTTTTATTAATGTTAGAAAATACTTAGTAAGATTGAGAAAATAAAATGTTTTAAAATATTCCACTCATAACTTTTATGATTATAAAAAAAACTGTGTGGGTGTACCAGTGGTCTACTTTATGCTTCCAGTATAGCCCTCGCTGCTCTGCCACTGTGGCTTATTTTTAAAAGGACAGGATCCTTTTTCTTCCTGTCTCCCTCCTCCTTCCTAATCGCACCCCCCTCCATAATCTCAGAGGAAACAGGATTACCCTTTCTTCTCCATCCTAGGCACAGGAAGGAAGGAATTCAGACTTGGGGATGGCATAGAACATCTCAAAAATGATTATTTCCCAAAGGAACAAGTGAATTACAACTCCCAACAGAGAATCCATGCAATGTTGCCTTTGAATCACCTCTTTAAAAACCCACTGTTCCCCCTGATGGGCAGAATCCCAGCCTCTGAGACAGCAGTCCCCTGTGCTTCTCTTTTGCTAGCAAAGCAATGAAACTTCTTTTTCCTTTTTCTCAAAAGGGTGTCCTAGTTGCTGGATTGGCATTGGGGATAAGGACTGAGTTTTCAGTAGCATGGGGACATTTAAAAAGTTTTCCTTTTCCCTCTGAAGGTTTGATAAGTTTACACAATGTGAAATGATGGATTAACAGTAATATACATGATTCGCACAAACACGGAAGCCATACACATTCAGTATGAGACCCAAGAAGGGGTGAGATGGCTTAACCTCAGATAGAACTAAACAGAGGGGAAGGGACATGGGCTTATTGGGGAAGGGAGGTGGTGGCAGCCTATGGAAAACTGGGGAAGAAGGTACCCAGCAAGTAAAGATTGTCTTGTTAAGAAGATGAAGGCTTCTGTGTAATAACAGCCTCCTGTGGCAATCTCTCTCTAGGCTGGTGTCAGATTTCCAATCTCTTCTTCCTGTGAAAAGATCTTTCCTGGGCAGAAAAGGGAATATCAGAATAGTTCCTTTATATCTCCTGGATATTTACTTCAGTAAGGTAGATTTCATTCATAGATGTAATTTTTTTTTTAAACATTAAAGGGCACACAGTCTTTCAGATTTAATGTCTGAAGAGGTCTACAGTTTCTCTAAATCACCAAACAATGTATTTTCGGGTGTCATATTTTAGGGTCCCTTATTGAATAAAATACAGAATTGGTAATTGAAATTGCCCTCTTTCCAAAGATAATCATTCTAAATGGTTTATAGTACATCATTTTAATCATTATTGTATTTATGTTTATTATATTTTGTTTATGTCTGTAATGTATTTATTTGACAGATGATAGGATCATTTGCAGGTTAGTTAATGTAGACTTTTTTTTTTTTTTTTTCTCAACAATATATCATCTATATCAGTGCTCTTCAGATGTGGTATATGGACCATGCTGGTCGCAAGCTATTTGTTCCCAGGACATGAGATAAGATAAATTGTGATAATGCTTCTTTTATCAAGAAAGTCCTGCTACAAATGAATGTCAGCTAAACTGGTGTTGGTGCTTAGTGGTATGACTCTTCAGATTCTGACCCAAGCTCCTCATCTTACTGTGGATTGGTAATAAACAGTTCACTGACCTTCATTAGAGTGGTATTGGTCTTCAACATTCCATAGAAATATGCCAAGGGCTGGCTTATCCCTTGTTAGCTGTTACTATTACCTGTTGTGCTTTGTTGATTAACTATCAAGATTGTCTTTCAAAGGGAGTGGTGGTAGCATTCACTAGTGGTCACTTTGTCCTTTAATCTGCATCAGTTTCCAGGATCAGGATTCCTCTAGAGAGGAAACATGGTGTAGAGGTTGAGATCTTGGACAAATCCAATTTGAATTATGGCTGATCTGGAACCTATTTTTTTTAATCTGAAAAATACTATTTCATAAGATTATGGGAAAGATTAAATGAGATCATGCCTACAAAGACACTAGTAGTATCTTCGCATTTAGTAAGGGCTCAGTAACATCAATAACAATAACATTATTATTATTTATTATTATGGGAAGCTATGATCTAAATTAGTTGACAATTTTTTTCTTCAATAATTTAAGACTCATTCAACTCCAAGAGGTTAAAATTACTTGACAGACTTAAATCTTATAACACAAACACTAAAAATATAGATTTTAATGATTCTTTAGAAAAGATATGGTAGGCATTTAGCCAATCACCAGAAGCTACGCTGAGCCCAAAAAGAGTTGTGTTGGTAAGTTTCCTATGACTTTAAGCTACCAAGAGATATTTTGTTACAACTTTTTACATCATTGTTGTTAGAGAGATTCCAGGGCTAATGAATTTTATTTTCTATGTGTGTATGATTGCAGCTATAGATAAAACCTGCTCATTAAGAGTTGCCAAAAATAAATCGTTGGCCAAACAAAAGAAGTGAACCATTAGTTATTCCATCTGTCGGTCAAAGGCATAATCTTTTCATTTGCTTCCAGACATGTGTACGGTGCCCTAGTCCATTCTGTGTTGCTCTAACAGAGTACTATCGACTGGGTAATTTATAATAAACAGAAATTTATTGGTTCATGGTTCTGGAGGCTAGGTAGTCCAAGATGAAGGGGTCCAACGTCTGTTGTGGTTCTTCTTGTTGCCTCATCCCTTGGTAGAAGAGCTAAGAGATGATGTCTACAAGGGACCAGAGACAGAAAAAGAGAGACAGCACATGTTGCAGAGAGGCCAGTGGGGCTCCAATTTGACCTTTTCTAAAGCAACTCACTCTGGCCATAATGAACCCATCCCCCTGGTGAAGGCATTAATCCACTCATGAGAGTAGATTCCTCATAAATATGGACCCATCACCTTGTAAAGGTCCCAATGCTTAACACCTGCATTGGGGATTAAAAACATTCAAACCATAGCATATGGAACATATATGTGTGTGCGTTACAAATGTGTGTGGTTCTTTCCTTCCTTGGAGTAGTGTGGTAGGGTTCTTAAGGAACACCCAGGACAGATTGTATATTGAATGTCTTTGGTTGGCAGCTATTTCTCCTACATCTTCCATAAGATAACTCAGTTTACCTGAGGGTGTTTGTTGTGTCATTAAATTCTTTGCAATTTGATTGTCTTCCTGTGATGAGTCAGAAGAAAGCTTGAGTCTAGACTCATTGATACTTGTGATCTGATGCATTCATTCAGTAGTTGCAATATGAATATTGCCAGGGAGTTATTCTGGTTACAGTCTACAGTACCAGACCCTAAACTTTACAGTGTGTCCTTGTCCAGGGAGGCCCTCCTGGTTTCACATTACCCTTGGAAAAAATGGAACTCAAACCATAGAAACCTGAGGCAAGTTGCCCCAAGTTCCCATAGTGACAATATGGTGGAACCACCAGGTTTCAAACCCAAGAACACCACCTTAAAAAAGGCCAAGTGCATAAATTGTATGTCATTCCTTCTCTATAAACCTGATGGGAGAAAAAGAGGAAGAATGATTGCCTTCTTTGTCTTAATAAACAGAGTTTATATCAATATAAATTGTATTTTTGTTGTTTAACAGTATATACTAACATTAAAATATGGCTTCTTGTTGCCTCAATTTGATGAGGAAATTCATGGTGGAGCTGCCCCTTTAGAAAAGGCAGTTGAGAGCTGGTTGTGTAGCTCAGTGGTAGAGCAGAATGCATGCTTAGCAACCAGCCTTGGTTGCATCCCCAGCACTGAGGAGAGAAAAAGAAAAAGAAGAAAGGAATAGGCAGTTGGGGGAGAAGTATTTAAAAAGTATTTAAACTGGAATGAATATTCTTGCTAAATTTAGGGCCCTGCTGTTGGGGATAATAAAAATCTCTGCCTCAGCTCCTTTGTTACTCTCAACAAATGGCTTTGCTAGTTTCCAAATGGAGAGAGCCCTCGTGTTTGGACTTTCTGGGGAAGGAAGTTGTGTCTCTTTCTCCTGTTCTTTTTATTTTACCTGTGTCTTCACTTTTTATCATTCCTCTTTGCATGCTGTGAGGACTTGAGGTAGAATCATTTAAACGCACCAGCATCACCTGGAGACTGTTCAAGCAGCTTGCTGGGACTCACCCAAGCCCCCAAATTTGCATTTATCACCAATTTCCAGGTGATGTTGTACCTGTAGGTCAAGGACCACACTCTGGGGACCATTGCTATAAAAATCAAAGCCATTTTGTAATTTTTTCAAATTAGCCAATTTAGATGCTAATTTTCCTCCCAGTTTCCCTGAAATCTTTACCTTTCTTACACTTGCTCTCAATTCCTTTAAATGGATGTCCAATCATGGCAATTTAAACTCAGATCATAGGAAATGTATGCATCCCTGGCTCCTGTTTTGCCTTTCTCTCTCCATTTTATATTTTGGTACATCTTCAAATTATAAAAAGCCTTTTCATATCACACCTGGCTAAGTTGAAAACTAAAGTGGGAACATGAAGAACCCTTGAGGAGTAAAGCTTCAGTTTCCCTGTAAACCTGCATGTGCATGTGAACTAAGGAGAAGGAAGGCAGGATAACCTTCTTCCATGGACCTCCTCTAGAAGATTTTGGTTTCCCACCATCACCACCAGCAACTCAAGAATTTTTATTATATTTGATGGAAGCTTTTATTTGACTTATTTTATTTTCGTCCTAGGGCCTCTGATAATTCTTGCAATTGCTTTAGTAATATTTACAGGGGAACTACAATGTATGCAAGGGTTAGGATCTCAAGGCAGACATTAAGGAGAAAATTTCATACCCTTGAAAATCTCCAAGTCACCAGGGTGTGGCAGCACTTATAGTCCCAGCTACTCTGGAGACTGAGGCAGGAAGATCGCTTGAGCCCCAGGAATACAAGACCAGCCTGGACCATTTAGCAAGACCCTATTTCAAAAAGGAAAAAGAAAATTCCCAGGTCACCAAGAACTGCAGTCATGAATGCTCAAAAGACAGAAATTAACTTATCTCTTTGTGTATAGGCTGTGGTACATTGGGCCAATGTCCAGTTGAAAGATGGGCCAGATAACAGTGATGCACACGTGTAATTCCAGTGACTTGGGAGACTGAGAAAGTAGGATTGCAAATTGGAGGCCAGCCTTCACCACTTAGCAAGACCTTGTCTCAAAATAAAAAATAAAAAAGGACTGGGGATGTAACTCAGTGGTAAAGCACCCTTGAGTTCAATGCCCAGCACCAAAAAAAAAAAAAAAAAAAAACAAGCAAAACAAGAGACAATGGATGTTTAGAAAAATAAGAGTTTTCCCTCCCTCCCTTATCCTCTTCCAAGTAAACATAGACTTGCAGTTAAATTCCAGTAAGTTAAATGTGCTTGTAATGTGACTTCACTATATTGTTAAGATAACTTGGTTCTAAGCTACTAGTCTATTTTTTTTTTAGCTTCATGCTGGAGTTAAATATAATTCATCCATTCATTCAACAAACCACCATTGAGTGCCTCCTTTAACAAATGGAGTCAGCTCAAGGGTAGCAATTTGTTTTTTATTAAGCCACCAGATTTGGTTTACAGAAGTTGCTCAAGCAGCATTTGCTGGATGAAAAATTAGGGGAAAATCCATGTCTTTTTTGTGGCCCATGTCCTAGTTGTAGAGATGGGGAAGTAAATAAAGATGAGCTATGTAGTGAGTTAGAATTATCTTAAATATATGGGAGCATTGTGGAGGCAGAAGTTAGTTCTGCTCGGGGGAGTATGATGTAGATTCATGGGAGAGACATTTATGCTAAACTTTGATGGATGAGTAGGAGTTCTCTAGGGCAGGAAGAGCATTCCAGGTAAAGAGGAGGCTCCTCCAATGACTCTAATACATCTCCTTTTTAGGAATCATTAGCTTAGTGTTTAATACTTTGAGCTGAGATGAGAATAGAAAGGTAATACCAGAATTAGTTAATAGCTATTGGGCGTGTATTATATGCCTGGCAGTGTAAGTGCATTTTGCACACAAGGTTTAAATCTCACAAAAAACACACAAGAGAGATATTGTTAACACCATTTTACAAATGAGAAAATAATTGAGAAATGTTTAATTTCCCAGAAATGATATCACTAGTGAGATGACAGCCATTAATTAGGTTTATGTGTGCCTTGTGTGAGTCCACATAAGTAGTTTAGACTTTGTGGACAGTGGGGAGCCATTGAGGTGGTATAGTCAGGTATGAGTGTGCAGGATAAATTTAGAAACCCTGAGTGGAGGGAGGCCAGTTTTAGAGTCTTCTTGGATTCTCCAATGACATGTCAGAGGGATCAGTTCCATCCTTGGCCTTCATTTTTATGTTCTCTCTGGAAAGAAAATGAACCATTTTCATCAAGGACTTTTACATCTTGATAGAAGTGAAGGTCGATTGATTCTTGCTAATATTTAAGTGTATATTTAGTCTGCAAACTGTGAACTTTCTGAGGACTGGGATCCAGTCAGAATTTTTCACTAAATCTGGCACACAACCCAGAGCCTGATACTTACAATGAAATAAGAGCTATCTCCCGACTGAATGAAATGTTATGTTGCTCTATCTGCTGAAACTTAGTGTGTACAGATTTATTGGTACATCCCTGATAGTTTACTGCTGTATCTTTTGGATAGAAAAAAATACATGCCAGGTAGAACATCTAAATTCAGAAAAAAGTAGTTTCTTCATAATATACAGAATTATATGTTCTCTTGCTCTCTAACTCCCTTTTTAATTTTTTTTTTTTTTTTTTTAAGTACAGGGGATTGAACTCAGGGCACTGTACCACTGAGCTACATCCCTAGCCCTTTTCATTTTTAATTTTGGGACAGGATCCCCTTAACTTGCCCAAGCTGGCCTCCAACTTGTAATCCTCCTGTCTTAGCTTTCAGAGTAGCAGAAATTATAGGTAGGTGCCACTGCACCTGGCTTCGTTTGAGTACCTTTCTGTATACAGACACAGAAAATGGGACAAATGCTTTGTTATTGATGGTAATTGTTCTTCGGACTTCTTGAAGATTTTTCCTCTGAAGGATGCATATTTCATTGATCCCCTAACATGTTGGTGATGAGGGTGGTGCTAGGAATCCTGACCAAACTCACTCAGACTAGGATATACATGCATGTCAGTGTCCAGAATTCCAATCTCATAGTCACTACTTCAGCTAACAACGAACAGACAGCCATGTGTGTATGTGTGTGTGTTTTATGGTATTTCATATCATCCCTTCAAATTTAACCCAGTATCACATTTCTTCAAAGATGAAATCTTTTACCATCTCATATTTTAAAAATTTTCCCTAGTAAGATCAGCTATCCATTTTTTTAAACAATTTTCTTGTCTCTTGAGGACATTGTACTTGGAAGAACTCAAGACCAGGCACAGTCTGCATGAGGGTCTCTGGTTATGAATCTGGCATTTTTCCAAAAGTAGTACTGACTCATTTGAGATGATAGAGTAGGTATTTTGTGTCTTTCTCCTCTCCAGGGTGAAATCGCTTGTGTATGTGATATTTGCTATGGTCAGTTCTCTGGTAAATGTTTTCTCGGTTTCTTTTTTCTTACTATTTCTAAGTCATTATGTTCTGTATCCTAAATCACCAATCTTTCTGTTTTCTTCTACCATTTTGGGCCTCAACATGAATTTTACCTGAGAAAAAAAATGTAATGTCCGGATTTCTGGCATTAGGGAATTCCAGTTTTACTGATATATATTACATGTCACCATAGCTGAGAAATGTTTGTTGCACTGGTTGATCACATTCAGTGAGATGTGATCTTACTTTTCAATTGGATTTTTTTAAAAAAAGATAATAGTTGATGCAGTTGAAGATGTGGTATAATAAACAGAATTTCTCACTAGGAGTGAAGGTATAAATCGATATAATATTTTTGGAGTGTAATTAGAAGTGTATGCAGAGGCTGGAGGTGTAGCTCAGTGGTAGAGCATATATTTAGGATGGGTGACGCCCTGGGTTCCATCTCCAGCATCACTAAAAAAACAAAAAAAGTGTTTATATAAGGGAAATACTCAGGGAAGAGGATAAGGATTCATACATAACAAGGCTCATCATAGTTTTCTTTTAAATTAAGATTATAAGGCACATGAATACCCAAGAGTCAATAATAATTTAATCAAATTTGGTATGTAAAAGCATGAAAATATTACAGAACTATTAAAAACTATGACTTTGAACGAGTATTTAAGGACAAGAAATCTCTTCAGGATATCCCATTAAGTGGGGAAAAAATATACAGTGCATACAACATTATTTACACACCAAAATATTACAATCATTGTTTCTGAGAATATAGGGTGAGCAATTAAATAATATACTCTTTGTATTTGCATATATTTTTCAAATTTTCTCTAACAAGTTTGTATTACATTGATGATTCCATGAATGAGTACATATAAAACATTAGAATGATACCAGGCCCCAGAGTAAACTCTCAAATATGTGCTTTTATAGTTGCTGCAATGTCAGTGTCATCATTTTTGTAAGAAGGAATACATAGTTCGTTCGTTCCTTCCTTCCTTCCTTCCTTCCTTCCTTCCTTCCTTCCTTCCTTCCTTCCTTCCTTCCTTCCTTCCTTCCTTCCTTCCTTCCTTCCTTCCTTCCTTCTTTTCCTTTCCTTCTTTTTGTGCTGGGGATTGAATGCAAGGCCTCCTGCATGATAGGCAAGTGCTGTACCACTGAGATAATCTCCAGCCCCTTTCTAAAATTTTATTGTGCTACATGCTCTCACGAAGTTGCCAAAGCTGGCCTTAAACTTGCAATCTTCCTGCCTTAGTTTCTCCAGTAGCTGGGATTATGGGTGTGTGCCTCTGTGCCCAGCTATGTAATATATTTTTGTTAAACCCACCTTAACTGGAATTATTTTGTAACGATGTGCTTAATCTCTGTCCTCCATAGACTGTGGTCACATCTGTCATATACCTGCCAGCTCTAATATGGAGCATGGTATTTCTAGTAAGCGCTTATTCCACATTTGTTTGGACTCAGGGATTAGGTTTCTAATACTTCCTATGTTTTCAGTTTCTTAGCAGGAAGGACACCAATGAGAAAGCTGTTAAAATATCAGTTCTTCCCCAGTGAAAATTTTTGTGTGTTTATCAGTATTGAAATATATATAAGTGAGGAAATTGTATGGTGGTATGTGGAGTGTTGTTGAACCAGAAATATGTTTATTGGCATATTATATGTACAATGACACTGAAATGTCTTTACAATTTTTTTCAAATGTTATAGTTTTCAAATTTTTATTTATTTTTTATTCTTATTTTCTTTTTGGTGGTACTGATGATTGGGACCAGGGCTTTACACATGACGAGGCAGGTGCGGCACCATTGAGCTAAATTACCAGCCTAATTTTCAAAATTTAGATCAAGAAGAACTCAATAAAAATCATGACAGAGCTACTTCAGACATCCTTTTGACTAGTCTTTCAGATTAGAACTTTAAGCAAGGATATGTACTCTTTAACAGACTGGAGGGTATTTGGGTGGAACCATGGGAGTATTTGTGGTTACAGAAGGATCCTGTGGAAAGTTCTGTGGAAAGACAACATTTAAATCCATAATTGATCACAAGTTTAAAGGTCTCGGCAATACACAAGGTTTGTTAATTGTGCATAGTTACTCTAAGGCTTGCTGATCACTATGAGAAAGTAATGAAACTCAGCAAGAATTACCAGCTGCTGTTTATAAAACCCAAGGATAAAATTCCCTTAATGAAAGTAATGTGCTGACAGTAGTGTTTACTGTTTAAAACATAATAATCATGTTTCTTGTATCTAAGACAATTTTCCAGAATGTATTAAATGTACCAGAGAAAATCCAGAGTAATATACTTTTTAAAAAGAAATGAATGTTTATTTACATAAAACCAACATAAAAAAGTTTTAAGATCCCTTGAACAGAGGCCTTGGTTTTATAGTTGAGCTGGGAAGATTATAGATATGGAAAGTAACTATCATTTTTGGAAATGCAAAAAATTTAGAAACACAAATGAAGAAAACACATTTGGGAAAACATTAATATCATGAAACCTAGATCTTGAGAACTTCAAAAGACTTTACTATCCACTCGATGGTGATTTTTGGAATCTCAGAAATGGTGTTGAAATATCATAGGATAGAAAGGAATAATCGGGAGGCTAATGCAATCAGAACCTCATAGCCTGTTATGGGAAGTAGCATTTGGCAAAGCCTGCTAAGCTACTGTAAATGAATGTTAATCGCATTTTATCAGCTGCTTGTACTATCTTTATTACATAATTTGAATATTTATGACCCTGAAAATATGTTTAACGGTAAAATTACAGTGTTTATGGAACTCAAATTCCAAAAAGCATGCAACCCTTTGATGGAGAAGAATTATGTTTAAATACTACAAAATTCAAGATGTTTCTATCACTTAGCAGTATTTTATATCCTGTAGAACAAGCACCTTTTTCAAGTAAAATACTGTGACAAACAGAATAGTGTATGCAAAAATTGACTTCAAAGACCAATGTGATTTAGATAATTAATTGTATATGCAACTATAGATCACCAGTAAGACCCTTTTTAACTTTTAGGGCCAAGTGAAATTAACTTTTTTCAGTATAGTTTATATCATTTTGGTTAACTGTATCCTCATCTGCTTAGACATTATTAATGATCCTCTTTTTTTTAAACGAATTGAATCGGACTTTGGAATTGGACAGACATAGTTATGTTGAAAATGAAAATAATAGATGGGAATGCCTCTCTAGTTTTGTAATTTATACTTATTTTGTGTGTGTATTTGTTTTGGGAAAATTTGACTCTGCATTCTTACTTCTTTGCCAACATAAGTCCACTAAAGGCATTTTTTTTCCCTTTGGAAGGATTTAAATGTGCTTGTTTTTCTGGAAAATATAATAGGAAAATACAGTCCATATTAGAACCCCGAAAACCTATAATTAAGATGTATCTCAGTAATTTTTTCCCCTGTCTTTTGTTAAAATGGAAATAGAGACTTTTTCGAGTAAATAAAATTATTGGGAGGATCAGACATTGTTTCCAAAGTTATAGTAATGTTATACCTACCTGTTTATTTCATTTTGATTATCTAAAATATTAGCAATTTAATTGAATTTGGGTATACTTTTAAATATTCTATCTTGGGGGTTAATTTAGATTTGTGGTGATGTCTGCTGGTGACCACTGAAGGGTGATTAGGAGGGTGAGCTTCAGGGTCAGTGTTAAGGCCAGATCCTAAATCCACTGAGCTAGAAACCACCATTCTATTAGGCTAATAAGTCGGCCTCACCTTAGTGGGGTGTTGGGAGAGTTCCCTGAAATCTTTACAAATACTTGGACCTCCACAGTGCCAAGACTTTTGTTCCCTGGAGTCAATGAAAATTTGTATACATTATTACATAATTAATGTTAGGGATACTTAAAACCCTTTGCCTTTCCACCATCTGTATTTGGGAGGATTAACCAGTCAGTAACTTACTTCAAAATGTTGGCCAGGGAAAAGATACTAAGAATGCAAGTCAGATTCTTTGTCTATCTGATTACAACATTAGAGAAGCTTTGCTCTATCAGACACTTGATCCTATTGCCTAAACTGAGACTAAGGCATTTGTTTATGGATCAGTGCTGTTACTGCCTTATTAGTATAGAGCAGGCGTCAGTGAACTTTTTTTGTGAGGTTCAGGGAGTAAATATTTTAGGCTTTGTGGGCTACACAGTGTCTGTCACAACTACTTCACCACTGTAGCCAAGACCAGTCTCCTACGCAATATGTAAAAGACTGGATTAGCAGTGTTCTATTGAAACTGTGTTTTCAGAAAGCTACCATAGCTTGCTGACCCCAAGTGCAGATAATTGAGAGTATGTTGGCTTCTCCTTTTTAAAATCAGAAATAAATTTTTGCCCCAAAGTTGTAATTGGGCATTATTTGGTTTCTCTCTTCACCTCTAGGAACAGAGTAAGGGGTGATAAGGACCATTATACCTTTTCATTTGTAATTAAATAGATTTTGAACTGTAATGGACAGTGTCTAAAGCTGGCTTTGCACTTCAGTAGTTTCACATCATACTCGCCCATCTCCTAGCTGTAGAGTCATTAGGTTGTGATGTGGCTTTTATAGGGCTCAGTTTTCTCATTGGTAAAATAGTAATAATGCTTACCTTGTTGGGTTACTGTGAAGTTTGAATGAATCCATGCATTTAAAATCCAGGACTCGCTGCTATTGGTCTGTCAACCATACATTTAGGAGCACTTGGCTAGGGGAATGTGGGAATTCACTTCATATACCCATTTCAGTCACTCTTTGATGGGATTAGTCACTTAAGAAATGAGTTTGTCCCATCTTTATTTTTTAAATATTTTTTTAGTTGCATGAACACAAAATATTTTTATTTATTTTTTTTTTTTTTAAATGTGGTGCTGAGGATCAAACCCAGTGCCTCATATATGCTAGACAAGCACCTCGACCACTGGGCTACAACCCCAGTCCCTGCCTGTCTTTAAAAACATTAACAACTGTGTTATTTACCTACCCAAGTCCATGCCCAGTGCTCCCCACAGTGCCATATTGTTTGGTTTGAAGTAATTGGAGACTTTTGTAGGGAAATAGGCCTCAGTGGCTTGTTCCACCCCAACCTCGCCCTCAGTTGAAGTATCCCCATCCACAGGGAGTCCCCATGGTTCTGCCACTGACCCAAAGGCCCAGATCTCATAGGTAGAGCTATAGGACTTTTGGGTCCTCAGGGTCCCCTCTGTCTTTGTTGTTCTGGTAGCACCTCCAACTACTTGTTAAACCATGAATTTTGTTGCCATTGTTTTCTCTGACTCCTCCATGAAACTATGGCTTTGCAAGTATAGAGACTGTTTTATTTTCTTTTTGGCTCCCTGGCTACTGGTGCAACCTAGGTGCACCTTGAAAATGTATTGATGTGTGGATGAATGAGTGAGTGATGCTTTCCAGGCCTCTCACCAGCCTGCCATTCTTTATCTGCATACTCTTCACTTTGTGAGGGTCCCTCTCAAAAATATAACCAGATTGGGCATGGGGTTGGGGGGAGGGATGGGGGAGTTGCTCCAGAAGAACACATTGCTGTCAACACTTTTTTAAATGTCCGTAAACATGTACAATGTATTTTGGGACGTCAACTGTTCTTCTCATCCCTCTTTTTTTTTGGTTGCTGATTGTATAATAGTGTTGTAGGAAAGCAGCCAACAATGGTGCTACCACCTTCAAAGCTGTCACATTGACTTTCTGGAAACTATCAAGGCCACACCTTACCTTAGTTGAAATTCAATGGCACCGAGCCCTTGAGATTATAGATAGTAGTTTTCTGGAGTAGACACAATGGGGTGTGAACATATGACTGGGCTGGAATATGTGAAAATGTTTGCATGGGAAATTATAGATCACTGATGCATTATATAATAAACCATTTATGGATATTTTATGATAGACACATACACAGAATAATATCAACATATGATAGGGATAGAAAAGTATATCACAATTTCATCTGCATTGTAGCAATCCTTTACAAGGAAAAAAGATCTTACTAAATATAAATTGATAGTCTATATTCATGGATTAGGTTGTTTGTTATGTTTTGTTGGGGGGACCAGTAAAGTATATTGACTAAATGCTAACTTTGGGTCAGTGTATCTGGATTCCTATCCCAGGTCTATGACCTTGTTCAGATTACTTACCCTCTTTGAGCCTCACTTTTCTCCTCTGCAAAATGGTAGTAACAGTAGTACCACAATATGAGTTATTATTCAGACTAAATATGATATTTCACATAAAGCACTTGGGGGACCAGCATTTCTTTATTACTTTATTATCACTTGACTTGATACATGTAGGTTCTTGGTCAGTATATTAATACTTTGGGGAATAAACAATGCCTTTCAAAGTACTAATAGCAGTTATATTTGAACAATATGTGCATAGTTCTAATTTAACATATTTCTTCTGGAGATTACTCTTGAAATGATAGTTAATTTTTCAACATTCACAAATGAGAGGTGATTTAAAGCTTACTTAACTCTAGTAAAATAATAAGCAAACCATATAAAATTCAATGGGATATAATATTAGAAAAATCATGAAAACTACCAATATAGAAAACAAATGAAAAAAATTAGAATAGAGTTTTGTAGTTAGATAAATAGATGCATTATACGACGAATAGATAAGTAAGAGCTATATTTTAGTGTTGCGACTACTTTTCCTCTCCACTTCCCAGTATTTATAGTCTTTCTGTGAGATCTTTAAAAATTATATATATATATATATATATATATATATATATATATATATATATGTGTGTGTGTGTGTGTGTGTGTGTGTATACACACACATACACACACACATACAGATAGATAGATAGATTTTTCCCTAGCCAGGAAATGAACCCAGGGGTACTTACCCACTGAGCCACATCTCTCGTCCTTTTTATTTTTATTTTTATTTTTTAATTTTGAGACAGGGTCTCACTAAATTCCTTAGGACCTCACTAAGTTACTGAGCCTGGCTTTGAACTCGAAATCCTCCTGCTTCAGCCTCCTGAGCCACAGAGACTATGAGTGAGCCCCACCATGCCCAGTTAAATAAAAACTTAAAAAAAAAACACATGTTATTTACTCCAATTGTTCAAAATGGTAGACATTAAAAATCATTGAATCTAAGAATATCATTTATTATAAATAGCAAATTTATTGACTTTACTTAAAATCAAGTAGCTGCTTTATATAAACTTTATATAAACTAGCTTCCTAGATGGTTAAGAACAAACAGGTCCTACCCAGGATCTTTAGGTGCCCCAAATATTAATTTTGACACAGAACCTGTATTATCTGCACAGGAACACCAAAAATTCTCTTGAAACTCTCAGTCTGTGATTCCTTGTAGGTATTTTATAAAGCATCTTTTCAAGGCCAGTGAGAAGTCAGCAGCACAAACTTCTTTTGTGTTTGCTTAAGGGAATCCCCAGAGATCAAGGCTGGCTTCCGAAGTGAGTGTGGATGTATCCAATTTCCATCCGGGACCCAGCAGATCTGGTTCATTGTGTCATTGCAGTTGGCGGTGAGAGCCTGCAGTGCTCACATCTGACTCAGGCCAGGCAAGCCCACCTTCCTGCCTCATTATTACCATCTAGGGTCAGGCAACAGGAACCTTTTTCCTTTAACCCTGAATGTCTTCATTTTCGTGACACTTTGGAAGCAGAATGAAACATGCTGCAGGACGCGTGGCCACTGTGGTTGAACCCCCGTGGTTTATTACATGATGATATTGTGCCTGGGTTGCAGATAGGCCTGCCCTTTGTCCGTCCAGGCCACCCCAAAGCGGCTCCTAAAACTGAACACATTTTTACAATATCTACAGTAATTTACCAAGGTAAGTCTTTTCACCAGAAAATGAGAAGAAAACCTGTCTTTTATTTTTTGGAAGAGTCCCATATGGTAGATTGTGACACATAGCAAATGTTCTTGTTCTTATGGCCAAATGTCTTCCTAAATTGAAAGTTTTTTTAAAAAATAAATATTCTGAGTAAAAGTTGATGACATTTTGCATATGTAAATCAGTTGAACATGTAAAGATGCCTCTAGTACTAGCATCTGTCTTCACACTGTCAGTCTACCCAGGACTTGCACCGTATTCAACAGGTGTACCTCCACTGTGACACTTCCTTTAAAGAGAACCCTTCAGAAGGTGTACAAAACAAGGAGAGAATTAGTCCCTGAGATTTGTATATGTTATAGTTGACAGTCCTTGTTGGTTTTGATTCATTAATTTGAGTAGGAATTCTTTGTGTTTTTTTTTTGTTTTGTTTTTGTTTTTTGGATTCAGCATCTCAAAGCTGACCATGTTGGCCTCAAACCTGTAATTCTCCTGCTTCAGCTTTCCAGTAGCTGGGGTTATAGGTGTGCATACCATCAACTAGATTTTTAAAAATCAACTAAATCTTTCGGAGACAATACAGAACTTTCAACTTTCTTCTGTTTCTGCACCACATAGAGCCATTGGCAGAAGATAGCATTTTGCTGTTTCAAATGCCATTGTATCTCAAATGCTCAGGGATGATATACCATTTAAGACTCATCCTATTAAATGTGCTAACTCTGTTTTATAGAATATGCAACAGTGAAAGTAATCTAAATTACCCCTTTCACTAAAAGCTTTATAAAATTTATATGAAGTTGTAATTTAAGAAAAAAAAAACCCAACATTTATTTATTTATTTATTTATGGTGCTGGGCATTGAACCCAGGGCCTGGCACATGCTAACCAGGTGCTCTACCACTGAGCTACATTCTCAGTCTACAGGAATTTTTTTTTTAATAGAAATAATTCAAAATACTTTAGAAGAAAAAGTGGGAAGCTCAATGACTGAAGGTTCTGCCTTAAGGATTTTGACCACTGGGATCATGTGGTGCCTCAGGGAGTCCAAGAAGTACCTCACTTCCACTTTCTGCCCAAGGTATCCAGGGAAACCCCAGCCCATGGGGGAGGATAAGGACAAGAACTCTGTGATAGAGAGCTAGCTCATGGCAGAGTTAGGAGGTAAAGGTGGTGATGGATGGTGTTTACCCATGCTTTCTGAAGGAGAGGGAGAAAGAGGAAACCTTCTTGCCATAAAAAATCTTCATTTAGACTCACCAGAAATACTGGATTTGGCAAAGGAGGAAGAAGAAAAAATTTGGTGACCAAGAAGAGAGTCTGAAGGGAAGAGCATCTATCTTAGAAGAAATAGCACCCATTGTTCAGAAACTGGGGAGCAAATGTTTCCTGTCACTTGTGCCACCTAGATCATCAAGTGCCTAAGGATCAACTTCCAGAAGCTCTAGTTTAATTGCTGTCTGAGTCATCTCAACTCTGCAGCCTCATGTCTTGAGATGAGGAGGTTTTTTCCAGTTCCCCACACTTCTTCCCAGTATTTACAAGCTTCTCATTCAAGGAACAGAATCAACTTTGAGACAGAGAAATGGATCTTTCCAGGAAGAACCTTAGATGTTCTTCAAGGTGTTTGAATTGCTTTTTCAGGTTTCCAGCATATTGTCCTCATCACATCTTGTCATTTGCTTCAGAACTGTCCTCTTCTTGCTCTGAGTCCTAATCTGCCTTGACAGGTCATATCCTGAGAGACTCAGCCTCTTCTAACAAAGTTCTGTCACTTCTTTTCCCCTCCTAAAGATTTTGAGCTGCTTTCAGTCGAGGCTTGCTTAGTCTGAAGACTTGTAAGATGACCCATCAGGTCAGCTTTGGTGGTTTCTTTAGAGATGTTCTATAGAATTGCTTTTTCTCTCTGTTCTGGGTGTTGTAGTGTGCACCGAACTGTGCAGGCTCAGTGGGTTTCCTCCTGGCTTCTCTTGCCTGATCATCAGCACAGTCTCCATTTCTCAGTTTCCAAATGATCACACATGTCCTGTTGTCCAAAGGGAGCACCCAGGTTCAGCTTTCCCCACCCATCCCTCCAGATCTTCAGCTGGCATTTCAGAGTCTCTGGAGTTCTCTGTAGAGATCCTGAGGTGTTTTTTCTGTTGCCATTAAATTAACAGTGTTGAGTTTTTGTAGCTTTTACCATGTGTGTCTTAAAGAATTTCTTCTCTTCGTCTTTGTTGGGACTGGGGGTCCAACCCAGGGCCACGTGCACATGAGGCATGTACTCTACCACTGAGCTGCACTCCCAGCCCCACTTGTGACTTTATGGATTTAGATTCTGCTTGTGGAGATTAGCTCTTTCCTTCAGTATCAGACATCAAGTATCTTAATCTGAACGTGGCAGTTTTTCTTTCCCACACTAGTTTGTTTAAAGCACGATGTGGACCAGATCACAGAACTGCACATGTCCAAGGCCCTGGGTATTTTGGATTTTCATATTTTTCCATCATAGGATAAAACTTTTTTTTAATTGATTTTATTTTTTTTAAATACACAACAGTGGAATGCATTACAATTATTATTACCCATATAGACTACAATTTTTCATATCTTTTATATAGAGTCATAGGGTAAAACTTGACAAGAAGTGCTTTATGTTTTCCTAGAAGTAGTGGAGAACTCTTAAGGTCATGTTTCTTGTCTTTCTATATAGAAAGGCTTTTATTTTTTCATCAACAGAGAGATTCTGCCTAAAACTAGGGAACTGTTAACATATCCCAGCATAACCCACCACCTTCTGTTGAGAAAGGCCAAGACTCGGGCCCACATTATTACGTAATTCTGCCATAGACCAATGTAGTGTCTCACAGATTGGCCAGAAGTACAGCTTGTGGTAGGACAGCCTAATACCCCATAATACTCCAAGCTGCCAAACGGATCCTTGTAGTCTTCACAGCAGCTGTATCACACCACACCATGGGAACACTAGGCGGGGATCTGCTCCAAACCATGCTTGCCTGGCAGCCAGGATGGAGCATGAAAGGGGAGGATCCGTGGGGTGCAGGCCTGGTCCAAAAAGAGCTTATGCCCCTGACCTTATCCACATCTCCTTCTTTATTTCCCTTAAACTGTGCTTTCTGTGCCCCTTGTGGCCTTATCCCATCTCTGCTCCCTCTGCCTGGAGAGCCCTTCCCTCTGTGTGCACACACATCCTGCAGCCTCCTCACCCCAGTGGTCCAAGTGACCAGGGCAGGACCGGGCACAGAGTGGGTGTTCAAGGCCCCACACACGGTTATGGAAAGAAAGAATGTGTGAGTGAGTGCTAGAGGGACAAGGCCACGTTTGCTGTCCCTGGAGACTCACACATAATGCCCTGCTGACTTATCATAGTCCCTGCAGGAGAGCTTTTAACTCCTGCCAGAATTCTTCTGGGAGGTGGAGAGAAGAGGCAGTGGCCCTGGTTCCTGCTCCCCTGTCCTGCCTCATTACTCCAGTGGATTGGAAAACTGTGTATCTTGTGTGAGTTCCCCAGTCTAGATCTGCTGCTACTGTTAGAAACTATAATGCCGTACAACTTTGGAGAGATTTACTGCATAGAAACAATGGAATGCAATTCAGGAGAGCTTATGCTACAGAGAGAATATCAATGGCCTTAAGAGGACTTAAAAAAAAAATCCTTATTAATTGACCACGAGTGGATAGGGTGGGTAAGAACATAGCTAATAACCAGCCTGGATTTTCCCTGTAAAAGACAGATACAGTGCATATGCTGTCTGTGTTGAATCAAGCAGTTTCAGCCAGTTCAGGCATCTGACTTGTACCTGACACATAGTGGCCATATGAACAGATAGAGTAAATACTACTATTCTTAGCTACAGGTAACTGAAATTAAGGATGTAAGAATATCTAATGGTTGGTGAGTATTTATGATGGGCTTTCTCTGATTTCCCTTGATGTGATGTCTTCCTAATTGGCCCGTAGTTTCTCTCCCCTTCATTTCTTTTATAAATGACTGGCTTCTGTCACATTTTTCAACTTTTCAGGTACTCTGGTGTACTCCATCCCCCTGCTTCCTGGCCCAGAGACAGGGATGAATAACTCAGTGTTAATCTTGGATCACCCCTCTCCTTCCCAACCCCAAGAAACCAATGCTGATTTTACCATAAAAGAGCAAAATGGTTTGTTTTGAAGAGCCATGCTTATACTTGAGCCATGCTTAAACTTTCACAAAGCCAAAGGCCAAAGGGCAGGGAAGGTGAGCTGGAAGGGAGGGTGTGGGTGAGTGAAAGTTGTGAATGGACATTTCTCTTCAAGGTGTGTGTTTCCCCTTCTTGCCACCAGCTGCCATAGCCACTAGCAGAGGTTTGAATTTGGATTCCCCAGTAGAAAAATAAAATCCCTGTTAATTTATAAGATTGCAGTGTTTTTTTGTTTTGTGGGTTTTTTTTTTTTGATTGTGGGAAGTCAGAAAAGTGGCTGACCATTGAAGTTGAACCTATTTAGGGGGGTACATGGTGTGAGCAGTGTGTGGTTAAGCTGAAGGTATGGCCTCTGCTCACTCCCCCCCCCGCCCCGCCCCCCACAGTGGCCAGCTGCAGCCAGGATGATAGGGCCTTCGAGGGGAGCAGGTCTGAGTGGCCCCACAGGAGCTCCTCCACAGGCTAAGCAGGCCCGTCAAACAGCAGCTGTTCACCTGGGTTACGGTGGGTCCCAAAAGGCAGCCTCTGCCCCACATTGCTCTCTGCTGTGTGCCCTTCTGTCATCTTCCACTGGTTGCATTGAATGTTAAATGCACCAGCCTTTTGAATTCTATTCACAGATTCCTCCTTCAAAACTTTGTTTCCTTCTCCTTGTCCACTAACCCTTGGCCCCACAAGGACAAAACATATTGTGTATGCCTTGCCTGGTTCTGAATACCTGATTCCAGATAACTTTTCATTTGGGGGATGGAAGCCCTTCCTCTACAGGATCAGGCCACCTGCCTGGACCACACTCTCTCTGGCTCCTTGAGACTCTCACATGTTTTTCTGGTTCCCTCCTCCTCTCTCCTGGAGGCCTTTGATGCCCTTCATAGACACCCTCACTGACAAGTCCAGTGGCCTCCACTGGCACACCTGAATTGTTACCAGAGGAAACTCCCCACTGCTAATAGCTGTGGCCTATTCCTGTCATTGCCTGTCCCTCCAGTTTTTTCCATTTTTTTGCTTGCTGGGCTGCCGCATAGCCATTCTACAAGCCATGGACCTACCACCTCGACTCCCTACTCTCCTTCCTCATTTTTCCACACTGCTGGTCATTAGTTCACTACTTTCTCTTGGAAGTTATTCGTGACCACTATCAAAACTGATCACTCCCTTCTCTGGATCCTTCTGTGTCTGGCCCATGTTCTCTGAACTCGGCTTATTGATTTAAAGCTGGGTGGGGATTACTTGTTCCTAGTACCTGGTCCATCTCTTTAGGCAGAACCCCCGTGGAGGTAGTCCTTGTTGAACTGATTCAAATTGTTGATGGATGTTAAAAGTTGGAACATATTTTGTATATTCAGAAAAAAAATATATTGGCAAAGGAGGCAAGTTCATGCTCCACCCCCCTTTGGGAAAAAAGTATACTTTAGCTATGGGACTTACAGAAAAAAATTTCATCCAGAAATTATGCTATACAGACTCTTTCCCCAAATTCAGTCATTTAACAAACACAAAAGCTATTATTGAAGTAATGTATGTACATATTTAACAATAAAATAAACAAGCAGATCATGAAAAGCAACTGTCTGCAATCACCTTACTCCAGTCTTAATCTATAGGGCAAATCATTAAGTAGTTCTGCTTTAAGTTTTTCTGGTGGTTACTACCATATCTCTAAATTCTGTGATTTAGTCTCAAACAGGGCTAGTGAAAGAAAGCCGCTAAAAATAATGAAGAGTCATAAAATATTTAACACTGAATCGTTGTTACTATTTCATTATGAAAATCATTAAAAAATATTATAGAGAAATGCCTGTAAGTCATGGTATTGTTGAATCTGAATGTTCATCTCTCTTTTAACTTTGGGTCTTAGGATTAGATTTAAAAAAAAAAAAGATGCTTGTATTATGAAATATCGTGAAAGTGGTGTTTTTTCCTTGTCCCCTGGTTTCTCTGTCTGTTGCCTCTTGTGGGGATACAGTGCAGAAAATTTGTAGCACTTGGTTTACCAAACGATAATAAGCACTTCATGTGGCTCTTTAAAGTTGTAGCTTGCTCTACCTTTGAATCCTCTCTGAAGGTGGACTTAGAAAACAGCTGTGTCTCTACCCTAAACCCGTGTTCCAGGAAATGTTACTGAGGAGAGGCGTGCTTTTTGAAAAAGGACACCATCTAGATGCCTCAATTCAAAGTGCAAAACAGCTGCCTGTGGTGGAAAATAAGTTGGTAGGTAGAGACTTCAGTACATTTAATTAAAAGTACTGTGAGGAAAGAAATTGTAGCAATTATATATTATTAACCTAAGTGGTGCTGAGACTTTGAAGTTGTTTGCTATGTCCCATTATTTTCCTTGATTGCATGCCATCTGAGATGGAGCTGAGCTGTTCAGTTATGTAGGTATTTTGAAGATGAGCAACACAGTAAATCCAAGTATAAAATTAGGATCTTTGCAATTCTGTACTCCCCAGCTAAGCTATTGCTAGTTAATCCAATTGTTTGCTGCTTTCATTATTTTAACGGTGATTATGCTGCTTTTCCTGCTTCCCAGTCAGTTGTTGTTTAGTTTATTGGAAAATACATGTTACATATGTCAACTAAAAATAGGGTGTCATTTTTTTTTTAAAGCTTAAATGGATGAGGCTTTTATTTCAAGCTGAAGTAAATAAATAAAATAAGGAAATTGAAGACCTGAGAAGAACAGTGCTGGGACCCATTATCATAAGAAAACCAGGCTTGACAATGTAGAGCTTAGTAGTCATTCTATTTGTGGTGAGCAGCAGGGGACATCTCTGGCTAAGAAGGCACAGAAATGCATTTTTCTGTGCTAATAACCCTGTGAGCTTGCAAGGGTTTTAGTGAAAAGAATAAAATAACGTTCTGGATCTGATTTTGTATTTTTGAGCTGTTCTCAGCTATAGTCATTGAATGGAATAAGTTGACTGAGTGACAGCTAAGATGTGACAATTGAAGATGGCTAGGAGTCAATGGTCCAATCCCCTCATTCTACAGAAAAGAAAACTGAAACTATTAAGGCCAAGTGACTTACTGAAGTCCCCTGCTATGTGACCTTGACCAAATCCCTGCACATCTAAGTCTGCTACATTTTATTTTTATTAGATATGAACATTTCAATTTAATATCCACTGTTCCTTAGAACTTTGTTTCTGCAGCTACATCTAACATTACTGTGGATGTTTTTGCACATTGGGAAACAAAAGCCATTTGTTTACTCAAGTAAACATTTTCCAATGTTCCAGGCACTCTCTTGTTTTTTAAGATATGACTTGGTAGCTTGATTAAAAAAAAAAGAAGAAGAAGAAGAAAAAAAGTTAGTGTTCAAACCAAGACTAGAGCCTTTCTTTGGCTCTTTCCAATTTGAAACATATCCCATGTGGAAGTGACCGAGTCTTCCTAGGAAATAATATTTCATGATACCACACAGAAAGTGACATTGAAAAGGTTTATGGAACTTTTGGCCTTGTGCTGTCCAACACAGTAGCAAGTAGCCACTTTGACTATTTAAGTTAAAATTAAAATTAAAAATAGATGTGATTAAAATCTCAATTCCTTAGTCACACAACCAAATGTAGATGTGTATTGGACAGATTAGATGTCTATAAAGTCTTCATGATCTTAGAGAAGTCTATTAGACAGTACTGTTCTATCCCCATCCATACCAGAATCACTATGTTAAGTCTGGACCTGGAATCCAAAGACCTGAATGCAAACTCTACATTCAACACTCACCATTTTATATAAACTGTAAGGTCTTGGGCAGGCCCTTAACCTCCAGCTCTGGTTTTCTTTGGGTAAAATGAGATTACATATCCTTCAATATCTATGAGACTATTTTCTGTTATGCCTAAAGTACTTACATAGAAAAAGGTAGAAGTTGGGGTCATTGTTGAATTGGTGTGTTAGCTTTTTTTTTTTTTTTTTTTTTAATAAATTGTGGATGGAGCTTTTATTTTATTTATTAATTTATTTGTATGTGGTGCTGAGAATCAAACCCAGTGCCTTACACATGCTAGGCAAGATCTCTACCACTGAGCTACAACCCCAGCCTGTGTTAGCTTTTCATCCCTGTGACCAAAAATTCTGATAAGACCAATTTAAAGGAAGAAAAGTTTATTTTGTGCTCATGGTTCAGTCCATGGTTGGCTGTTTCTATCATTCTGGGCCAAGGTGAAGTATAAATAAAAGAACATATGCTGTAGAGTTTGCTCTAGTAGTTAAATAATTTGTTACCTGTGTACTTAGCCTAGTGCCTATAATTTGGCTCAGTTACTGTTCTTGGTAATAGTAATAGGATGATGACCTATTGATAATGCAGATTATGCCCATTGATAATAACTATTCATGGTACAGAAAACACATTGCAGAATATTCCAGTTGAATTATCTGGTAGGAGTACAAAGCCCAGGTACAGATCTTGAGCATTAAAGGAGAAAAGGGGTGACATCAGACATGAGATTTACTAGAGGTGGGCTTTCTTACTCCATCTATAGTTGATTGACTTTGGGGAAACAGGCATGTGATTCTTTCTCCATGTTTCCTTATCCTCTGCACAGGGTTTCTAAGCAAATAAATGTCTAGGAGAAGCAGGAGGGTAATTCCCATGCATAAAGCAGACTGTGAGTGAGATATTGTAGAGGGTAGAAATGACTTTGTCAAACTGGACAGTGTGTACTTCAAGAGGCCCAAACTCAGAGCTGTGCCTCAGCCTGGTAGGACCACATAGGAATGGAGTGTTAGCACATTGAGATGTTTATGTGAAACCTCCAAAATGCTCAGTTTGGGCTTAATTTTTGTTTAATAAAACTTTGTGCATACCAGACAAAATGTGTCTGTGGATAGGAGCTGCCCCATGGGCCACCACTTCATGATCTCTTCTTTAAAGCAACGTTTCCCTATGTCTTCTCAAGAATGCAAACTTTGTTGCTAAATTGAAATTATTTGAAAAGAAGCTTCTGTAGTCAAATAAATTGGGGAACTTTGGTTCTGTGACCAGTGACGCTTACAAAATAATTCACATTGGATTTGATTTCCCAATTTTATTTGGTCAGAGGATGCTGTGCCCAAAGAACATGTACAGAAGTTCTTCATGGGGTGTCAGTGTTCTGGGGAGTGGGTTGATATGGTGGACCTCTCTTTATACTCTAGACATAAGTCTTAGCTAACATTGAGGAAGAAATCATTCTCATAAGTTACTAACCATTTTGTAATGTAAATGGAACCCCGGTTTGTCCATTGTGACAGGGTCACATTTTCTGTTTTTAAATAAAAGATTTTATCACCAGTGAAGCCTATTGCTTGAACATATGTGCTGTTTGGTGTGGTTTCTGTAGGAATAAATATTGAGAAGTCTGCTTTTGTTTGGGAATTAGGCTACTGTGCTAGCATAAGAATCTGTGCTTCCAAATTTAGGATAGATAATAGTATGAGAACGAAAGCAACTAGAGCAATACTTAGGAGAACACTGTTTGGACATGCCAACTGTACTCTCAATGTTAGTACTCCTACATTTATTTTAACAGCTTGGTTAATTTGGAACAAAGTAATATTTTCTCTTTCATCAATGAAATCTGTGCACACTCTATGGCAGGAGGTGAAAAAAAAACTGCTCTAAAAGGAATTCAGTGAGCCTTCTATTTAGGCAGCAACTCTTTAACATGCTCTCAAGAATTCCTTTGGTAACAACCTCAATTTACCTTTCCTGCTATTTCAGATGTGTCTTTAAATAGCATGATTTACCACCATCCTATTGAAATTGTGATGCTTCACCACTTAGTAAAAGTTTCTGCATTAGAGTTCATTTAATTACATTTTCACATGTCTTTATTTGGAGGCTCCCATCCAAATTGGGAACACAGTTAACTAATAAAAATCTTGCTGGGGACTTTATTTTGGTTAGCATTTGGATTTGGGGGAGCGAAATAGATTTTTTTTCCTTGATGTTTTTCAATGGTATTTCTAGATATTAATATAGAAATCAGAGAACAAGAAGGCACAAAAGACCCACTCACGTGAAGCTGATTACATTAATAATTATTAAAGTACAGGCCTGGCACAGTGACCTTGACCTGTAATCCCAGCTGCTTGGGGAGGGAAAGATAGGTTTGAGTGGGTTGAGAAGTGGTGTCTCACACCCTCAGCACGGATGCTTCACTGTGATAAGAAAGCAGAGTTCAATTTATGCCAGCCTCGCATCCAACCAATTTACCCTACTAACTACTGGTGGGGAGTGGGGGGTGGGGGGAAGAGGAAGAACTTCCTGTGAAATGCAGCTAATGGTGGTTTTTCAAATAGCACAAAAAGAAAAGCTGTGCACATGATGCATACTTGCAAGGGGGACTCCAACAGGATTTCCTGTGCTGGGCAGGAAGCTTGCTGGAAGCATTTTGATTCATTCAGAAATGCGGAGATCAATATGGCTGAGAGCTTGGTTTTGCAGCTCTATGGCATCTAAATATACATAGAATCAGCTCAAGAAATTCAGTTTCTAAATTATAAGAAAATTATGCATTCTGTACTCGCTCTAGTTGTGTTATCTTAAATGAGAATGTTTTCCTTGAATATTTAATGTCTTCCCTTCTGATAATTTCAAAATGTAATTCGGCCAAATAAAATGGACACTGTACTGGGCATTTTGATCTGTGTCCCAATATGGGAAATTTCTTCAAATTAGAATTTGAATCTTGCTGGGGTTTATACTGGATAGGTTGCTGCAACTTTTGGGAGATTTATATTGCATAAATATTATGGAACTGAAGGAGACATCATAGTTAGTTTGGAATTACTCAATCCAGAATAATTTGGAATAATAGTATAAATTAAGTCTCAAGGCAAAAGTTATGAGCTTTTAATTATATGTTAATGTTATTTTAGTTAATCTCTTTGATGTCTTTTCATTTGCTATTGTTGGATATTATTTTAATTTAATTTAATTTAATTTTTTTTTTTTGGTGGGACTGGGGATTGAACCCAGGGTACTGAACTACTTGGCTAAATCCCCCGCCCTTTCTATTTTTTATTTTGAGGTGAGGTCTCACTTATTTACCCAGGCTGGACTTGAACTTGTTGTCCTCCTGCCTCAGCCTCCTCAGTAGCTGGGATTTACAGGCATGCACCGTTGTGCCTGGATAATTCTT
Organism: Marmota marmota marmota; assembly: GCF_001458135.2. NCBI lineage: Eukaryota > Metazoa > Chordata > Mammalia > Rodentia > Sciuridae > Marmota > Marmota marmota. The sequence continues at coordinate 42,937,448 of NW_025999853.1, read as the reverse complement.
TCTTTCTTTCTTTCTTTTTTTAAGAGGAAAACATGCCAGTTTGAATCCACATATGTTTTTTGGCAAAAGAAATGGTAAGGGAGCCATATCTATTTGACTCTTGCTTTACACTGGGCCTGTTTAGAGGTGTTTGGTGTTTTATTTCCCTCCTCATTGACCGTGTCATTGATCAAGTTTTACTGTTGTGGTTTTTTTATCACCTTTTTCAGAAGTTGCTTATTGACCATGATTACATTAATAATTATTAAAGTACAGGCCTGGCACAGTGACCTTGACCTGTAATCCCAGCTGCTTGGGAGGGTAAGGCTGGAGGATCACAAGTTCGAGACCTGCCTAGGCAACTTAACAAAATGAAAACTTTTTAAAAGGGCTGGGGATGTAGCTCGCTTGTAAAGCACCCCTGGGTTCAATCCCCAGTACAAACAAACAAAGTATAATATGCTATACCCAAAACTTCCTGAAGAAAAAAGTTTACTTTCTCAAAAATAGAATGAAATTTTCTACATAATTTATGAATTGCACTTCATTGGTGAGTGCACATGATTTTTATTAATATCTGTATTTTGTGTGTTTATGGGAGTCTACATAGGAGCTGTGAAATGACTTATTATGTAATAAATTTAAAATATCTGAAATATCTGTTCCAGTATGTCAGACTTTAGAAAAACTCATTAATAAATATGAGTCATTGAACTCAATGCCGAAAACTGTTAGTGTCAGAGGACTTTCTAAAATCTCAACAGAGCACTTAACAGATTTTTTTTTTATTTTATTATATTTTATTTTGGGGGCAAGAAGGCAGGCTGGAGGAAACATGTAATAAATGATGGTCTAAAATGATACACTAAAGTACTCCCTGATGTCTCCAATGGACCATTGTCCTTCTTGTTGATAAATAAATGATGTGAATGCTCTGTAGTTGCAAACTAAGCAATGCCTCATGTCTCTGTTTGCTTTTCCCCCCCTAAGCCAAAATAAACTAAATTACCAAAAAAAAAAAAAAAAAAAGCCAGTATTTTGAATTTTTCACTCTCAAGCCTAAATAAGGAATCATGCAAACTAAAGAAAAGGCTTAAAGACAATAGGAGTGAGTGGTGGAGGTAATGAGACACGTCTTTTGTAGATCTTTCTAGATTGGGAACTCCAGTACACCTTTTTTCCCCCCCTTAAATTAAAGATAGTCATGGTCTGCTGGTTTGGGCTATTGTTATGTGACTGTTCAGTCATTTATTTCCAGGTATTTTGAAAAGATTCATTGCTAGTTACTGTCTTGGGTGTTAAGAATTTTAAAATGGGTGCTAAGAATTTAAAAATGAGTAGAATTAAGGTTGTGGCCTTGCAAAAATCTCATAGTTGCTTTTCTAAAGCACTATTTTTTTAAAATATGGTTTATTCTTAACTACTCCATACTAAGACAGGAGGAACCTTAGAACAAATAAATCCAATAATGGAAAAAATCCTTCTAGGAAAAAAAGCTCCATTCATACTCTGGTCCTATGTCTAACTGCCCTAGTTCTCCAAAACGTAAGCTCCTCTTATTGAGTTGTATTGTCTAGTTTAATTGTGGTCCATGCTGAGCTCAACCCTGTCTTTGTGCAGTTGATTCCTCTTTTCCATGTTCTTTGTACTTGTGCTCCAAGGCTGAGCAAACTCTTTGTGCACAACACCATTTCCTTCTGGTTGTTCCTGCTCACGCTGATCTCTCCATAATCCTTGTTTCCAGAGTCAGAGTCACACAGTTTAGCACTTAATCACACACTGTTTTGCACTGTAGGTTTTTAGTTCTAACGCCCCAACTTGATTATCTGAGCTTGGCTGGGCGCTATACAGCTTGGATGCCCAACTGCTCAAGGAAGAAAGCCGGACTCCAGTATTTGATAGCTGTTAAGAAAAAGTCTGAGATTTTAAAGTTAACTGGATTATCAACAAGGAATCTATATAACCCATTTAAGAAATAACCAAGTTTGGACTCTTAAGAATTATTTTAATTTTTGCAACGTGCCATTTATTTTGATATCATTTTAGGCAGCAAATCACCTGACATTGTTCTCCATGAAAAATTAAATCACTGGAGCTTAACTTGCAAACCTGCCTTGTTTGGCTCATGTGGCATTTGAAAAGTTGAGACATTTTGCAAAAATTCAGATATCTGAATAACTGTCTCCACCCCGGTGAACTCTAGGGGAAAGTAAATAAATGAGCTCATTTTCAAAGAGCCATGGAAGACACAGATAACCACAACAATATCAACAACGATGTATTGAATGTTCCAGGTCAGTTCTAAGAACAGTGTTAACCCTCACCGTATCTTAGAAGGTGGATACTATTACAATTCCTATTTTACAGATGAGGAAACCGAAACAGGCAGAGGTTAAGCAACTTGTCCCAGGGTTACGCAGCTTGTAGGTCTGGGTGGAATAGAGAGCCACTTCTCCAGGCTGACTGCACATGTCCATAATAATTATGCTTTCCTATCTCTTCAGAGGGACTGAGGTTGCTTGTTCAAAAGTTTTCCCTAAAATCACAGTCTAGATTGGTTATAAAGCAACTAAACGCCTGTAATGTGAGAAGGTGGAACAGGAGCTTATTTTTCTGTTTCCTCAGTTTGCATTTAACTTGGTTCTAAACTTTGAAACAAACCCGCAGCTGCATGAAGAAGCCTAAATCTAATTACTTAAATTTAGTTTGTGTATTTATTATGATTTTGACTAACTGCTTACTATTTTTGTCACATTGGCTCACTTCCTAGGGTCATAGCACCCTCATTCTTCTTAAGCCAGGCTGATCTTTCTCTGGATTCTGTCTGTGCTTCTCATTTGTTCTTTCTATTATTTTAGTCTTGATCTCTTAATTAGATTTTAAACAATTTAAGGATGCCATAGGCCTTTATTTTTCATGTATGTATAACATAACATTTAGGACAATATTTTTTACAAAGTAGGTTTTTATTTTTATTTTTATTTATTTTTTATTGATTTAAAAAATAAATGACAGCGGAATGCATTACAATTCTTATTACATGTATACAGCACAATTTTTCATATCTCTGTTTGTATGTAAAGTATATTGACACCAATTCGTGTCTTCATAGATGTACTTTGGATGATGATGTCCATCACATTCCACCACCCTTGCTAATCCCCTGCCCCCTCCCTTCCCCTCCCACCCCTCTGCCCTATCTAGAATTCATCAATTCCTCCCATGTTTCCTCTCCCTACCCCACTATGAGTCAGCCTCCTTATATCAGAGAAAACATTCGGCATTTGTTTTTTGGGGATTGGCTAATTTCACTTAGCATTATCTTCTCCAATGCCATCCATTTACCTGCAAGTGTTAAGTACTATGTATCTAAAGATGAAACTTTGTATATGTATGTATAGAAAAATTTGTGTATGTGTAACCTCTTTATTTCTGGACAATTTTTAGCATACTCTAAAGTAGAGAGAGTCTAACAAATTTCCATGCACCCATACCCAGCTTCAACGAGTCTAATAATTTTTTAAAATTGTGAAATACACATAATGAGTGTGTGTGTGTGTTAAAGGAATAACAGTGAAAAAATAAATAAACCCAATGTTGTAATCACCTGGCTTAGGAAATAAAAGCCCCTAGAATGCTATTCCCCACCAGCACTGAAGATAACTCCTCAATTTAGTATTAATTCTTTGTGGCTGAGATCTCCACATTTGTCTGTACACCAATACCTGCCTTCCTTTTCCCCTTAGTAACAAAACTTCCGAAGTTTTAACTGGACACATACCTTCTGAAGACAATATTTCTCAAGTTCCTTTGTAGTAACACATGGTCACATATCTAAGTTCTGACCACTGTGATACAAACAGGAATGGTATGTGTGATTCCTTCTTGTGTCCTAAGAAGGATTTTAGTGCTCTCCGCTTTCCTCTCTTCTGTTGGTTGGAATGGTTGGATATGATGGCAGGAACTGAAGCCACATTTTAGAGACCGTGAGATAGAATCCAGGTGTTAAGGGTGGAAAGCAAAAAGGAGATTAGGATTTACTTGTTATTCCGCTGATCATTTGGCTTCTGTGTTAGTCAGCTTTTTTGTCTTTGTGATAAAAATACCTGAGAAAAACAACTGAATACAGGAAAGATTTATTTTGGCTCACGGCTTCAGAGGTTTCAGTTCATGGTCAGCTGGCTCCATTGCTGTAGACCTAAGGTAAGGCAGAACATCATGGTGGAAGAACATGGAGGAAGAAAGCAGCTCAACTAAGGATCACTGGGAAGAAGGGAGAGAGGAAGGGGCCAGTGACAAGAAACAGTCCCCAGGGGCATGCGCCCAAAGACCTACTCCCTTCTACTAGGTCCTACTGGGTCCACCACCTCTACTGGATCCACCACCTCTCAGGGCTCCATTCAGCTCTGAAGCTTCCCCTGAATTAAACATAGATAAGATCAGAGCCTTCATGACCTAATCACTTGCCAGAGGCCCCACCTGTAAACCCTGCTGCATTGAGAGTCAAACCTTCAGCACTGGAGCCTTTGGTGGGGGAGGGGGGGAGATTCCAGATTCAAACCATAAAGCAATTTCTAATATGCCTTTGTAAGTTTCACTTCTAGTGTGAAATTTGAAAAAAAAAAAAAAATCAACAGTCAGATGTTCAAGATCCTGAAGGTATAAAGAGACAAGTTTTCCTTTTGTCCCTGCCAATTGTAATGTCAGTTCCTTTTATATCCTTACAGGGACGTTTGCATGGTGTTGTATATTTTAAATTAGGAAACAGCTATAATTCTTCAACAGAAATATATAAGACCCTTCTTTTGCCCATGGTTCTGAGTTTTACCTTAGGTGACAATCCTTGTCTTGTTAATGTCTCACTAATGGCCCTGAGGCCTGCTGTGTTCAGTTAAAAAACAAACATCATGGTCATTTGTCAGAGTCTGCTTTGGTCACAGGAGGGGACAGTGGCTCCGTGTGACCAGGTTATGGGATGACTAAGCTGCCCTTCTCTTTGAGTTCTTCAAAAACTTGGTTGATGAGAGCTGAACAGACAGGACGAGTCCCAGCACAGTCCTATAGGCTGGTCCTACTCTCTGAACTTCAGGAAAGGACCAGCACCCTCAGAAAAAGCCAAGGGCAGGCTCCAAAGCTTATGCCCTTTACAGACGGGACATCCAAAAGCTCTGCTCAAAACCTTTTCGGTCTTGATTATTCGCAACTCTCAACTATAGGGTTGAGTAACTCAGCTTCCTAATTCACAAAGCACTAGAGTCTGTGCACTGGAAAGAGGGGCAAGGGGGCTTGCTAGGAGCAAGCCCACAGACTGAAGTGGGAAATAGCAGCGAGGAGGATGACAACACAGGAAGGACTTAAACCGCCAGTAGCTGTAGCCTGGAGCCACTTAATGAAGGAGCCATGTTCCTCTGGAAGTCATTTTGCCCCAGTGGAGCTGTAGCCCAGCAAAGTGTAGTAATGAATGTTTACGGAGACAAGCCGGTGCCATGGGAGCCATGACAACAGCTCTGAGGTGCGCTGCACTTGAAAAGCTTGGAATCCACCTGACCCACGGAGGAACAGAACTCGCAGCCTTAGAAATATAGAAGACCAATGGGTTCAACTGTGTCAAAGTCAGTAACTTACACACACACACACACACACACAGCAAAAAGGAAAACAACAAAACTAGTTTTAATATGTGAAATAGGCAAAGGGTTGATCTTTTAAGCTGCAGTCCAGAGTTTTTAATTAGAAAAGGAGGGAGGAGGGGCTGGGGTTGTGGCTCAGCCATAGAGCGCTAGCCTAGCATGAGCAGGGCCCTGGGTTTGATCCTCAGCACCACATAAAAATAAATGAATGGAATAAAGGTATTGTGTCCAACTACAACTAAAAATATATATATTAAAAAAAGAAGAAGAAGAAAAAGAGGAGGAGATGGTTCATGTAGTTGACAATTCTTTTTTTTTAAGGAGGAAAAGCTCATAAAAAGGCTATAGAACTATAGTTATTTTTAAAAACATGCATTTTATGATTTTTATAGTAAATATAATAGGAAAGAGTGGGACTTTTATAAACCTTTCTAGAAAGTATCATCAAAATGAGGCGTTTCTGCCAGGCGGGGTGGCCCATGCCTGTAATCCCAGCGGTACAAGAGGCTGAGGCAGGAGGATCGTGAGTTCAAAGCCAGCCTCAGCAACTTACCAAGGCCCTAAGCAACTTAATGAGACCCTGTCTCTAAACATATAAAATAAGGCTGGGGATATGGCTTAGTGATCAAGTGCCCCTGAGTTCAATTCCCATTAACCCCCTGCTCCCCCCTCCCCCCCCAAAAAGAAGCATTTCTGACTCCTTTCTTTGTCTTTTGTTTGCATGCAAAAGGATGAAGAATGCCTAGGTCCCCAGAAACCATTGCCAAGACTGCCTTCCACCTTTTGGCCACTTTTTCCTCAATAACTGTGCAGGGATCTGAGAGATCTCCAAATTCTATAGAAATTTTAATTGAAATACTTTAAAAGTTTTCTCTGTGTCCTAAAGAAGGCATATTTTGGTTATCTGGTGATGATATCCTTCCTGACAGGTTATTGCTTCTCATTTGTTTTCAGCTCTATTCCCACACCCCATGGTAAGTGTCATTTTCCATGATTTCGGTAAATTTGTATTTACATAGCCACCACTGCGTCCAAATTTAAAGCTTCCTCATCCTCCTCAAAGCTGTTCCCTGGATTTTGTATGCAGGTGATCTCTGTTGCCACCTCCTGCTCCAGGCAACCAAGGATCTGCTGTTTCTATGAATTTGCCTTTTCTGAACATTTCATGTAAATGCGGTTAAGCATTATGTATTATTTTTGCACCTGGCTTCTTTCACTTAGCATAATGGTTTATATCATGTGTCAAACTGTAGCATGAGTTCATCGTTCATGTTTTTAATTGCTGAGTAGAATCCCATTATGTAGGTTTCACATTTTGTTTATTCATTCACCTAATGAGGGGTGGATTTTTTTCAGTGACATTTACTTTTGTGTTTATCATTAAATTAGTGCCACAGAAAATCATGGAGCAAAAGTTACAGTACAAGATACAATACAAGATTTCTCAGGTCTGTGTAATACTGAAAGGGTCCCTCCAGTATTCAAATTTAGTCAACACTGGTTAGGTATGTAAAATTATCAAGTGTCCTAGTGACTCGCTTTTCTAAAGTGACAGATAAATAATATTTATCTTTCTCTGTGGTTTACTAAATGAGTAACGAACACTGTCACTGAAAAAAGAAATTCTCCTGACCTCCACTTAGTAAAGTTCTAACAATTTGTTACAATAGTCTTATCAATATCATTGTCCACACATTGTAAAAGAAAATTTATTCTGTATCGGAAGTTCTTCAGAGGGAAATGAGTTTGTTTCTTACAGTTGGATTCCATGGATCTCCTGGTACAAGTACTTGTCCCCCAACCTTGCCTGAACATCTGAAAGAATCATCAGAAGCTGTTGGGATCACCGAAGCAAGGAAAGGGGAATTTATTGGAATTATGGAATTCTAGTAATGGAAGACAGAACCAAAGAGAGTTGAACAACCAAGATCTAGGGTAGCTCTGGGGAGTCAAGTTATGAAAATTCAAGAATGGTATTGCTGTGCTGGTCTTGAAATAACTCAGCTTCAAATGTCTTGGGTCCTGTGGGTTTCTGCTCAAAGCTGAATTCCTGGAAAGTCAGTTACCTGTTTATCCCCGAGGATGGAGCATGGAGCACACAGGGCCACAGAAGACTGGCCTGGGAAACATCAGGCCCCACGCTGTGTACCTTTCCTTTATCACGTCTTCTCTGTGGTGAAAAGACTTTCTTTTTATTCCAGATCCATCATTCAGCAACTTTTCCCCACACTTTTTGCAGCTTTGTTGAGATATATTTCACATACCGGAAAACTTTCAGAACATTCACAGACGACTGCAGCAATCAATCACTACAATCTAATTTTTATGACATTTTCCACGCCCCTTCCCCCTTAGCATTTGCCTCACTTCCTGCTGTTCATCCGGCACACCTTCCGCCCCTCCATTAAATCTTAAGCAATCACTAATCCGTCTCTATGGACTAGTCTATTCTGGACATCTCACCTATGGAATCATGCAATATTTGGTCCTTATGACTGTCTTTATTCACTAAGCATATGTTGCCTGTCCATCCATGTTGTGGCATGAATCAGTACTTCCTGATTTTTTTTTTTTTGGTGATGGTGCTGGCAAGCATTCTACCAACTCAGTATTTCCTCTTTTTAATGGCCAAATAATATTCCATTATATAGATAGACAACATTTTCTTTATTTACCCATCAATTGATGGACATTTGGGTTGTTTCCATTGTTTTGCTATTATAAATGATGCTGCTATGAACATTTGTGTACAAGTTTTTGTATGAACATGTTTTTAGTTCTCTTGAGCATATTACTAGGAATAGAATTGCCGAGTTTTATGGTAACTCTGTTTAGCATTTTTAAACAACTGTCAAGCTGTTTTCCACAGGATTTTATGTTCTTACCAGCAAGATGTGAGTGTGGTAATTTCTCTATAGTCTCAGCACCAAATGTGACTATCAGACTTTTTTGTTTCAGCCATCTCTAGTGAGTGTGAAGTGTTGTCTCATTGTGATTTTGACTTGCAGTTCCCGATAGTTAATGGTGTTGAACATCTTTTCATAGGATTAGTGGTCACTGGTATATCTTTGGAGAAATATCTATTCAGATTCTTTGCCTATTTTTAAACTTATTTGCCTTCATTATTGAGTTGGAAGAACTCTTTACATATTCTGGGTATAAATCCCTTTTCAGATATTTGATTTGTAAATATTTTCTCCCATTCTATGAGTTATCTTTTCACTTTCTTGATGGTCCCGTTTTTAATTCTGATGAAGTCAAATTTACCTTTATTTCTTCTGTCATTGTGGTTTTGATGTCATATTTAAGGAACCCTTGCCTAACCCAATGTCATAAATATTTACTTGTATGTTTTCTTCTAGGATTTATGTGGTTTTAGCCCTAACATTTAGTGTTAATTCATGTGTAAAATATGAGGTATAGGTCCAGATTTATATTTTTGCATTTGGATATCAAATGTCTAGCATCATTTTTTTTTTTTAAGTTTTCTATCCCCACTGAGTTGTTGGAAATCAGTTAACCACAAATATGGAGGTTTATATCTCAATTGTACTCCACTAATGCATATTGATATATTTGTTTATCCTTATTTCATTACCACACTTTCTTGATTACTGTATCTTTATAGTAAATTTTGATGTGTGAGTCCTACAACTTTGTTCTTTTCTAATTTTTTCTCCCCACCTCCCCCATTCTGGATAGAAAAATCAAAGTAGCTGAGATTTTATTATAAATTGCACTAAATCTATACTTAAACTTGGAGACCATTGCATTGTGAGCAATGTTTAAATTATCTGATCTATGACCATGAGATATGACCCCTAATTTAGAGCTTCCTCAATATTCTTCAACAATGATTTTTAGTTTTCATTGTAATAAAATGTTGTACTTCTTTCAAAGAAATTTCTCCTAGGTATTTTATTTTATTGCTTTTTATAATATTGTAAATGTAATTTTTTAAAATTTTATTTTCAATATTATTCATTATTGGTGTATAAAAATAAGATTTATTCTCATATTTTGATTCTGTATACTATCACATTGCTGAACTTATTTCACTTTTCTTTTTGAGTACATATCTTTATAATAACAATCTTTATGTCATTCAATTATATTCATTTATTCCTTTGAGAAATCAACAAAAATTAATTGAATAGCTATGAAATATACGCAGGCATTCAACAATTTGGACCCTGTCCTCAAGGGCCTTTATAATCTGTCTCATGTAGACATGACCCTTTCTACCTCTGCATCCTACTTTATCTTTTATCACCTCACTGGATCTATCCCTTCACCTCAAACCCTATCTTTTTACTTTATGCTCCAACATGTTGACTTTACAGTTAAAAAAATCTCTTTTCAAGTATGTTTTTTCCTTTCCCTGAAACAGATTCTCTATGTATCTTTTATTTTATTTTTGGTACCAGGGATTGAACCCAGGGACACTTAAGCACGAGCCACGTCCCCAGCCCTTTTTATTTTTTTTTATTTTGAGACAGGGTCTCTCCAAGTTGCTTAGGGCCTCGATCAATTGCTGAGGCTGTGTCTTTGAACTTGCGATCCTCCTGCCTCTGTTTCTTGAGCCACTGGGATTACAGGTGTGTGCCACTGTACTCAGCTCCATGTATGTGTCTTTCGAATCCTAAATATTCTTGTCAGTGATGGCTCCAGAAAAATACACCTCTTCTTCTCTGTCCGTCCTTGGCCTCTCTAGTTATTGTCTTAATAGCAAAATGGTTTGTGTGCCTGTGGCAATTTTAGGTATGATTTGAAAGACATCTTTGAACCAATTTGTTCTTTCTATTTACTATTTTTTTGTAATTATTTATAAGAGAGCATATCAATCCATACTATTGGTTCTGTTTCTATGTTCTAGAGAGATGATACATAAAGTCTAGCCAAGATGATATCTAAAACTAAGCACCAGAGTATAGACTTCCATTGGGAAGGAGCTGTCTCATGCTTTTCTTTTTTGTTTAGTCATAGTTGGATACAATACCTTTATTTACTTATTTATTTATTTATTTATTTATGTATTTTTGGTGCTGAGGATCGAATCCAGTGCCTCGCACGAGCTAGGCGAGTGCTCTACCACTGAGCCACAACCCCAGCCCCTGTTTCCTGCTTCTGGTTTCTCAGAGAATCAAATGAAATGCTATGTAATTGACAGGTGTCTTATAAAAGCTTGACCGAATCATTGAATCATTTGAACAAGGTTAAGTCCAAAATCTAGCTTGACAAATTCAGAGGTATAATTTTGGCAAGGTTACTTCTACTTAGCAGGTGTTTTTTTTATTGTTAGATATTATTAGCAGGAAATTGTTTTCCCCAATCTCTCTGGCAGCCAAGTTATTTTAACTAAATATGCCATGCCTTCTGTTCTGAGTTTATTCCTACTTCATGCTACTGACATATAAACCACTATTTTATTTTCTTTAGCTGAGGATCCTTCCAACTCTGCTTGACCATTAAGTAAATGTAGTGTTCAGGAGTAACACGATGTAGCCCAATCCCTTTCCTACCCTCTTCTGTCCCATTTTGAATTTCATGCCTCTGCCTATACATCTCTCTCCAGGAACAATAATCTTGTTTTGTTTTTGTACAGCACATTGAACTCGGGGCCTCATGTGTACTGGGCAAGTGCTCTACCACTGATGTACATCCCTAGACTTTTTAAAAATTATTATTTCTTATTTTGAGACATGGTCTCACTAAGTTGCCTAAGCCAACCTTGAATTTGCCATCCTCCTGCCTCAGCCTCCCAAGTGGTTGGATTACAGGTATGTGTCACTATGCTGGGCAATAGTGGGTATTTTGAAACATCCTGAAGTCATGGTACATTGTTGTTAGGGTGAAAATTGCCTAATCTTTTTTTTTGGTACAGGGAACCTGGGAGTTGAACCAGGCCCTTTATCACTAAGCTATCTCTCGAGCTCTTTTCATTTTTATTTTGAGACAGCGTCTCACTAGGTTGTTCAGGTTAGCCTTAAACTTGAAATCTTATTGCTTCAGTTTCCCAAGTAACTGGGACTATAAGCATGCCCCACTGTGCTTGGCTACAGTAACATCTTGAAAATATCTATAAGACTTGGCAGCAAAGCAGAATTAAGAAATTTAAAACAAGGAAAGCAGATATACATGGAGGGTCTGTTGGAGGTAGGTATAGGTACCGTAATAATTTTTTTTTTCCTTGTGCTTTTACTTTCTCTGTGGGTGACAGTAAAACCATTGTAACTTTTTGTATCAAAGGAACAGAGCCTTTTGGGAGATGGGAAGTCTTCACATCCTGGTCTTTAAAAGCCACCTCCGGGGTTGGAATGCTTCCCCATTTGTCCTGACAGCTACAGGGTGATGATGTGGAAGTGTTTGGGGAATAGAGAAGGGAAGGGGCAGGTCTCAGAAACTACACACTGGACAACATATTTGAAATGTAAGGAAAAAGAAAAAACATTTTAAAAACTTTCAAATGTCCCCCAAAATAGTGTTTTCAGCTGGCCCCTGGATGTCTTCAAGTACCTGCTGACTGCTGGCCACATCTGCTTGGTCCTGTCTGTTTGCTGATTGATATCGGGGAACCCATGCATCAGCCATGTCTTGCTGGTGTCACTTTGTCTAGACCGCTGTGCCCTAAGCTGATCCCCCTGAAAAGACCTCACTAGACTTGGCTGCTGCTGGCTCTATAGCTACTAAATTAAGATAAACTCTTACATTCCTGACCCCAAATTACTCTATCCACCTGTTAAGCCCCCGTAAGGCAGCACACTCCGCCTATTCTACAGACCCCAGTTGTTGTGAACCCTGCACAGCCGCCTCAGACCTTAAAATATTTAAGTATCTCCTTGATTACTCCACATTTCTACCAGGCGCTAAGTGTTTTAAATAAGGCCTGCCCGCACCGCCTTGTCTCATGCACTGCCTTGTCTCATTCCCATTTCCTCTCACAAAGGAAGTGTCTTTCCATAACCCCAAACTACGGGTTACTAATTTTAGGGATAACGAAGGTAGGATCAAGAAAGAAAATAAGCTCTTCTCTATTGATTTTCCTTAGTCATTTTACTCCAGGGGCCTATAATTAGCTCTATTTTCTCCACCTATAATACATGTTTAGGTTTACAGCGATGTTGGAAAAAGAGTGGATGATGTGCAGAGTTAGAAACTAGGGAGTCTATTTGGTCTGGCTTTGGGATACTTTTTTTTTTTTAAATATGTTTTGGTTGTAGTTGGACACAATATGTTTGTTTATTTATCTTTATGTGGTGCTGAGGACCAAACCCTGTGCATCACCTATGCTAGGTGAGTGCTCTACCACTGAGCCACAACCCCAGCCCTGCTTTTGGATACTTATATGAATGAACCTGGGAGGGAGGGGGAGGAAGCAGTTCCCTCACCTGTAGGGAAAATGATCCAAGACCCCAGTGGGTACCTGGAGTTGCAGGTAGTACTGAGCCTTATATATATTATGTTTTTCCCAATACAAACCTGATGGTTGTAAAATATAATTTATAAACTAGGCACATAAAAGATAAACAGCAATAATAATAAATAGGACAATTATAATTATGGTAAAAGTTGTATGCATGAGATGAGCTTCCTCTTTCTGTCTCTCAGAAACAATACACAGGCCTCCCCTCACCCACATGCCTCAACCCATTCAAAATACCTGTGTATGTTCTGAATTGCCAGCATCACCTCTCTTGTGCCCTAGGGCCATTATTAAGTAAACTAAGGGTTACTGGAACACAGGTACTCCACCCAGAAGGATTAAATTCACTTGTGAGTATCACTGGAGTTGTTTGTAACAACATCTTAAATACCAAGTAGAAGAATTGACTTCTTTTTTCAGTCTTCTTTATGACATTTCACCAAATGGGGAACTAGACACATAGAAGGCTCATACTCACTTTAGTATGGTCCTCTGATCTGCCTTTCTCTTACGCAATGACACGGAAACTCTTGCTTTCCCCACCTCTATTTTTATTCCTTCTACCTAGAATGCTGTTCTTTGGCCCTCACTATATTTTTCTGGCAAATCCTTCTGTTTCTCTTTTTTAAAACATTGTTCAAGGGTCACATCTTCTATAAAGCTTTTCCTTAGATTGACTCTGCATCTCTTTTTCCATAAACTGATTATTTCCTCCTATGTGACAATAGCATATACACCTTTATTTTAGTACCTATCATACTTTATTGCAGTACTTGTCCATTGACTGTTGTGGATATTACCAGTCCTCATAAAATAAGAGCAAACATTGAAGGTAAAGCATTTAGAAATTATATAGCAATTTTTAAAAATATATATACTGGAGATTGAACCCAGGGGTACTTTGCCCCTGAGCTACATCCCCAGCTCTTTTTATTTTTTATTTTGAGACATCATCTAAATAAGTTGCTTAGTGCCTTACTAAGTTGCTGAGGCTAGCCTCAAACTTGTGATCCTGTTTCGGCCTCCTAAGTCAGTGGACTGCAGTCATGTGCCACTGTGCCTGGCATCAAACTGTATAGCAATTTGACAGAATTATTTTATAGAGATCACATTTTTATGTCTTTCCTTCTTATTTTTTTCTAATTCTAAAAATTTTTACAAAAGTATCAGTCTGGAAAGTGTAGTTTGAGATGTATTATTTATTATTTTTTGAATCTGTTTTGTGCTAAACATAAAGCACCATGAGGGCAGAGTTCTTTGAACAGTATTTTTGTGTTAGTAGTAATGAACTTGACATCCAGAACAGTAACACAGAAACTGTTTCCAAACCTACCACATGTCACTTGTCCTTTGGTAAAGGCTGATATACTGTTTTATGCCTCAGTTATTATGCTTATCAGATCATACTATAATTATCTGTTTATGGCTGCATCTTTCCCTCTAAATCCTTAAGGGTAGTTGCAAAAGGTCCTTACTCACTTTTGTATTCCAAACGCCAACCATAGTGCCTAGTATAAAATGAACACTCGGCAAGTGTTGATTGAGAGACAAATGAACGTGTTCTGGCTGTTAGCTCTTCTTTTTATTTTTAGTGTCCTCACCTGACTCATTAAGTTACGGTTTAAGGAAATGTTTAAGATAGATGCAGAAGAATTAAATTTCTGACATTTAACTACAAAATTGACTTACAATTTAATATTGCTAAAAATTAAGAATTATTAGCATAAATTTTGGTAGCACTGCTTCCCACCCCCACCCCCCGCCTGCATGCACAAACTGGGATTTGCATTTATTTACTTATTACTTGTACTACCCAAAGGTGCCTGTGTCATGTCACCATGGATTGACATTATTGTGAATCGGGCAGGGTTGAATTTTGGTGTTTATCCCTGAGTTTATCCCTCTTTTCCAAAGACTTAGTAACTAAAGGAAAACTACGAGTTTCTGTGTAACAACCATTCCCCATGATTCATTAACTCTATTTTTTCCCTTTTTTTTTCTCTTAAATGTAGTCCTTCTTCACCAGATCTACATAAATGAGACTTCAGAAACTCCCAGACTCTTCTGTTTTGTAACGTACTTTTGAGTTGTGGATTTCAGCAAAGCATCTAACCTCGCTTGGAGTGTGCTAATAAGACTGTTTGTGGCTGTTGCATTTAAATTTGTTTCTCATCTACTCAGCATTTCAAATTCCTTTTCTTCTTATATATTTGTGAGAAACCATCATGAAATAACTCAGATATTTAAAATGTGAATAATGGATATAGAATCAATAAAAAGTACGTTTACATTAACTTTAATAAGGAAAGGGATACAAATGTGGCATACATTTAAAATTAATCTTGGGATATTTCAAGCCAAGAGCTTGTTAAATAAGCAACATGAAAAGAATCAACCAGGTTGGGCGTTTTTTGTTGGTGGTGCTCACTTTTTTCCAGTGCAGATTAGCGTTTTTGAAAAGAGGTAGGCAGGACTGACTGCCCCATGAATAATGTACTTTCAGGGAACCAGAAAAGGTAAAAATATAAATGGTATTTCTAATGGACTGGACTGTCCAATGTTGCAATCTAAATAAACCATTTCCAGAGGAACCAAAAAATGGGGATATCCGTCTGTGTTATAATATAATATAATAAAAAATTAGGAGCAGACTGCATTCATGGAGAAATAAACTGTGTGAGGCAAAAACAGCTAATAAAGAGGAGACAAGAGAATAAAAGCAGCGATCCACATTTTGAAGATTTTTAGCTGGGGACACTGAGCGATCATAGCAACTGTCTCCAAGGAGACCTGTGGAAATGTGAAAAACGTTGAGGTCACACAGACGCCCAGAGAAATTCCATATTGATTAACAACTTCTAGATGTATCTTTCTCTCTTCACCTTCAATGCCTCCAACCTTTTAAACAGCATTTATTAGAACGATAAAGGAAAACCAAATGGGATTTGCCCTGAAAAGAAAAAGTAATTCTCAGAACAGAAACTCGGCTCAAAACGTTGTGAACAGCCTTTCACTGAACTTCAAAAGCTATTCAGAAACTTGGATATTAATGAAGTGAGAAGTCCCAAGGATTAAATGCAAGGCTTGGTCATAGGTGGGGGTGCTGGTTATTGTTTTATTGAAAACAGTGCAAGCTTAAATTCTAGGGCTAGAAGAAAAACTCCCAGAAAGGACTCTCTTATAATTCCTTCCTTACAAATCAAGCAGATCCCCATCAGAGCAGGACTCCTTCCATTTCTAATTTTTCCATCCTGCTTGTTCTACAAGGGCATTGTTTAGGTGCATGATAAGGAATTATGTGGGGCTCTGAGGAGCAGTGGTTTCCCAACTTCATTCATTCAGTAAGCATATATTACTTGTCTGCTGCAGCCCAGCGACTGAGAAAAACGGCACACTTGGGCTTAAAGATGCTAAAAGGGGAGAAGGACAAAATAAAATAAAAAATGAAAACACTAATTACATAGGAAATATCCATAAAGTGTTGTAAGCACAGAGAGGCTACAGGGAAGTGACAGGGAGATGTTTGAGTTAGGAAAAAATTCCAAGAGGAAGTGTGGGTATGTTGAAAGCTGAGAAGTGGGGATCAAGTAACCTCAGTGGCATGAAAGGCAATGGGATTTAAGAAAGATCTGAGAATTGCATGCAGGCCACTACGCTTGATGAGAGGTAGTCATGGAATGTGCCAAATAATTAACTACCCCATCTCAGCTCCCCCATTTATTTCAGCTCAATTAATTCTGGGGAAATTGCAGTTTGGATGGGATATGGGGGTGCCTCACTTGATCACAATCATGAAGCCAAACCACTGAGAGCCACAGACTCTTCTACTGTGGGGGTCATTTGCATATTTGGGATGGACTGGCTGATTTCTGCTCTAGTCTCATGTTTCTCTGAAAAGTCAGGTTGCATGTAGATGTCATGTGCCTGCATTCAGGGGTCTCACCTGTGGGATTTAGTCATATTGCCAGCTGTATATCTACCTCATAGAGTAGTCATGCAGATTAATTAAATGAGTGGAATATAGGTAAAACGCTTAGAATAAATACCACCTGATACACAGTAAACGCTGTTGATTTATAATTATGGGTCATTAGTATTAATTTGGGATCCTCCCAGGTCACTGGAACCCTTGGGGTCCCGTGGGCCTGGAGCCATGCAAGTTGGAGCAAATCTTTCAGTAGCACTGAGAATTCTCCAAGAGGGTATGTGCATCTGGAAGGAGGGCTACCTGGGACTTTGGCTGGAGTCCAAGTGGGAAAGCATGGATTAGTTCAGAGAAGTTTGTTTTTACTGTGAGCATGCTGGGAGCGGTGTAAGCCAGCAGGTCTGCAGTTAGTACTTTTAGGGTACAGGTAGTGCTATTATAGTTTTTAGGGGAGTCAGCACTATAGGTTGGATTTTACCACCATAAAAATCAGACCATTATGGATGTGAAAGATTTTGATTTTTATGTTTTGGTTTTGTTTTAAAAAGATGTATTACAGTTCAGAGTAAAAATCTACTCCCAAGAATTGCTGATTGCCATCGGAATTCGGTTTCCATCCCAGAACCTGCTCAGGCCTAAAGTTGACAACAGTTGACAATCAGCTGCTTTCTGGAATTCCTGTGGGCACCAGCTTCCCAAGCAAGCTGGAGAAATTAATGAGAAGATATATCTGTGTCATTTATCATGCAGAGCACCCTCAATGAGCAGCAGGTGTATTGTTACTGTTCTCACCTTGCTGTTCTTGTAAGCTGGTGGCTACCGCAGACACACTGGAAATTTAGTGGTTTTAAGATTTCCTGGTACATCTCTGTAGTCTGACCAAACTGCAGAAATAACTATAGCATCCCAAATTGGTCCATGTTTCAAAATTGGGTGTGGAGGAAATTGGTCATAGAAAAACTGCCTGAAAAATTCAAATAGCTTCAAGCCACCAAGAAAGGATATCTTTTATGGGGAAATTATGTTGTTTTTGCCTAATAATAATAGCCTTTGCTGGGCAAAGTGCTAAAGTCCTTCTGTAATCATCACAACCACCCCCTTACCTGGTTTTATAAATAAGGAATCTGAGATTCAAGAGAAGTAATTTCCTTTAAGGTCACCCAGTTAAGAAGACTGATTTTAGAGCTTGGGTTTGAACCTGGAGATTTCAGACTTCAGAATGCTTTTATGCTGTAGTACTTTGCTTGTACCTTCTAGGCCATTCCTTCACCTATTTATTCATTCATTCCATAAACATTTACTGTGTATTCTACGTACCCTTTGAGACCTGAGAACACTGTGGTGGACAAGAATGACAGAGATCCCACAGCTATGGAATTTACATTCTAGTGGGAGAGACTTAAAGAAGATTAACATGGTGTGTGTGTGTGTGTGTGTGTGTGTGTGTATACACTTTTTCATATACTTTTGGTAGTGATATGTGCTATAAAGAAAACTGAAGTCCAAAGAAGAGGTGCGGTTGCTATTATTATGTTTAGCAGGGGAAAGTTGCCTTCAGTAGTTACTTTTTCCTTATCTGTGCTCAGTTATTACCTTTTAGTTTAATTTTTCTTATTAACAGTTAACATACACATACTATGGTGTTCAAACTATGAAGCATAACAGAGTAACACCAATGAACCTATCACTTAGTCTAAAAATTAAGCATTATTGATTCTGTTGCACCTTCCTGTACCTTCCCCATCCCTTCTACCTGCCTATCTTTGGAAGTAACTAATTCCTAAATGTCCTGTGTATCTTTCTCATCTTTAATTTAAAAATTAGCGTTACACTAAGCCCTATGTATTGTTTGTTTGGATTTGTAAAAATGGTATCATTGCTCCACGCTGTGGCATGTTGCTATAGTTAATTCACTTTAACAGCTGAATTATGTTCTGTTGTGTGAATGTGCAAAATCAATTGATTCATACCCTCGTTGATGGATATTTGGGTTGTTTCCAGCTTTTTGCTGTTTGAACAGTGCTGCTAAAATTCGTGTATGTGTCTGCTGATGTACATGTACTGGAGTTTCTCCATGGCCAGTTTCTGGGAGTGGAATTGCTGGGTCATAGGATATATCAATGTTCAACTTCATATGAGATTATCATATTGTTTTCCAAAGGAGTGGTACCAGTTTGCATTCCCACCCACAAGCGATTAAGAGTTCCAGTTGATCCACTTGTTATCAGCTCTAGGTATTATAACACATTTTAATTATTTTTCCCAGTCTACTGGGCGTAAGATCATGTTTCATTTTTGTCTTCATTGACATTTTCCAGATAACTAATGAGACTGAGCCTCTGAGGAGGTGACTTTTGGACAGAAACCTGAATGAAAGAGCTAACCGTGCATGACTGTGGTGGTAGAATATTCCAAGGCAGAATTTCAGAGACTGAAACTTTCCTGAGGTGTCTATAAAGCAGGAAGAGAGCAGTGTGATTAGAAGAGGTGAGCCAAGCCTGGGGTGGTGGTGACGCCTGTAATCTCAGCAGCTCCGGAGGCTGAGGCAGGAAGATTGCGAGTTCAAAGCCAGCCTCAGCAAAAGCAAAGTTGTGAGTTGCTAAGCAACTCAGTGAGACCCCGTTTCTAAATAAAATACAAAATAAGGCTGGGGATGTGGCTCAGTGGTCGAGTGCCCCTGAGTTCAATCTCTGGTACCCCCCCCCCCACACACACACACCCCAAACAAGAAGAGGTGAGCCAAGGAGATGAGGGTGAGGGAAGGCCAAGACTAGTTCTGGGACCTGGGATGCCATGGTGGACACTGTACATTGGATTTTATTCCAAGAGTTATGTGAAGGCTATTATAAAGGCAAATAGGATTTGATTAAGATTTCAAAAATCACACTTTGACTTCTATGTGAATGGACTCAAGGAGACAATAAGAATGGGACCACAGAAATGAGGGACAATCCAAAGATAAGAGCTGTGTGTTCTGGCTTTTGTCAGCGGTCAGTGAGAAGGGTTAGAGGTGGATTCTGGCATTGTTTGAGATAATATGGCGGTAATACCAGTTTGTTTGGTTGGAGGTATGAGAGAAAGAGAAGTAATGGGTGGCATCTTGGTTTAGGAACAAATAACAGAGAATTTAAGTCCATTAACTGAAAATGGGAAGGACACTGAGGGGAACAACAGCATTAGGGAGAAAATAAACAGGTTTTGTTGTTGTTGTTGTTGTTATGGAGAATATATATTTATCTCTACCACAGCCAACCTAGTGCCAGCGACTAGTGCCAGGTCATGGCTATGAATGCCGCGAATGCCGCCATATCCTCCTAATTGGTTTCCCCAACCCAATGTCCACTTTGCAGCCAGCTCACTTTGAACCTCCAAGTTCAAACCCTTTCAAAGGAATGTTTTTTACTTTATGATACATCCACAATATAACAAAAGGCCCTGAGCTGGGAGATATAGCACACACATATAATCCCCACATACTCAGAAGGCTGAGGCAGGAAGCTCTCAAGTTTGAGCATAGCCTGAGCATCTTAGCCAGACTCTGTCTCAGGGTTTAAAAAAAAAAATTAAGGACTGAGGTTGGATCAGTGATAGATTGGCAGGGAAAAGAAAAGAAAAGAAAAAGCCATGGATGAGCAGTTCCCCTGCCCATGTCTCTGGTTTCATTTCTAGCCATTCCCTCCTCTCTGATCATCTCATAGTTCCTTGAAAGTTCCAGTCCTTCCCTTCCTCAGCCTTTGTACAGGCTATTCCTGGACTATAATTCTAAGTAACACATCCTTTGGATTTGAGCTCAAATTATAGTTCCCTGGAGAAGCCACTTGCTATTGCTAGGGTAGGCTCCTAGTTATGTGTTCTTAAAAAATATAATTTCACACTTTTCTTTCATGGCACTTAGCATAGTATATATTTACATATTTGCATAGTTATGAGTATTTGCATAGTTACTAGTATCTTTCTCTTTCTCCAGAATATAAACTCTATGAGGTCCATAAGATTCTGTTTTGTTCACTGTTCTATCTATCCTCAGTCTGATACATAGAAAACATTTAATGAACATTGGTCAAGTGAATCAGTATTGAGGTACAGTATATATTGCTCAAATATAATAATTTGGCTGGGCATGGTGGTGCACGCCTGTAATCCCAGCGGCTGGGAAGACTGAGGCAGGAGGATCGCAAGTTCAAAGCCAGCCTCAGCAATGGTGAGGTGCTAAGCAACTTGGTGAGACACTGTTTATAAATACAATACAAAATAGGGCTGGGGATGCGGCTCAGTGGTCGAGTGACCCTGAGTTCAATCCTTGGTTTAAAAAAAAAAAAAAAAAAAACCTCCCTCATGGAGTTCTTATAAATATCTGCCTGATGTTTCAGGTAGAAAAATAAAATAGTCATCTAATGACAGGACTAAACCTAAGTAGTCTGTGTGGAAAAACTGCTCAGAGATTGTCATCATGTCACAATATATTCAATCAAATGACTCAGGTTCAGTTCTGGTCATTAGATTAATAAAATACAGCTTTTAAGAGATAAGTTAGTAAAAATAGTACTCCGGCCTCGACAAGGTTGGCAAATGTTTTCTGGAAACATGGTAAATATTATAGGTTTTATGAATCACACAAAGTTTCAGTCATATGGTTTCTGTCACAACAACTCAAGTCTGTATGGAAGCAGCCATAGACGTTATCAATAAATAAGCATGGCTGTTTTGCAATAACTTTATTTACAAAAATGGAGAGCAGGCTGAACTGGGTACTAAACCCTGGGTTAGAACATGTCTAGCTTAACAAACACAAACTCCATCATTAATGAGAACACCACTCACTTTAATCTTCCATCGTAATAAGCAGGAGTTCCCAAGACAATGGTTTTAATGAAGAAAGGTTGATTGGTATGGTTCTCCTCATATCCTCCTACAATACTAAAGCCCCAGCTTCCCAAGTAGCTTCTTCGTAAAACTATATCATGGCAGCTATGAAGGGCGCTGTGAACAAACACAAGAATAGAGAAAAAGTTAAAGTGGAGTCTGTGATAGATAGCCTGTTTATCGTTGCTAAAACTCCACAACATGGTATACACAACACTCTTGGTAAAAAAGAGAAAGTTACTTTATTTCCTTTTCATATTATTATTGTTTTTGATGCTGGGTATTGAGCTCAGGGCCTTGTGCATGACAGGCAAGTGCTCTAGCAATGCACTATACCTCCGGCCCCAACTACATAACTTTGACCACCCATTTTTCAGCACAGAGGCAGTCCTAGATAGACTCAAATCTTTCCAGTCTTTTTCAGTCTCCTCTTCCCAAGTGAAGCTGTATACATAAACACATGCACTCAGAGAAGCTTTAAATATACCTGATTACTGATGACACCTCAGAATATGTAAAAAAAGAAAAGATGATGTGCCTATATTTGCTCACTGTATTGTTAACAACATCCTTAATAATCACTTGAATTTATAATAATCACAAACTGGTATAAAAGACATCTAGTATTGTCACTCTCAACTCTCAAATAAAAGAAGAAAATGACCACTACTGAAGCTTTCCAAAAGCTTCAGGTACACAATTATCTTTTGCCTCCCAGAAGCCCCACCNATATATATATATATATATATATATATATATTTTATAAGAGAAATACATTTTGATTATAATAGATCCTTTTAAACTTGCTTTTAAAGTATCCTTGTTCCATTTTAGACTTCCTTAGCAGTCATTACAGTGCATCCACTGTTCATCATAGATGAAGTCAAGATTTAATTACTCATAATCAAAGGAATCTTGATTTCTAATCTGATCCAGTTTAAGGAATTAGTGGACAGAACTTTAACCCAACTGATAATATCCTATTCATGAATCCAAAGCAAATGCCCAGGTGTAAAAGGGAATAGTAGTAAGCACTAAGCCTTTGCTCTGGACCATGGGACTAGACCTTAGTGAGATCCTATTTAGAAAGTAGATCAACCATGAGAATACACAGGATGACAGTAAGATCATTTGGTAACATCTGTGCTAGGCCATCTCACTGGTGGTAAAAAAGAGAAGAATTTGTATCACATTTCCTACTCATCTATTTAAGTCTGACATCTTATGCTGACCAATCCATAAAGTAAATGATAATCCTAACATTCAAAGGTAAGTACCATTAATGATTTGCAATACCTTACAACTCTTTTACCTGTATCTATATGTATTATTTTCCTAAAATGGAAGCAAACAGTGCCACTTTTTTCTCTGGTAACATATTTTCTATCTCTAAATACATAGGTAGGTAGGTAGAAAGGTAAACAGAGCAGGGGTTTGGGGAGAGAGAGAGAATTGTATTCATGTTACTCTATTCAATTTTTGGTAACATACTTTATAAAGACATAGGTGGGTAGGTAGACAGGTTAGTAGGTAGGTAGACATAAATAGGTAGATAGAATCGTATTCATGTTACTTCATAATCATCTCCTCCTCCTCCTCCTTCTTCTTCTCCTCCTCCTCTTTCCTCTTTGGTCATTTCAAAGNCTCTCTCTCTCTCTCTCTCTCTCTCTCTCTCCCTTTCCCTTTGGTATTGGGAATTGAGCCCTGGGGTGCTTAACCTCTGGGTCATATCCCCAGCCCTTGTTATCTTTTATTTTGAGGCAAGTTCTCCCTAAGTTGCTGATGGTCTCCCTAAATGTCCCAGGTTGGATTGGAACTTGCAATCCTCCTGCCTCAGCCACCTGAATAACTGAGATTACAGGTGTGCATCACCACACCCAGCTGTTACTTTATATTCTTCCATTCTTACAACATCATTTTATAAAGCCTTCTAAATCATTTGTTCACACTTTAGTATTTTAATTTGGCACTATGTAATTTAAGAGGTAATTAGGATGAGGAAATAGTTCTATAACAAATTTTTTAACCAGTCATATCAAATAAATTTTACATGGTTTTATATAACAGAAAAAAAGTTTGAGATTATAGCTATTTCTGTATATAATTAAGATGGTATTTAATAGCTAGCCTTCTTCCATCTCTGTAATCAAAATTATCTACCTCCAAATGCCCATTTAAAAATTCCTTGGTTGCATATTTAATCAAGATAATTTCCTCTCCTATTAGGCTAAGTGAGACACTTTGATAAGTTTCTTTATGAATTCCTTAATTTTATACAAGAAGTATAGATGACAACTGACAAAAATTTGTTAATTTCAGTAGGAAGTCACTTGAAAAGTGGGAGAGCTCCAAAACCTTTGTCTTTAGATTTTTGTGGCCACATTAGTTTTAATTTTGAGGTCTTTCGGTTTATTAGATTCTTTAATTAAGCCTTATAGAAAGTGGGTATCATCATTCTGTTGGCTTCAATTATGGATGAGTTAGGTTTCTATAAAGCACATAACCCTAACTTTATTCCATGAAGGATAAAGCAGATCACAAATAGATTCTCCATTAACTTTTTGAGATTATAATATGTTTCCTAATTCCATAATTTAATAGAACATTTAATTTAGGCATTACATGAAGAATTTTTGGAGGAACATCAGAATTTTTAACCTGACCAACAGCTGAATTATTGTATGATTTTCAAAAATAATATTTGCTGTCATTTTGACAACATAGAATACATCGTGAGTAAATTCACACTTACATACTTTATTCCTTAGGTGTTTGGGGACTTTCCTAACTTTGCTCTCATGTTAATACCATCTTTTATTGATAATTGGGAGGGGAGCAGTTTGAAGAATTCCCAGGGAGATCACCTATCCTCCTGGAGGTTACTTGGTTGCTTTGTGACTTGGTTCTTGACAACCAGTCTGAGGATGTAAAACCAGTGAAACGTATGAATATCTCCAAGAGAGTGCTTATCTCTGGGCACAGTCTTGCCAGTGCCTGGCAGGCGCTGGCACATAGTATTGAGATAATATATATTTGCCAAGTGGATGATTGAATTAAGGAATGAATTAATTTAAATTTTTTGTTTAAAAAGATGAGATCACAACTTGAGCCAAGCCATGCCATCTGGTTGATGGCTATTTATAGCTCTTAAGCAGTCTCATTTTACCCTGGTATAGGAGGGATGACTGACACTGCTTTGGGTGTTATCCCATGTGTCCATGAGGCTCACAAGAACAGATGAGCTAAAGTGGTGTGATTTGTTACCTTGATCCTGACTTATTAGCAGAAACTCTTTTAGAATAAGTGGCCCACTGTTTCTTTCCTAAAACTAAAGATAGGTTATGTTGGATGCAAATGATACCAGCACTCAAATTCAAGGTGAATCCACTGTGGACATTATATGTTTATTTTATTATTAACTATTTGCTTAGAATATCAGTGACTTAGTATCTCATCATAGTAGGTTAATGCTAGGCCTTTACATTTTATGGTTATTTGGAAAAACAAATGAGGTGTATGGGATCTTAATGGGTTTTTTTTGGGGGGGGGATACTGGGGATTGAACCACTGGGCCACATCCTCAGCCCTATTTTTATTTTATTTAGAGACAGAGTCTCACTGAGTTGCTTAGCACCTTGATAAGTTAGTGAGGCTGGCTTTGAACTCGTAATCCTCTTACCTCAGCCTTCCAAACTGCTAGGATTACAGGCGTGTGCCACCAAGCCCAGCTGGATCTTAACTTTGAGGAGGGTTTTAAGTTGAATTTCTAGAAGAAGACAAAATGAATACTGTGTACATTTAATAGCTTCATTATTAAAATTATGACAGAATGATATATTTGCAATGTAAAAATCAAAATTTATAAGTGACATCTTATACCACTTTATGTGTCCTAGAATTCAAATTTTCTGGAAAAGTGTTATAGCAAAGAAAAGTGGAGGCGGGCCAGGCACAGTGGCACATCCCTGTAATCCCAGTGGCTCAGGAGACTGAGGCAAGGAGGATCATGAGTTCCGAGCCAACCTTGGTAATTTAGTGAAGCCCTGAGCCACTTAGCAAGACCTTTTCTCAAAATACAATATGAAAAGTGCTGGGGATGTGGCTCAGGGGTTAAGTGCCCCAGAATTCAATCCTTGGTACAAAAAAAAAAAACGTAGAGGAACATACTACTAACATTTACTGAGAATTTGTTACTTAGTTTGCACACTCATCAACATGTTAGCCTCAAAAAAGAAGAAAATTGTAGCAAAGGGCAGAAGAGAAGGAAGGAAAGCCAAGTGAGAGAAAAAGGAAATGAATAAGAATGATTTTAAAACAAAATATATTTAAAAAATTGACAGGTTGGGCTGGGGCTGTAGCTCAGGGGCAGAGAACTTGCCTAGCATGTGAGGCACTGGATTTGATCCTTATCACTGCATCAAAATAAACAAAACAAAGGCCTTCTGTCTGTCTACGACTACATTTTTTTTTTAAATTGACATGTAATTGATATAGTCATGAAGTGCAGTATGATATCTCAATATATGTACAATGTGTAATGAGTAACATCATTTCTTTGTGTTTAAAACATTCAAAAACCTCTCTCCTTGCTATTTTGAAATATTCAGTTGTTGTCAGTCATAGTGTCCTACTATACTGTAGAACATCAGAAGTCTTCCTCCTATCGGACTTCACTCTTCACCTGCTAACCATCCTTTTCCCATCCCCAGATCCCTCCCCACAGCCTCTGATAACCACTATTCTACATCTTTTGATTGGATAACTTAGTCCATTTGCATTCAAGATTATTATTTGATAGATGACTCCTATCATTTGAATTGTTTTTGGTTATTTTGTATGTCCTTTGTTCTTTTTTCCTTTTATTGTTAATTTTTTTGTGCTTGGTGTTGGTTCTTTTCTTTGTCTCATTTGTGTATCACTCTGCAAATGAGCTATCTCCTGTCACATATTTTCATGATGATCGTTATCTTCCTTTTGCTTCTAGATGTAGGAATTCTTTAAGCATTTCTTATAAGGCTGGTCTAATGGTGATGGATTCCTTCAGTTTTTGCTTATTTGAGAAAGTTTAATTTTTTTATTCTGAAGGATAGTTTTGCTGGGTATTGTATTCTGGAGGGAGGAAGTTCTTTTCTTTTGGCAGTTTTGATATATCATTTTCTCCTGGTCTACAAGGATTCTTCTACAAAATACACTTTTTTGCCTAATGGGGGTTTCTTTATATGTGACTTGACATTTTTCTCTAGCTGCTTTTAGAATTCTGTCTTTGTTTTTGAGTTTTGGGGTTATTATTATTGTTGTTTTACTTTGCCTTTTAGTGCATATTAGGCAAGCACTCTACTACTGAGCTATTTTCCCAGCTTTTATCTCAGAGTTTTGACAGCTTAATTAAGATGTGCCTCACAGAGGATCTCTTTGGGTTGAATCTAATTGTTCTTCTTTCAGTTTGATGGATCTAGACGTCATATATCTCCCAAGGCTTGGGGCATTTTGAGCTGTTGTTTTATTAAAAATGTTTACTGTGCCTTTCTCTATCTTTTCTCCCTCTGTAACTCCTACAATGCAAAATTTTGTTAACTTCATGGTCTCTCATAGATCCCATAGGCTTTCTTTGCTCATGTTAATTCTTTTTTGTTTTCCTCTGACTTAGTTAATTCAAAAAACTATCTACAAGTTCAGGCATTCTTTTTTCTACTTCATCTAGTCTGTTGTGTGGCTTTCAATTATATTTTTATTTTGTGCATGCAGTTCTGCCACTGAAAGGTTTTCATTTGATTCTTTCTAATGTGCACCAACTTTTTGTTGAATTTTTTATTCAGATCATGAATTATTTTTCTTATTTCATTGAATTGTTTGTTGATATTGTATCTTTCTAAGCTTCTTTAAGACCATTATTTCAAAGTCCCTTTTAAAGCATTTCATAAATTTTATTTTCTTTGGGATTACAAGAAAATTATTGTGTTCCTTTGGGGGTGTCTTGTGTCTTTCATTTTCATCTTTCTTGTGTCTTTAGGTTAATGTATATGCATCTTGCACAACAGTTTCATTTGCCAATTTTGTGTTGTTTGTTTGTTTGGAGAGACTTTTTCCTGTGGAATGAGACCCTAAGATTGCACTGAATCTTCACATTTTAGGTCATATTTGGTCAAGGATGTATGATACAAGCTCCTCCCCAGGCATAAGATAGCCATGTGTACTCTAGGCAACTCTCCAAACTGTGTTTGGAGCCTGTGAGGACTACAGAAGTCTACAGTGGTAAAGACTGTGAGAGTCTATAGTAATAATATGGACAGTTGGAGGTCTTCCATTTATCTTTTCTTAGCCTATACCAGGTATTGGGCCCTGTTCTATTCTATGTCATTCAGTGTGATAATGTCCCTGGGGGGATATGAATGCCATTATCATCCCAATTTTACAGGTGAAGAAAGTGAAGCTCAGAGAAGGTAGTTCCCTGGTCAGAGTCACCTAAGTTGCAAGTGGTCCAGTTGGTTGGACCAATTTTGTCTACCTACTAATTCTAAGTTCTGGTGTCTTTCAGGGTAGGGCTTATGTCTCTTTTTGTTTACGTGCCTAATATCATCCTGGCTTTCTTGTGATTTACATATGAGAGTAATTTTGAAATTATCCCATTTTTCATATTGTATATTAATAAACCCAAAATTTTTATCTAGAGCTACATTCTATTTCTCTACCATTGCTACCTGATACCTTTCTAATTCTCAAATTCTTCTTCTCAATTTAACGCACCCCAAAATATATTACATAGTAATGGGGGTTTAACAATTATATACATGCTTCATTTTTATATCTTGGTTAATATCATTTTCTGAAATTCTTGAATTAAATAGACTCTGCTCCCATGACTTGAGGGATTTTTGGATAGTCATCCATCCCTTTTCCAGAGTTCTGGAACTTGCTGTTTGTAAGCAGCTGCACATCCCTGGGAGACTGCAAGCTTCGCAAGAGCAGACACTGCATCTGTCAGAATATCACTATGTCCTGGTGTCTCGTGCAGCTCCGGCTGGCCCAGATTAGGAACTTCATAAATATTTATTGGCTAATTGCTGACTTTATGCTGTTGCCAACCAGCAGGCCAACCAATCAACGGAGACAGCCTCCTCACATTGACATGTGAAAAAGCAAATCCCCTGGGTCTGACCCCACTCTCCCTTAACCTAATCACAGAAGTCCGGTCCTTTTGTCTTTTGCACTCCCCGTTTTGATATTTAATTCACACTCAACCCTAAGCCCAGAATGAAAACTTTTCCTCTGCTTTCTCCATCCATGTCCCAAGCTTAAAACCTTATTGTCCGGTAAGATACATATACAGTGCATTAGATCTGTTCTTCTCAAAGGCAATTTGCATCTGCATTCTGCTAATGCCGTAACATTGGCAACATCATATGCATTTGTGCTTCTTATCCCATTTCTTATTTTGAAGAACTGGGGGTCCTTGAAAACAACTGGGTTAAACGTGATTCAGCAGTTCACAGTCTCCTTACTGATTCTTTACTTTGAGAATTTACAGAGCCAGAGTGCAGTCTCTGTGCTAGAATATGCAGTGAATCTTCAAGTCAGGGTATGTGTATATGTGGTGTTTTTGCTCCTGTGTTTTTTCTGTCTTGATGTTCAGAAGAACTATTGTACCCAATATATTGCTCTAAGACAAACACCTATTTTGTTGGTGATGGTGTTTGTGTTTACTTTTCTTTTTCTCTATTTTTTTTTTTTTTTGTCCTTGTTGGTCAAAAAGTCCTTGTCAAATTTCAGACTTCACCTTCTTCTGGATGAATGCATTATGAAAATTGCAGCATGCAGTTCCTAAAAGGAACTCTGGAATACATCTTGCTGATGGGAATATAAATGGAAAATCATCTGATAGCTTCTCATCAGGGTAGATGTGTATCTACCCTATGATCTAGCAGCTCTACTCTGATGTGTTTAGCCAAGAGAAATAAAACATATAAAATCTTGAAAAAGAATATTCAGGGGCTGGGGTTGTGGCTCAGTGGTAGAGCGCTTGCCTCGCACGAGAGAGACCCTGGGTTCCATCCTCAGCACCACATAAAATAAATAAACAAAAAATAAAGATATATATATAAAAAGAATATTCATAGTAGCCATCTTCATAAGAGCGCCCAGTTGGAAAAACTCAAATATTCATCAACAGTTGACGGGATAAACCAAACATTGGTACACACCTGCCATCCCAGAGACTTGGGGAGGCTGAAGCGGGAAGATTGCAAGTTCGAGGCTAGTCTGGACAACTAAACAAGACATGTCTCAAAATACAAAATAAAAGATAAAAAAGTGCTGAGGATATAGCTGAGTGGAAGAGCACTTACCTCTCATGCATGAGATCCTGCACAGCCCCTTCCCTGTACAAGTGACTGCATAAACAGATTTTGCTTTATTTATCCCAGTCTACTTCTTAGTTGAGAGAGAGAGAGAGAGAGCAACATGGATGAATCTCAAAACCAAGAAAACATTCTCAATCTTGTTCTGGATGGTGGTTATGCAGATATACACAGGTGTTGTTGAAACTCATTAAACCTGAGGCCCATGTTTGGTTTGGTTTGGTTTGGTACTAAGGATTTAAACCAGGAAGCACTGTACTTCTGAGCTACATCCCCAGCCCTTTTTATTTTATTTATTTATTTTTATTTTAAGACAGGTTCTCTCTAAGTTGCTTAGGGCCTCATTAAGTTGCTGAAGCAGGCCTCAAACTTTAGATCCCCCTGCCTCAGCCTCCCAATTCACAGAGATTACAAGCAGGCACCACCATGGCCTCTAGTCCTATGCATTTTATTAAGGTATCTTTTCTCTGGGAGAATCAGGCCAACACTCAAGTTGAGTATGGAATTTGCAGCCAGATGTCAATCCTAGTTCTGTCACTTACTGTTTCTGGGGATCTTTGGCAAATTGCCCACTTGTCTGCTTTAGTTTTCTTATCTATCAAATGTAAATGAAATTAGTATCTACCTGATAAGTTGTCATGAAAATTAAATGCATTGATTGGTTTGTTTGTGCTCAGTGCTCACTTTAAACAAATTTAAAGTAAAACCCTCTACTCTGATCTTCGTAACAATACTTCTGTACTCATTCTTGGTGGCACAGGAGAATCACCAGAGATGATTTTATAAATTACCAATACCTGGGCTACATTCCCAGGCCTTCTGATGTAATTGACTTGGGGAATGATCTGGACTTTATGATATTTTTAAAAGTCACTACATGAGTTTTTGTTTTTGTTTTTAGCTATGTTTGGATGAGTAATGCTGTAAGCTATATGGTATCATAATTATATTCTAAATTTTCAATAATTGTAGTACTTCATGACAGGTAGACTGTATTTGTTCCATTTCTAATAGCATTAAAGGCCTTTCCAGAGAAAATTAAAAAGATCAATTTAGTAATGAATTTCCATAAGAATTGTTGATGTTCACTTCATTTGATTTTTGCAGAGGAATAAAAGGAAATTCTAACATTGAAGAGGGAAACCTGAGATCACCTCTTTTTGTTCTAAAAACTTCTTTTCTTTCATCAGAGAGAAATACTAAATCTCTAAAGAGCTTGGGGAGTGGGAAACAGCACTACTCAAAACTGGTATGATAAAGCAGAGAAACTTTAAAAGATGGCTGCAATGCACTCAAAACGCAGATCACAAGACTCTTGGCCTTGCTATTCAAAGCTCTGTAAGTGTTAGATGTCACTTTTCTCTCTGTTTAGTTGTGAATGCAGGCAGTGCTGGCATAACAAGCATCTCTGATGAATATGTGGAAATGGGTTACATCAATTCTGTCTTGGAGGAAAGAATCCAAATGGATCTCACTTTTGTTTTGAGGGGTGACTCAATGAATTGTTTCGGGCTTGCATTAATGGAAAAGATGATCTTATTCATCGGGATCAGAAGGAAAAAATTCAAAAAGTGTCAAGAGTGTCAATGATGAAAAAGCCACATATGGCACGAGACTAATAAGACACTTTTGGTTATCATTATAATGCTATTTTTACTTTGGAAGCCGAATACGGCCAGATGAATTTTTGAAGAAATGTGTACTTTTCTTCTCCTTATAAAACTACTTTTTGTTTGTACTTACATGCCTCTCACTGATAATAAGTTGTTAGTGGACCAGTTTATGTTTCTAACAAGTTAATCTCCACTGATTTGTGTAACTGGTGTACCTGAAGACTTCCTACCTTTGTTTTTGAGTGAGAGAGAATTCAGTCATGCAAAGGAAATCTTTTATGATTGTTAGGTGTGCCTTCATCAATAATGAAGGAATGTGGGTAGTTTTATTTTTGTAGTTTTTGGCAGATGATTTCCATTTATTCTGTGTCTGGACTGACTCAAAAATTGGTCATTAATGGACAAGAAGTGATGAGACAGTGGTCCTTCCCCGATTTTCTTCTTTTCTCTGAAACTCAGTTTGTCCAACCTTAAAATGGATTAAGATTGCCTGTGTTTTCAACAAAAGAAGATAATAACCAATTTAATGTTGATCAATTTGTGAAACCATTTCATATAAAAACTTTTTTTTTTCAATCTTGCAACTGACTATGGACATGTCTTCTATTTATCTTTTAACTGTGGAATGCATTTCCATTCCACAGTTAAAAGATAATTTTTTTTGTTGTTTTTTCCTCCTTCCATTCACAAATTATATTGTATGCCCACTACTACATATGAACAAAGTGCTGTGTTGATGCCATGAACAAGACATATTAGTTTTTTGAGAGGTTTTCTGCTTGAATCACCAGAATTATTCTTTTATTTGTTCAGCAGATGCTATTTACCTATAATTGACAGACACAGTGCCAGGTATGTGGTTCTTATCAAAACAAATAAGGCCAGAGTACTATAAGTATTCAGAAAAACAGAGATCATACTTTCTTGATCAAGGACTGTTTTATAGAATAGGTATGATTTAGAATAAAGTAAGCTTTTTAACTGTTGCTTGTAGAGAGTGCATTCTAGAAGGAAGAAAGAAGGAAAGTGAATGAGAGCTAGAGAGCAGTGCACTGATCAGGAAGTCTGGTATACACAGGGAGTCTAGGATACAGAAGGCTGGGAGTTCAGAGCATGCAAACAACACTACAGGCTAATGAGAATGGGAGGCCAGCTTATGAAATGCCTTGAATGCTGTCCATACAAAGAGTATGGATAAATATCCAACCGTCTATGTGGGATTTCAACAAAAGACCTGGAACAGGCACTAGCAAAGGTTAAGAAAGCTTCTCCTTAGATTCTGAGTTCGAAAACATTTGACTGTGTCAAATCAGACATATGATCTGTTCTAACCATATGTACTTTGGGGATTTATCTTTAGATCTTCTAAACTTATTTTAGATTGGCAAAAAGACCACACAAAGAAATATAGTATGCAGATATGAGTATTTTCCAACAGACCTTATACAAATTGAAATTAAATTTCAGTCTTTGGTGGATATGCATCGTAGCCATGCCAAGAAATATTCATCACTAATTCTTTTAGCAGATTAATCGATGCTTTTAATAAAAAAATAAGTAAATAAATTTCAAAATTTTGTTCTTTTAAGGAAAGATACTTTGGGGTTGTGGTTCAACGTTCTTGAAATGTATCATAGAAACCTTTAGACCCGTTTGAATTTTAATAGCATACTAGTCAGGAAAAGACCCAAGGAGGTTGATTTTGCCACTGGTGATTAAGGTTGCACTTGCATTGTACTGTTTTGGGTATACAAGGAAAACGAGCCTACGTTTTCTGCCCCTGATCACTTCCTTGTGTTCTTTGTGGTTTTTCTTGCATTCTGGTAGGAACCTGGTTGAAGCAGACTTAGCAGCCAACTACATACTTGTGTTATTACTAGAAAGAAGCACACTTAATTGCAGACACAATGGTAGATTTGCTAATCCCAGAGACCATATTTTGGAAGAGCGGTTGATTCTTTGGTATCCAAAGAATGCATAAGCAGAAGGACAGTAGGTGCATGCTTAGATTAAAAGTGGTAGGGATGCCTAAGGGCTGGAGAAAGGGAAACCACATTCCCTACAGTAAACAGAGACATGGGGGAAATACCAGTGCCTATGAACCCAGATCCCTAGCTGGAATTAGAAACATTTAATTAAAAAAAAGCTAGCTGGTATTAAAAACATCCTATCTAGTCAGTGCTATTTAGAAGAAGATACAGAAAAAGACAACAATATTCTGCCACATTTGGGGACTATTTAAAGAACTATGTTAAAAGAGCTCTCTTTTCTTCCCATTCCTTTTCAAAAGAGATGCATAAGTACACTAGAAGTAAACAATTTAGGACAAAACTCTTAAGTAGTTAGAGCTTGAATCTAATGTGAGGAAACCCACAGAGCTTATAAAACTTTAATACATAGCCCCAGCTGTAATGAAGCAGGCTTGCAGTTTTAAGTGAACCAGTGATAATTCGTGGAAGCTCTTAGTGTTGCACAGGATAAAATTGAAATCAACAGCTGCACAGCAATGTTAATAAAAATGAAAAGCCACCCTGTATAAATATAAGTAACTCTGGCCTATGCAGGGAAGGCACCAAGGAAAACCATTTATTGTCACTTTAAAATAACGTTTATGCCAAAGTAAAACTTCAGGTAGAGAAGTTGTAACCAAAGCCCTTAGAAATATTGTTTTTTTTTTTCCCCCAAGACGGACCCCTCCTAAGTTAGAGACTTTACCTTGGAAAGTTCTGAGAAGACTCTCTACTTATGCCAGTTAACGATTGCCCCCAGGGAAGCTCTGGGCATGGCAAGGCTTGGGCCCATCCATTGGCAGGTTCACCTGTCATCCCTCTGTCTCGCCCTCTCAGTTGATAAGCCTGGTCTGACCTCCTGTGGTTTCCCTTTCTCCAGCCCTTAGGCATCCCTACCACTTTTAATCTAGGCATGCACCTACTGTCCTTCTGCTTATGCATTCTTTGGATACCAAAGAATCAACCGCTCTTCCAATGTCCTCCCATAGTGCCAGCTACAGTTTAGTCAGTTCCATTAAGTTGGCCTTCCAAAGCCATTCTACTCGCCGAGAGTGGCTTCCTCATTTCTCTAACTGCTGCTATTCCACCCATCCTCCAAGCCCTGGCATTTCCATGAACTTCTTGGAATACACACTGGTCCACTGCAGTTCTCCCTGCTTCTGAACTCATCCAGTGTGTCCCACTTTGCAACTCATATTTTTATCTAGTCCCATACGTGATTATTTCCCTCTAGTGCTCTGTCATCCTTGATTCTTCCAAAATCTGAGCATACACCCCTGCGTATGTTCAGTAGATACCTGTGGACTGACAGATCCCCTGGGTACCATAAAGACTCTAACTGTACTAACTGCAATAAGTTAACTAACAAGATGGGAAGAAAATGGGCGGGATCATCTCAGCCACCACCTGGCCCTTTCCTCCTGGGCTTTCAGCTTGTTGTGCTGCTTTCCCAGTTTCCCCTGAGGAGGTTCTACACCATCCTCTGGCATTTTCAAATTACCTACCCTGTGCCACTTGTGCCCAGTTATTGTTTTAATATGAATTCCTGTAACATAAATTTCTGTTTAGGCTTGTTTGCTATTGTTTAATTAGCAAAGGTGGAGACTAGAAAGGCGGAACGATGATGGTAAGAACCAAATACCTTGTCGTTGGGGGAAATTTCCCACAAATCCTCCCAGCGGTGTCCTTGGCCTGCCATCAGCCTGTGAACCCCAAAGGAGTAGGTCATGCCTTTGTTTTTGCATACAATTCTCTCCTCAGTGGCTGACACAAAGCCTGTACACAGTAGACATTTAATTATTTTTTTAAATAAAAAATGACCCAATGATGTCTAAGGGAGGATCTGAGCAATGAAGGGTTTATCGTGTGGGTCTGTTGCCACAGAGATTTGTGCCTTAACGTAAGAAAATTCTTGTTGGCAAATTCTGAGACCAAAAGCAGATAAATGAGTAGAAGGCTGCTTATTATAATATTTATACTGCATTTCCTTCATATAGCTGCTTGTTCCAAAGTTTTGAAGATATGATTTAGGTGTATAGAAACACTGCTTTGCTGGGGCTGGGGATATGGCTCAAGTGGTAGCGTGCTCGCCTGGCATGCGTGAGGCACTGGGTTCGATTCTCCGCACCACATAAAAATAAAATAAAGATATTGTGTCCGCTTGAAACTAAAAAATAAATATTAAAAAAAGAAAGAAACACTACTTTGCATGAAAATTTTGAATTTTATTTGTTTGTTTATATAATGGTGCTAGGGATCAATCCCAGGGCTTCTTCCCACATGCTAAGTATGTGCTCTACCACTGAGCTATACCCCCAGCCCACACTTATCTTTTATGAAGTGGATTTTTTGAGAATGGTGCTTCCTAAAATGATATTTATTCTACCTAGTTTGGTATCATATCTTTAAGTGGAAATGTGACTCTAATTAAATGTAAAAATGAAGTTGCCAAACATCAGGAAAATTACACAGTATTTTCTGGTCTAAAAATACCATTTATTCACACAAAACAGTACATTACTGGGTATCTTATTGCCAGATAGCTCAGTAGCTTTCTTATAAGCATTGATAAAAAGGAGGGTTTGAAAATTTAGTGGACATGTTTTAGGACATTACTTTTATTACATTTTCCTTCTTAAGCCCCCAAACAAAAATAACTTTCTATTGTGCTCTACAGAAATATGAATCAGCAACTGCCTTTTGAGATTCTATAACTGTTATGGGATTTGGAAAGAATCACAGAGAATCCAGCTCTCAGTGAGTTTAAATTTTACTTGGGATTGTGCATAATAATAAATCCCATCTTTATGTACAACTATAATGCACCAATAAAAAAATGTGGCAAAAAATTTTATTTGGAAGCCAGAAACACTTAAACCAAAAAAAGGTACTTCTCACACACATAAACATGCATAAATAGAAAAAGAGTAAAAGATGATATTCCAAAATAATGACAATGGTCATCATTCATAATGAGGCTAGGAGTGATTTTATTTTATTTATATATTCTTTCATGAATATTATATTAGAAATGCAATAAAAATAAGTTACAAAGAAATTGTCCAACAGTATACAGTGAGTACCAGATGACAGGTATGCATAGAAAGGGCTGCAGGAATCCAGAGAGTGAACCCACCTGGTCTGGATAGTGAAGATGCACTTGAGCTGGGTCAAGAAGAATAGATACTAGCACAGTGATGATATTTGTGGTTTATTATTGCCTCCCCACTAACCAGTCTTCCTTTCTTTATTGAGAAGTGTTCCAATGTTGTTCAGTTATGGTAGTTTCTTTCCAGTTATCAGGAATTTGTGTAAGATTGGATATGTAATGCACCTGTACAATGATACAGCAAAAGCTAAAACAGATGAGCCTCTGTCGCTTGTGAATTTCATCTAGTCTGATATGACACCTGGAGAAACCAGACTTGGAACCGCACTGACATAGAAGTATCCAGAGTATACCAGAGATAATTGGTAAATGCCATTATCAGTTTCTTTTCCTCTACTTAGAAGTATGTGAGTAACATTTTCTAGTTTGAGCAGGGATGAAAGCATCCTCATTGATACAACATTTCTACAAATACTCAGTTGAACAACTCTTTGAAGCAGATGAGATATGTATAATTATTCCCATACACTGATAATGAAACTAAAGTTAAAAGTATGCAAGTTGCCTGAGGGCTGAAATCCAGGTTTCTTGATTTTAAATTTTTCTATCTTCTCAATGCTCTTTCAAATGGATAGCTCCATACAAACAGAGAGAAGTGTTTACATTCATCAGTTTAGGATGGCTGCATGCTTAGCAATGGTCTAGGAGCTGGGAATCTGGGAGTGGAGGAGGAGGAGGGGAAGAAAGCCATAAAAAGTGACTTTGGTATTTGGCATATGAATCCAGTGTTGGCTTTAGTGGATTTTGGTTTGGGTGCATAGGGATAACTGGATCAAAAAGGGACCAGATTGTGGAGATCTAAGAATTCCAGGTCAGAGTTAATTCTTTATAGAGTGGGAAAGGCTACAGTGTTGATAACAAAATTCCAGAATCAGAACAAAAAGAGAGGAGTAGTTTTAAAGTCCTTTTTATCTTGTTGGCAAATTCTGTATCTGTATGTATACCATTCTCTATATCATCTAACACAGAACTTGAAACAAAGGAAACACAGAAACCATTAAGAACATTTCTTTTTAGATATGAATAACTTAAACTTTATTCATACCTCAAATGGAAATTTAGTGCTGCATTATTTTGTGAATTACTTAATTCAAACCAAACTTGGCTATGACATCTGGGCCCCATATGGTAGATTAATTAAAGCAGGGATGCTGAATTTGGATAGTTTGATATCCTCTTCAAAGACAGATCTCCCTTGGGACTAAGACGGGAAAATCCTGACATTTTGATTTCTCTGCATACAGGGACCTTTAGCATGGGAACAATAAACAGCCTTTTGTAGCTTTTTAATGAGACATGTAGTGTGTTATATTAACACCCAGGAGCTTGCCTAAAACTACCCTCCCTCACTAAGAACTAATAAAACGGGTGTACTCTAAATGCAAAGCCACCATGCTTTTTTTTTTTTTAACCTTCATTCTTTTCTCCCACATCAGGAGTCTTTATTTTTTCCTAGAATTGAGCTCCCCTTCACAAAATATGCAAACAGCACACCTGGTCTAGAAACAGCCCTTGGCATGAATCTCCAGTGATCTCCCACATAGCAGCAGGTGGCCCTGGATTACCAGGTCAGCCAAAAAGCAAGCTGAGTGTTGTACTCATTAGTACACCACGTATGTGGACTATGCGGTATGCAGTTGTCTCCAGAGATAAACCCATGGCGCTTTGTACAGAGATGAGTGCATCAGGAGGCTGGAAAATACTGTGTGGCCTGAGAAGGCTGCCTCCTTAAAGGGCTCAGAACAATGGAGACTAACAGGAGATTAGAGATGGGAGTTGAGGGGCCTCATAAGGCCTGTCATCTAACACGTTTTTGTGTATCTAAGCTGGGCTTTGTGCTGTCTCTGCTTCTAAATTTAAATACTTACATTTTAGCCAGTTCACATTTCACTTCTCTTTGAGTCACATACATTATGTAGGGACTTTTAAGAGCCCTTGTAGATGTGGAAGAGCAGATGCCACTCTGGTTTGAGGTAGAATCTTCCAGGCTTGAAAAGGTGTCTGGTTTTGCTCGCCTGTCACCTGTTCCTGCTGAGCCACAGTGTGCGGTGACTTTCTGGTTGGTTGTGTCCAGAAATTGGAGAAAGGCCTCTCACCCCAAGCCCAATCCCATTCTCATGGATAATTGAATAGAAATGAACTTTTGATTGATTTTCCTATTCCCTATTTTTTTTTCTTTCTTTGTCAGTAATATTGTCCAAGTAAAAATGACGCTTTGAGCACTTTGAATAGCTGGAAGGTGGTATAAATTATTATGCCATTTGCACACATATGGAGATGGAATAATTTTCACCATGTTGGTACCTTTTGCTATTGTTTGTGAAATTCTTTGAGAAATGTGTCTGAAATTTCTTTAATTTGAATAAAAATATACCTTAATGGCAGAGAGTTTGCTCGTGTACTTTTCAGTTTCTTCTGAGCAAAATATAATATGCTTTTTCTGATACAGAAAAATATGAACTGAGTGATCAGTTAGTATACCAACTGTTCTTACTTAGAAGGAAGTGCATTCTGAGGAGATAAGTATGAGAATACCAATCCCAAGACTGATCTTGGACACTCAACAGGACCAGGGGAGGTAGAAGGGTATCTAATTCTCCACCTCTCTGCTCAGCAAGTGCCAGTGAGACGAGAAGAACAAATACCTGTGAAATACATCAAGATTTGGGGGATGACAGATATTATCTAAGGTATTTTTCATTTACTGTTGTTGTTCCAGAAACAGCTTAAGGGAGGTAGCAAATGTGTTAAATGAAGGAATTGAAAGAAAAAAAAGAAAGCATTAAAGGGAGCTAGAAAGGAGCTTAAGAGAAAAGTTTCCCTGGCCACCTAGGATGCAGGTTAATGAGTGGCCCCATGAAACCTTCCTGTAGAGGTGTGTTTCTTTCCATGAAAAGGGGAGAGCTGGTCTGTTAAACACTTCACAGTAACACCAGGTCAAAAACAAGTTGTTTCTCAGGAGAAAAACAATGATTCCTAATGTCAAGATAGCAGTGTCTCCCAAGGGTGCACACAGTTAGAGAAGCTCTAATTACACCAACTGCCTAACATTATGACCCTGGGAAGGTAGTAGCTTAATGGCTCCAAACCTTTATTTCCTTCCTGTGAAATGGAGAAATTGAATGAAAAGATCCAGAATCACTGTGTCTCCACTGCAGTGAGGGTACTGTCTCCTTAATCATTTTCTCCTCAGAAAATGAAATTCTTTTTTCTTTGTCTCCTATTTCTCATTACAGGCTGAGTATCCCTTATTAGAAATGCTTGTGGGCTGGGTTGTGGCTCAGTGGTAGGG
Source organism: Marmota marmota marmota (assembly GCF_001458135.2). Taxonomy (NCBI): domain Eukaryota; kingdom Metazoa; phylum Chordata; class Mammalia; order Rodentia; family Sciuridae; genus Marmota; species Marmota marmota. Next base: position 42,897,191 of record NW_025999853.1, on the reverse strand, counting down.
CACTTGTCTTGCATGTGGGAGGCACTGGGTTTGATTCTCAGCACCGCATATGAATAAATGAATAAAATAAAGACCCATCAAATGAATAAAATAAAGGTCCAGAAAAAATTAAAAAGCAAAGAAATGCTTGGGACTAGATGTGTTTTCAGATTTCTGAATTTTTACAGAGCTTGAAATGTCTACATATACATAATGGAGAAGGGACCCTAACTAACACAAAACTCCATTTCTGTTTCATATGCACTTAATACATTTGGCCTGAATGTGATTTTATACAATATTTTAAATAAGTTTGTGCATTTGGACTGTGACCCATCATGTGAGATCAGGGGTGGGAATTTCCCCTGTAGCATCAGGTCAGCACTCAAGAAATTGATTTTGGATTTTCAGATTGGGGGTGCTCAAACCACATTGCACATTTAGTTTCCTTTCACCGCCCCAACCCCACTCCAACCTTCCTTTTTCTGTTGCCCCGCATGGTATTCTGTCCCACTTGTCTTTCCCATAGGGCTGCTTATCTGTTTTCCTTTTGAAGAAAACAGAAAAGTTGAGTGCAAGAGCTGTGACTAAGGAGTGTCTGCTGTGTCAGGGGAGGAAGGGGGCGGGCTGCGAGTGATGGGGTGGGGAGCACTGTCTGGAACTGAGGTCAGCCAGGAAAGAGGAAGCAGTTTTTATACTTCCTTCACTCTCTGGGATGGTCAAGGATTCCACTTGGAAGCTTGGCTTTTTGTTTAGAATACAGGCCACAAGAAGACCTGTTTGTGGTTCTGCCACTGAAGGGCTAATTGTTCTTAACTGTATTGTGGCTAATTGTTCTTAACTGTATTGTGGCTAATTGTTCTTAATTGTATTGTGTTCAGCAGCACTAACTGCAGCATCAGCTTAAAAACAGCGTTTAGGGGAATTCTTGGTGCCTCCTCTTACATTCCAGTGTTATCAGAGGTGGAGGCAACATGCTTTAGATTGTCACCAGAAAGGCGCACAAGGGTACTTGCCTTAGGTGGCATGCGGCATCCCCTATGAATTATGCATAGTGGGCATATGGAGTTGGAGGCTGCCTAAGGAGGGGACTGCACCTTTATTGCTGCAGTAGTTGCCATTGCCACCCTGTGACCTGATGGCAGCAGTTCTAGAAATGGAGGCTGTGATTGGTCCTTTCAGTTGTTCTCCAGAGACCAAATGTCAGAAGCTTAATGGCTACTGAACAGAAGTGATGTTTTGGTATCATTCATGTTGCTGGGCTATGAAAGATAAATTCATTGTGGTAAATAAGATATCTGAGATAGAGTTATTGCCTGCTAAACACATACTAAGTTAGTTCATTCCCTTCCCTTCACATACATTTTCTCCTACTGTTTGCACTGTTTGCAATTTGGTACCTCTGTCAAGATTAACTGTAATCCCTTGTCCTTCCTTTTGAAAAAAAAAAGGAATGGCTGTTCAGCCTTGTCACCGTGCCAGAAAATGAACTAATTATCCTTTTGAAAATGGGGAACTGGATAATAGAATAGGGCTTTCATGGTTAAGAAATATCAGTCAAGTCCATTGGATTTGACACACCAGCTCAACGAAAAATATATCTGGGGAATGTCTGTGAGCTACTTGACCTGCAGCTAATCAATAAGCTAAATAGATAGGGTGAAGCTCATGGTTTTCTTTAAAAACTGTAATTGGCGTTTTATTTCAGAATTTACTTAGATTTCACCAAAGTTGTCCCTTTAACAGTAAAATGTGTACACATTCTTCAGAAGATCCACAGGGTACCAAGTATTTTAATAGTGAAGGATTTATAGCCTCTCCTTTCAATGTACCCCTTAAAAAATAAACACTTTTTTGGGGCTGGGGATGTGGCTCAAGCAGTAGCGCGCTCGCCTGGCATGCATGCCGCCCGGGTTCGATCCTCAGCACCACATACAAACAAAGATGTTGTGTCCGCCGAAAACTAAAAAATAAATATTAAAATTCTCTCGCTCTCACTCTCTCTTTAAAAATAAATAAACACTTTTTTGAGTGGAAAGACTTTCCAGCATATTTCTAGCATTTTCTTACCCACCATCTCAAATTTTGCTGATGATAATTTAACCCCGTTCTCTGATAGGGTGATGCCACCAAGCCTGGATTCTGTTGAATGGAATGATCCCTCCTGGCTGTAGTTTTTAGTTTTTTTTTCTGTCTGCTTCTTAAGGAAGTGTAGTATGTTATCTTTCCTTGTTGGCACTTCCTGACTCTTTCCACATTTGACTTGTCTCCAGTGCAGGTTTGGGAATCCAATCTCTGAGTGTATTAGAATTTAAAATAGGAGGAAATGCATGATAATTATGACCTGAGGGGACCTTCTCTGAATGAAGAACCTGTGGTTCGGTGCATCTGTAACCACTCTGTTCATCTGGAAATCTCTCTCCCTCTCCACCCCCTTTCCTTGCACTAAAGTGAGAAAATGAATGCCTTCTTCTTGAAAAGATTCTCTGTGGGCACTGATGTAATTCTAGCAGCCCATAACACTATTATTTACATGGTAAGAAAAATACATTATTATACTTTCTTAATTAAACAGGGCATACTTGAGGATAACTATATACAATATGACTTACATGTAGACTTTCCACACAATCAAATGAGCCTCAGGTATTAAATAACAGGTGTTTAAGTAAAGTATATGATTGTGAATTAAGATTTTATTTATTACTTTTTAATTCAAGCCATCTTAAGTTATCTAGAAGGTTTGATAATAGGGTGTTAGGTAGGATGACATCCTTTTCTTTTTCATTGCTTCTGATCCCTGGTGATATACTGTTGTTCTCTTTCAGTCCTGGTTGGGCACACTGATTCTGCAGGTTGGCTCAACTGGTCTGGGTTTCCAGAAGTGTCTTATCCCCTTTGTGATGTCACAGTTGTTCACTAGCTACCTGAGCACTTCCACTGAGCATTGGTAGTATACTTGGCTTCTGCTATTTTTTCCCCCTTCTCTGAGCCTGTTCTCTTTCCTGTCCACGGTACTACAAGTAAAGCATCCCTAATCTGAAATCCAAAAATCTGAAATTTCTAAGGGCCTACGAGGTGCCATAAGTGGAAAATTCTCTATCTGACCTCAGGTAATAGGTCTTGTTGCTTCAACTATTTTAATGCATACATGAAATAGAAATGAATTTCATGTTTAGACTTGGATCCCATCCCCAAGATATCTCACAATGTATATGAAAATATTCTAAAACGTGAAATCCAAAATTTGAGATACTTCTTGTCCTCCACTAAAGAAAGGAACAGTCAACCTGGCCTGCACTTTTTCTATCTGATTCTTCTCTAGATACCATCTCCCTACGTGGACCCCTTCCCATGTTCACTCATTCATTATTGTTCTTAGCACGGTGTTTGACTTAAGTGCTCACTAGATAGATAGGAAATTAGCTGGTTTCTAATAGAAGCATTAAAATAGAGTGAAAGTGGGGAATGGAGGAAAAGAAAAGGAAACCCTTCAAAGTACATGAAAGTCTTATAGATGTCAGAAAATCTAAGCTAAGTCTAGTTGCTACAAATTAGTCCCTAATTTAACTCTGTTTATTGAAGGTTTCAGAAAGTGAGTAATGAGTGTCTATCACTCATTATTTGGTGAAAGGAAGCATGCCAGTGAACCAGGAGACACAATATTTTTTCCTTAGTACTTATTTCTTATAAATGGACATTCATTCAACAAAATAATTGAGTCTCCTTCATAGTAATTTTACAATAGACTGCAGAAATTTTTTTCTCAGTCAAAAAATATACTGAGAGCTGAGCATAGTTGTGTATACCTGTAGTTCCAGCTACTCAGAAGTCTGAGAAAGAAGGTACACTTAAGCACAGGAATTCAAAGCCAGCCTGGGAAACATAGTGAGATCTGTACGGATGTGCTGTTATCCCCATTTTCTAGTTGAGGACACTGAAGTCCAGAAAATTAAATAATGTGTCAAACTTGCACAATCCTAAATGGTACAGCAGGGCTTGTGTCTTAATTTGAGCTGCTATAATAAACTACCATACACTAGCTGGTTTATAAACAGCAGGCATTTATTTCTCACAGTTCTGGAGACTGGAAAGTCCAGCTTAAGGCACCAGCAGATGCAGGGTCTGGTGAGGGCCTGCATACTGGTTCATAAATGTCATCCTCTTCATGCAGCCTTGCGTGGCAAGAATGAGGAAGTTCTCTGGGGCCTCTTTTATTAGGGCACTAATGCCCTTACAACCCAGTCAGGTCCCAAAGGCCCCGTCTCCAAACACCATCACATTGGGTGTTGGGATTTAGCCAATGGATTTGAGGAGGGGCGCAAACATGCAGTTTGTGCATCCATATTAAAGCCAGGGCTTTGTGACTGCCCTGTGCCTCTCAACAGTAGGTATGAAAGCTTTGCTAGGAAGACTTGTCTGCCAGACAGGCTTGGAACTCACAAATGTGTAACTGCACATACACTGAAGGCTCTAGTTGCCTTTGGTAGTGCATGAAAGAAATACCCAGTCTGAAAAGAGTTTGAGGACAGGTATTAACCCTCACCATCATTCTGATGAAAGAGCCTGAGAAGACCTCTAGTAAAGATCTGCTTTGGACCAGGACAGGAACCGAGGTGCATTCTGGGTGAGTGAGCAGTAAGTGCCCCCAAGCTCCCTCACCTGCCCCAGGCGGCTGAGTCCCTAGGTAGGCTACCTCGGCCTCCCAGGCTCCCAGACTATACAGTGACGTGGATAAGCCAGTGTGATCCATTCTCCTGAAATCCAGCTATTCAGGCAGAAAAGATGACTTCCCGACAGAGCTCTCAGGAAGTGCCCCCCCAGCCTCAGGAAACAAAACAAATCCAGCTCTTCCTATTCCCTTATTTTAACATCCTCTTTCTGCCCACCTCGGGCCCCCACCCCCACCCCCAAGACAGCAGAAATTTAGACTCAGCACTTTTACTTTTAACTCTTTCTTGACATGAATATGGGATATTCTTCTTGCTGGCCAAAAGCTTCTCTCTCCCCCTTCCCTTTTTGTAATTTCTGGTATTTAGCTAAGTTCTTGACAGCCATCTTCTTCCCAGTATTCTTATTGCTCTACATCTCAGCTACTTATCTTATGGATCTTACAACTTCTAAGGGTTTTTTATTTTTATTAATATTCGAGGGAGGTTTAAATATTGGAGGATACTGTCCCATTACAGTACACGGAAATTTATTTCTGTGATCTTGGTTGTTATTATCTGTCAGTTATAATGATAGTTTATTTTCTCTGTTGAAAATGGTGCTTTCTGGAATGCTTTTCCTTTTCTCTGACCAACTCCGGAAATTTTTCCTTTTAATCTTTAACCCTTATATAAGCCCTTATCCACTGAGAATCTTTCAGCTTTCTGTATTAAGCTGAATTAGGTAGGTCTAGCTCCCTGAAAAACCTTGAGATCTGGGTGCAGGTAGTTTATTGGGAAGTCCTTTGGGAATAACACCTCTTAAGAGCCTCCACAGGGGAGCTCTGGAACTGGGATGGCCCTAGAGAAGGAGCAGATTCTTGGGCAAAGTAGTCCCCTTTAGCCAAGGGCAGTTACTAGGGAGGGACTCAGGTGTGAGCCATCCACAGCCAGCACTTTGGGCAGCTGGAGGAGTGAGCAGTGATCTGTAGAGGACCACAACATCCATTGTGACACCCTTTCTGTCTGGGTCAGTCACACCCTGAGATGTTGCAGCTCTGATGTCCTTTTTTGTCAGAATCACCCTGGCAACAACAAGGAGGCTTATTCAACGAAAAATGCCTCCTGTGTTTTGTTTGTTTTTGATTTTGTCCTAAACTGCTTTATGAACTGGAGGTCTTGGTAAATGAACTATAGAGACAAGCAACAGAATAATGAGAGAATCTGGTTTACATTTTCTCCTTTACATTGCCATTCTTACCATCCTAATTTTGACCTTAATTATCTCTGTTTGAGTAAGACTGGCTTCTTTTTTTTTTAAGCTTTACTGAGTTATAATTGATATACAATAAACACTCTCTCTCTCTCTCTCTCTCTCTCTCTATATATATATATATATATATATATATATATTTTTAGTTGTAGTTGGACACAATACCTTTATTTTATTTATTTATGTGGTGCTGAGGATCGAACCCAGTGCACCACACATATGAAGCAAGCACTCTACCACTGAGCCACAAGCCCAGCCCCATCATATATTTAAAGTGCACAATTTAATGAGTTCTCACACGTCTATACCTATGAAGCCATCGTTCCTAAATGTTGTCATGCTCCTTTGCAGTCCTTCCTGGCTCTGTCTTCCCCAGGCAACCATTGATCTCCTTTCTGTCCTCAGATTACTTTGGATTTTCTAGGGTTTTATAGAAACGGGATCATAGAGTACATACCCTTCTTGGTGGTGGTCTGCTTCTTTCGCTTGGTATAACTATTTCAAGATTCATCCATGTCGTTTTGTGTATCAATAGTTGTTTTCTTTTTGAGTTCTATTCCATGGACCTGGTTGATGGACATTTGAATTGTTTCCAGTTTTAACTACTATAAATAAAGGTGTTATGAACATTTGTGAATGAGCCACGCTGTGCAAATCCTCTTTTATTTCTCTTGGGCTCTTAGGAGTGGAATGACTGAAACACGCAGTAGATTTATGTTTAACTTCAGAAACTTCCATGCCAAATTGTTTTCCAAAGTAGTAGTACCATTTTACAATCTCACCTGTAGTCTATTGGGAAGTTACACTCGTGCCACATCATCACCAATGTGGTAGTTTGGTTCTTTTAAAGTTAAATCAATCTGGTGCGTATGCTGTAACATTTTATTGTGGTTTTAATTTGCATTTTTTTAGCCTAAGATCACTAAAATTTTTCTCTTGCGTTTTCTTCTTCTTATTTTTTTTTTAATGATTCAGCTCTTACATTTAGGTCTTTGGCTCATTTTGAGTTAATTTTGATTTATGGTGTTAGGTAAGGTTAGGATTTTTTATGTGTAGATTCTTGTTGCAGTACTATTTGTTGAATGAACTTTTCTTTACCCATTGAACCTTTATTAAAAACCAGTTGAACTGGGCACAGTGGCTCATGCCTATAATCCCAGCAACTTGGGAAGCTGAAGCAGGAGGATTGCAAGTTTGAGGCCAGCCTGGGCAACTTAGCCAGACCCTGTCTTAAAATAAAAAATAAAAGGGGCTGGGAGTGTAGCTCAGTGGCAGAGCACTCCTGGATTCCATCTTCAGTACTTGAAAAAAATTGACTATATATGTGTGTTCATATTTCTGGACTCTGTTCTGTCGTATTGATCCGTATATTCATCTTTATGTTGATACCACACTTTATTGATTAATGTGACTTTATTGTAAGTATTAAAATTAGGTAGCATATAAATCCTTTAACTTTTTTTTTTCTTTCAAAATCGTTGGCTATTTGAGGTTCTTTGTATTTTCCCATGAGTTTTAGAGGGAGCTCATTGAGCCAACATCTAGTTCAATGTTGAACAGAGGTGGTAATCTCAGGTCCTGATCTCAGGGAATAAACCTCCAGTCTTTTACCAAAAAGTACATTTTAACGGAAAATATCACCTTGTTTCCTTTGTCCTAAATTACATAATGAAAAATGGAGGTCTACATAACGAAAAACCAACAATAGAGAAGACCTGGATTTCACTTTCTCCTTTAGTTACCAAGGTTAACATCCTACTTTTGGTCTCAATAATCCCTAAATTTGATGAGGTTTCTTAACTGTTATTTCCATCCTGCCGCTCACTCTTTTTGTTATGATTTGAGAAAAAGCTTCCTAAAGAACGCTTTTGGCCATGATGTCTGTTGTTCTTTTAACAAAATCCATTCCTGAGTCCTTATTACCCTCAGAATAAGATTCATCTGCTCAGTAGAGACGTTACTATCTCACCCAACCCAGCATCTCATATTCACCCATCTCTCTCTAAGTGTGCCCCATGGTTGGCCTGTGGATGGACTATGAATACCAAGGTGTCTAGGGATACCCACCTTCTTTACCTAATCTAAATCCAGTCACTTCCATACCTATGTTCTTATACCTCTGAATACTTATGTTTTTATTTTTTTCTTCATTTCCTGGACTCTGTTCTGTCGTATTGATCCGTATATTCATCTTTATGTTGATACCATACTTTATTGATTAATGTGACTTTATTGTAAGTATTAAAATTAGGTAGCATGTAAATCCTTTAACTTTTTCCCACAAGATTGTCAGCACCTGAAGATTCCTGCTATGCTGCGTTTATTTTCACATGCCCATAATGCTTCCTTGGTATAGTGCTTTGTGTGAGGCAGGCATCTTACATGTGTTATTGAATGAATCAGTGACTATAACTTACATCATTTCCACAAATTTTTATGTAATATCAAATAAGAGAATATATTTTTAGTACCAATGGAGAATATTTTTTCACTTCCACTGTTATCAGTGCCCTTTAATTCTATGATAGCTTCTGGATCAGTGGGGTTTTGTTGTTTTTGTTTGTTTTATTTTGTTTTCATTTGTTTCTAGGAAACTCAAGAGTCCTAGATCAGAGTTTATTATTTGAAAGGGTCTAAGTATATTCTAGAAATGGAATGTAGCACGTGGAATTTCATAAGTTTAAAGCAGTTTTTTCAGTTTCTGAGTATTCATGATTACTGATAATTTGCTTTTCTGACCATGACCAGAGGAGTCCAATTATTCTTTGGGTGGGTGGGGGGGATTCACGAAAGGAATTCAAACTGACACACACAAAAATTCCCTTCACTCTGATACTGATTGAACCTAATAGCTCTTGTTTTGAATTTCATAATTCTACAAGAGTTAAACTTGAAAATGTATCTCCAAACAATGGAGTCTCTGTTTTCCACCAAAGGCAGTGATTGTGTTGAGCATTTTAACTGGTTATCAGACCTCAGGCTGCCGGTTTGAAGAGTGAACTTTGGCAATAGGAACTTGGCTCTCAACCCTGTTTTGCAGCTGGCTAGAATGTGAATAAACTTCTTATTGAAAGAGAGACATATCTTCTTAAAAAAGGAGAGAAATAAAACCCTCAACCTAATAACCCTCCCTCTTTCGGCCAGTCTCCAGCCTCCACTTACCTTTTTTGAAAGCATCTGCAAGTATGAGAAAGAGAGGTTTTTAGATGTATCAACACTCAAAAAAAAAAAAAAAACAAAAAAAAACCAAAACTCAAACTCAACAGTTATTGCTCCTTTGTAATCCTCATCCTGAGAGATTTATTCTTTGTGAAATCCCTCATAAAGAGTCTGGTTTTCTTTCTGACGTCTCCCTCTTTAAAGAACTGTGCAAAATAGCAAGGCTTTTGTGCTTTGGGAAACTCAGCTGTTGATCTTTGCTTTTTATGAAGATGCATCTCTGTCTCCACGCATGGTAATGGCTTTAATGTGCAGCACATGGTATACAGGTGGCCCTGTATCACCAGCTCATGTCATGCCTGTGGTTTTCTACCGTGATGGACTTTGGGGCAGCTTCCTACCAATCTCCACATAAATCTTTCTGTATCTCTCCATGTTCTCTCTTTGCCCCAGAGTTTACCCTCTTAACCAAAGTGTTTGAATTTTCAAGTGAGAAGGTGATAAAAGCTGTACAAACTTTTATGTTCCATAGAATTGTTGGCATTTCATCAGTATAGTGAAAGCATTTGAAATGTGTTGCAAACCTTGACTGGGACTGATAATTTCAAACAGTGAACCAATGATTCCAAAATGATCCTTATGCAGTGTATCTCCTCAAGACGGACCTACCTGCCTGTCCAGCATCCTGCCTCTCCTGCTGTGCATTAGGTGCCCACCCACATCAATGTTTGCTTAAAATTTTCTGCTTGTGGCTGTCATGGTGCTTACCCTATAATAATTCAGTTGTCTGTTATGGTTTGGTGTTTTTGTTTTGTTTGTTTTTAGTTATAAGATCTCCTAGAGGACCAGGACAGACCCATTCATATTCTTATTTTATCTCAGGTTCCTGATCTAAATAGCTAACACGTAGCAGGTTTTTAATTTACATCTGTGAATGGACCAGTCCATGCTATTTAGAATTAATGTAATTACTGCACTCACCTTTGTATTCTGAGTTCAGAATACATTCCAGCAGCCATAGCAATGAAACTGATCTGAAAAAAACACCATTCTGTTTATCGGGATTTGGATGGTGTTCTTACTCCAACTTTGGCAGATATTTTTAAGAGTATTGCATATCTTACAAAAAGAGACTGAGCTTAAAGAGAAAGCTTCCATCGTGGTTCTTCATTTCATCAGAATTTATGCTTTTTCTTTAGTCTTTAGAATGTTTATGTTGATGGAACACAGATGAACTTTCTTAAGAGTACATCTCTGTAGTTCCTCAGCATGCTCCTGGTTTTCTCACTTGAAGGCTTTAAATGGCGGGGGTGGGGGGCGAAGGGGAGGGTCTGCTTTTCAGACTTAGTAACTGATAATCTCGTGTAACTACAGAAATTATAAAAACATCTTACCTCTTGGGAAGGCAATACCATTATTCATTGAATCCAGGTTTTTTGTTTCTTGTTTTCTGGGGGTAATGTATGATTTAGCCAACTTCTCTATATGTAATGGAGAGTGGGAAGGGGCAGTTTCTAACCTATGTCCTATGACCTTGTTGACCTGGATGTTGATCTAGGATGTGGGGCAGTGTTAGGTCCTGCATCCTCCTGACTTTGAACACACACTGCCTCCTTCCCCCACTATCCTACTTTCTATAGCCCTGGTGAACTAAAATTGGCAGATCACTGGAACTGTATTCTGATTTCTGGATGAGTGTAAGAAGCATAATGCATTTGGCACACCAAATGGAAGTTAGTCCTGCTCAAAGGGCCGCATGCACAGTTTGTGTTATATAACTTTAGGGGTGGGGAATGTATAAATTAAACCTTTAGAAAGAGCCCTACCTGGAGTATTGAGTAAAAGCCAATTAAGGGTTTGACAGGGGGGAAAGAAGGATGAGGTAAAGGTGCTAGCATTTTATAAAGTACTTTTTATAAGCCTGGAGTGATGGCAAATGCTTGTAAAATCTGCAGCTCAGGAGGGTGAGGCATGAGGATAGCAAGTTTAAGGCCAGCTTCAGCCATTTATCAAAGTCCCTAAGCAAGTTAATGAGACTAGTCTCAAAATAAAAGGGATTGGGAATGTGGCTCAGAAGTAAAGCACCTCTGAGTTCAATCCCCAGTACTAAAAAATACCAAAAACCCAAAATAAACAAAACAAAACAAAAACACTTTGCATATTTCATCTCATCTGATCTTTAAAACAATTCAAAAGCAGGTATTATTCCCATTCTACAGAAGAAAAACCCCCATATCCAGTCAATAAGTAATTTTTTTCTGAAGTCGCACAGTTTATAAGTGGAGGAGGTGGGGCTCCAACTTAAATCCCTGCAACTCCAACGCCTGTGCTCTTTCCATTGCAGCAGATCACTTGATGGCTTGTTAGTGGTCATTTTCAGTGTGTGGTAAGACTGTTTGGGAAGTGTAGAGAAAGGACGTCCCTGTCAATTATCGATGTGTGCCAAGGGTTAGGAGACAGAAAGGGAACCACGCAGGGAGAATTAGACAATATGTATCAACTCATTAAACTTCAATTTTTCCACCTTCATAGAGAAAGAAAAGATGGAAAACATCATATCACTTTATGAAGACTTTGCCTTATTCTCTTTTGCTCAGGTCTTCAATTAAATTTCTTGATTGATTTAAAGTTCATGTTTTAAAATGAAAGGGAAACCAGACTTGCATCCTTATCACTGCCATCCAGGATTTATAAAAAGTAATATGGCATACCTGTAATCCCAGCAACTTGGGAGGCTGAGGCAGGAAGATCGTGAGTTCAAAGTCAGTCTCAGCAATAGTGAGGTGCTAAGCAACTTGGTGAGACCCTGTCTCTAAATAAAAAAATACAAAATAAGGCTGGGGATATGGTTCATTGGCCAAATGCTCCTGTGTTCAATGCCTGGCACACACAAAAAAAAGTAATATGGAACCAATTTTATGTCAATACTTCCAGGATTAAGGCTGCTGGTATAGCATGAATGCACTTGGAGAATTTATCATTGACTTATTTCATAGTCCTAAACTATCACTGACCAGTCTTCCCAATGTATATGTAACAATGTTGTACCTGTGTACCCACACGATATGCTGGGGATTAATCCCAGGGCCTCATGCATGCTAAAATGCACTTTCTACTATTGAGCTACACCCCTAGCCCCCAAACATATTTTCCACTATTAGCTATTTTTTTCTAATGTAAAAAATTTCACTAATACTTTTTAATACTGTAGACATGTCATTCTGCTAACAAAGGCCCTCATATATAGTTAATTCCTTTTCTTCCCCTTTATAAAAACTTTCTTAAAAATTTTACAATTATTTTTATTTTTTATGTGCTTTCAAAAATGTTTCAAACTGACAAATAAAAATTGTGTGTTTTGATGGTGTGCAACATGATACTTTGATCTACATTGCTGAATGACTAAACCAAGCTAATTAACATATGCATTGTCTCCTATATTTATCACTCTTTTGTAGCCCTTATTAAATAATTTAGTTAGACTTAACATTTCATGCCTAGCTCTTTGCATTTATAAAGAAACCTTATAAATACCTCCCTTACTGAGTAAGTGAAACTTTAAGAAAAACTCCATCAAGGCACAAAATAAGACAAACTGGTTAAAAAGGAGACTGTTCTGAGTGTCAGTTTTCTTCTTAAGTACTCTGCTTTTCTGGAACTATATTGAATATGAAGTTCTTATTTTTTAAAGAATTTTTTTAAAGAAATACTTAAAACTGAGTTGTATTTAAATTAAAATAATGACCTAGTGGTGGACATTTGAGTTGGGGATTAAAAAATAAAAAAACCTCTTAGATATATTAGCAGGTTTTTTTTTCTTTTGGTTACTGATAATCCGCCTGTATCCATTATTTAGAATCATTTGAACACAGCTCACTGCCCTGAAACAACAGTGTTCTCTCTCTGCAGAAGGCAGAGAATTAGGGACCTCTCCAGAAAGTCCCTGCCCAAAAATGAACATGTGTTTTCAGAGTTTGTTAGGACTGAGTGGCTGATTGTGCAATAGGACTTTGACAAGTTACTGATGTCTCTCAGCTCCATTTGCATGATATAACAATGATTAAGACTCTTGAGCAACTTTGGTCTGTAAGAAATGAAAACTACTGTTAGAGATTGAACCCAAGGGTACTCTACCACTGATCCATATCCCCCAGACCTTTTTACGTTTTATTTTGAGACAGAGTCTTGCTAAGTTTCCCAGACTGTCCTTGAGTTTGTGTTCCTCCTGCCTCAGCCTCCTGAGTAACTGGGATTACAGACATGTACTACTGCGCCCAGCTGCTTTGGAAATTTTTCTAACAGTGTTTAAATTTGGACCAGGAAATGTACCAGAACCCTCTCTTGAACATCAGAATACGTCAATGTTTGTAATTCCTCATAAAATGTATTGATCAATTCATTCAGAAAGTATTTAAAGAGTGCCTACTGTGTGGCAGGCAGTGTTCTAGGCTCCGGGACAGGAATAGCGAACAAAACAGAGAAATACTTCCTCCCTCATGGGGTTGTACTCCAGAGGGAACAGGATAGACAATCAACAGACACCTGAGTGACATATATAGTGTATCAGTCAGTGATAAGCACTATGGAAACAAATTAAGCAGGGGAGGGGGTTTGGAGAGCCCCATGGGTTGGAGTTTTGATGCATTTTAGATGCAATGGGGGCAGCAAAGGCCCCACTGAGAAGGTCAAGTTTGAGCTGACATGTTAAAAGGAGCAAAGGCAAGCCGTTGGCATGTCTTGGGAGCAACCAGCATGATGAAGGTCCCTAGGCTGGAGCATCCCTGGCATGTGCTTGTAGCACAGAGAATGGGGAGCAGCAGAGGAAGGTGAGAGTAAATGATATTGTAGGACGGTGGGTGGGACCAGTCTGGACTTCTGCCCTGGGTGGCTTCAGAGTAGAGGAGGGATGTGATCTTGCTTTCTGCTTGAAAGGATCACTGGCTTGTTTGTTTAAAATGGACCAGAGAGAACAAAGACTGGAAAGGGGACACTTTCTTGCTTAACTAAATATAATTATAGTGGAAACAGGCAGTTTTTTCTTTAATGGAAGATCTTATTGAGCATGTGCTATTTGCTAGGCATTATATGTTAACCTCAGAAGGTTCTTTTAGGTATGGGATTTGGAAGAGGTATGAGGGTCAAGATGAGTTTGACTGACTGCAGGACTTCCCTGGAAATGTGTTTTGTTTTGTTTTGAGATACACACACATACACACACACATACACACGCACATATATATATATATGTATGTGTGTATGTGTGTGTGTGTATATATATATATATATATATATATATATATATATATAATTTTTTTTAGTTTAGATGGACATAATAGACATAATGCCTTTATTTTATCAAACCCAGCGCTTCACACATGCAAGGTGAGCACTCTACCACTGAGCACTCTACCACAATCCCAGCCCCTTGTGTTGCTTTTTATAAATTTTACTTTACTTTTAGAAATGATAAATCTCAATTTACCATTTCTAAAAGTAATGTTCAGAAAAAAAAAGTTAAATAAAATTGAAGTTCTTGGTTTTCTAGGTTTAGTCAAGGTTTAATCGAACAAGCCAGTGATCCTTTCAAGCAGAAAGCAAGACCACATCCCTCCTCTACTCTGAAGCCACCCAGGGCAGAAGTCCAGACTAGTCCCACCCACCATCCTACAACATCATTTGTGATTTAGGTAGCTTATTTTTTTTTCTTTGTTCTTGTAAGTTATATACATTATTTATGAACAGCAGTGGCACAGCCATGCCAATCTAGCAAGCATTTGCTGAATTATCCCTGTGTTTCAGGCATTGTGCCTGATATGGAAGATAAATAGATGATTGAGCAGTAGTTCCTGATTTCCTAGAGCTCAGGGTTTAGGAAGAAGACACAGGCACATTAATTTCAAACCATGACGACTTTAGTACAGGCCCTTATAGAGATCTAAATGAAGGTAAATGGAAGATTCACAGGAAGAGATCATTCAAATTCAGAAGATCTTAGAGGGCAAGAATCTATTCTAATGTGACATTTTTAGATCTTCATGAACCAAAAAACATTAGGTCATTTTTCACAATAGAAAGTGTCATTAAAGTTTTGATCTATTGTGTAGGCACTAGATAGAATTGTCCAATTTTCAAAGATGCAGATGCATAAATTGTCCAAGGAGGCATTATGGTTGCTCAAAACAAACACTATGAAAATAGCCATACCAAATAATATAAACTCATTTAAAAAGAAAAAATAGCTATGGCTCATGAGTCTGAAGCAGGAGGATTGCAAATTCAAAGCCAGCCTCAGTGACTTAGCAAGGCCCTAGGCAACTTAGCAAAACCCTATCTTTAAATAAAATGTTTTTAAAAGAGCTAGGGATATGGCTCAGTGGTTAAGCACCCCGAGTTCAATCTTTAGTACCAAAAAAAAAAAAAAAAGAAAGAAAGAAAAAAAATCTAGTTCAAGACAATTAGTGCTGGAAGCTGGAAAGTAGAATAGCATATATACAAGAGATGTACAAGAAGGAAACTGGAAAATTATTTTTAAAGTAGGTATTTTTGGTTTTGTTTTTTGATACTGGATATTGAACCCAGAGGTGCTTTTACCACTGAGCCACATCCCTAGCCTTTTTAATTTTTTTTTTCCCCTAAATTTGGAGACGGGGTCTTGCTAAGTCACTGGGGACCTTGCTGAGTTGCTAAGGTTGGTTTCAAACTTGGTGATCCTCCTGCCTCAATTCCCTGAGTCACTGGGATTACAGGCATGTGCCACTGTGCCTGACTTAAAGTAGTCTGTCTGTCTCTCTGTGTGTCCTATTTCTTTTTAGTTATATACAATACCAGGATACACATTGATAAAATCCAAAAGCATGGAACACAACCTGCTCCAATTCAATCCAGCACTTCTCACCGCCCCCGTCCCCTCCCTCCATTCCACCAGTCCCACTTCAATCCATTTACAGTTTACTGTTTTTTGTTTTTTTAAATGAATGTCCTGTGGTTACACCCAGTGCCAGGACCCACTGTGCCATATCCATGCATGCGCATACGAAAATTCAGCCAGATTCATTCCACTGTTCTTTTCTTTCCCATCCCTTCCTACTCCTCCTCAGTTCCCTTCATCACAAAAATATAAGGGAGCTTCCATCATCTGGCCCTAGGTTATGGGCAAGCTTCCATAATTACTAAGATATATTTGCCTTTTGAGGATCAATAAACAAGGCACATTTTTTTGTAGCAGTTTTGTTGAGCTATATAATGCGCATATACTTCAGCATATCTAGTGTATAATTCTATGTTAGTTGACTTTCTGTCATTGTGACAAAATACCTGAGATAATCAGTTTATAAGGAGGAAAGATTTATTTTGGATCATGGTTTCAGAAGTTTCAGTCCATGATTGCTTGGCCCCGTTACCTCTGAGCCTGTGGTGGCACAGTACATCAGAGTAGGAGCAGGTAGTAGACGAAGCTATTTATTTCATGGTAGCTGGAAAACAAAAAGAAGAAGGAGCTGGTGTCTCAATATCTCCTTAAGAGGCATACCCTCAGTGACCTCAGTTATTCCCAGTAGGCTTTGTTTCATAAAGATTCCACCACCTCCCAGTATCACCATGGACTGGAGATGAAGCCATGGGCCTCTGGGGGACACTTATCCAAACCATAGCAAATTTAGCAAATTAGTGTACTCAGAGTTGTGGAACCATCACGATAGCCAGTTTTAGAATACTTTCATCATAACTCCCCAAAAACTTCATATCTGTTGACCATCTTTCCCCATTCTCTCCCTATTCCGAGCCTTAAGCAGCCACTAATCTGCTGTCTTTGTAGATTTGCCTGTTCTGACCACCTCATATCAATGAAATCTTATTTGCCCTTTTGTGTCTGGCTTTTTTCACTTAGCATGCTTTCAAACTCCATCCATAGGGCATGCACCAGCATTTCATTCTTTTTTATCTCTGAATGATATTCCATCGTTTGGATATACTACGCTCTATCCATTCCTTAGTTGATGGACTTTTGAGTTGGTTTCACCTTTTAGTTGTGGTGGAGAATGATGCTATGAACATTTGAAGGCACAATTTTTTACCAGATCACATTATCATTGAGGATAATGAATGAATCACAGACTCCTGTCCTTTAGAGTAACAGGCCAGGGTCCTTATAATTACTCAGCTGGTTTAGGTAAGGAACCAGATATCAGGCAGTTTGGCACCAATGACATTCCTGGGCTTCCGCACCCTTGGCAAACTTAATATTTGAAGATCTCAGGGTCTGGCCTCTGGCAGGAGAACAACATGAATAGGAGCAAATGCCTACAGCTGCACGAGAGAGCCCATAAATATGCTGTGTTTGGACATCCAGAAGTACCAGACCCTACAAAGAAGACAAAAAAAAGAAAGAAAGAAAGAAGCCTGAGTCCAGAGCATATCCCAGCCTGGCAGGGGCCTCCTTCAACTTGGCTTTCCCATCTAACATGTTCTAGGATCCTTCATGTCTGCAGCAACTTTTATAGATCCAAAGTAAATGTGCGCTCATTCCTGCCCTCACCCCATCCCCAATTTCGTATTGAGAGAGAAAAACCATATGGGAACTGAGAGTGAACATATGGGTGTGAGATAAAACATACGGGCAGATAGAGGCGTGCCTACGGTACCCGTCTGCTTGTCTTTGTTACTTGTCTAGTTGCTTCTTAATGTGTTCTTTTTCCTCTCATCAATTTTCTTCTTGGAAGATTTGCTTTTTTTTTTTTGGTCTCTGCATGATTTTGTCTTGAATGAGATGAGGGATATAAAAAGTCTCCAGAAATTATTTCTTGCCCAGACCTGTATCTCTGTCATATGAGCCTCACAAGGTTCCAAGTCTTGGACAATAATAAATACAGTGGTCAGTGTGAAGCACCAAAAGGACAAAGGGCACGGTGTCACATAAGGATGTTCTGTGTCCCCAGCAATGAGGGCAGCAGTCTCAGGGTATGAATGCAGGACAGTCTCTAACTACCTATTTGCTGTCTTTAAAGGTAGCTGCTTCTCTGGCTCCAAATTTACACCAAGGCAGGATTAAAATTAAAAAACTGAGTTTTTTCCCAAAATGTGACTAAATTCAGGCATCCTTGGTAGGAGATGAGTGGCAGCTCCAAGAAAATACTGTGGCACCCAGTGGTATTATTATGTCCTTCAGATTCTTTCTCAGAAACTTCAGTGGGCCCCCAAAACTTACACTTGCCCCATCCTCCAAGTGCTGCCTCCCTCCATGTGGAATTGCACAGATGTCTTGTGTGAATACTAAGGCTTACTCCCTAGCCCTTCCTTCTCCCTCCCCAGAAGACTTCAGAATTGGAGTCACCTCGCTAGAAGGCTGCATCCCACACTTGCTCCTAGTTACAAATTCTCCATTAGGCGCTGCAGGCTGGTTTCCCTAGTGACCATTAACCATGATGAATCATCCTCGTTGATGACTTTGACTTTATGAGCAACTTTACCGAGTGTTTAATAAGGTGAAGTCACATCCAGAAGACAGCATTTTTAAAATACCCTTTGTGGACAGTGAAGATTAGCAGTGAATTTGCCATCCTTTGGTAGAGTCTGCAAATAAGAGGCCATTTGGTTAAATTGCATTACCTCAAGCAATCTATCTTAAAATTGTTTACCTGTTCTAAGTGCTTCTTAAAAAAAAAAAAGCAAACTATGGATTGAATCCATTCCTAATACTGTAGGTCATATCAACAGAATGCCGATACTTAGTAATTGCTTATGTTTAAGCTCCAATTTTCCCCCTAGTCTTCTCTTTCTTTATGTGTCTGACTAATGGTGTGTCTATTCCTAATGTTATCCCATTTATCCAAAGCATTTATTGAACTTGGATAATTGTTATCTTTTACATAAGTGAAATGTCTTGCCCCAGGAAAGTACAAATAATTGCATTGTACTTTAGATAGACCATCTTCCAGTTTGGCAATGACAGGACAGGGTGTTTTTTTCATTACCGGAAGGTAGGGATTACACTGCCACCACAGTCATGTGACCCTTGCAAGACACATAAATCTAACATTGAGCAATCTGTTGAATTTCATCCATGCCAGAAAACCAAAATACTATCCTAATCCTGTCCTAATCCTACAGCTGACTGCCCCCACCAAAATTCCTTGCTTTTTCCAAAGAATTTTATTTCTGAACTTATTATTGGGAAAATAAGCTCCCGATTTTAAAAATCCATTTTGAACAGATGTATTCTTCAGGGACATAGCTAATTCATAAATTGAGGAGTCCTGTGAATTTGGTTATTTTTCTGTTTACTTATTTATCTAATTCAGTATGAATGTCAGGACAGCTGATTAAACTTGGAGTAAGTTTTACTATTTCTTTAAGACAGTGGTGAAGCCCGATAGAACGTTTGAAGCTAGGATAGAAACTAAAGAAATCCAATTCAACTGGCATTTATCTTGAAGATTTAAAAATCCATGTCATTGGATTATCCATAGTTATTTTATGAGGATTTACTAGTGTGTTTCTTTCCAGATTTGAAATCCCTACTTGATTGTGTGTATTTTTTTTTTTAACTTTGGGGAAGCCTTTTTGGATTTATAAGTAATAAACAGAATGTTTTATTATTATGATTCTTCCAAACAAGTGTTACAGTTAATAATAACACTTTCTCTTATTGAAAATGAAATAGGATATCATTTAACCTTATAGCAACCTATATAGCCTTTAATAATAATATTTTCTTTTATTGGAAATGAAATAGGATATCATTTAACCTTTATAGCAACCTATATAGCCTTTATAATATGCATTACCTCTCTTTTAGCAATGAAGAAACTGGTGTTTAGGGAGTTAGATGGGCTCCTCTAGGGTCACAAAGCTAGTAAAGTAGCAGAGGCAGTATTTGAAGCCGGGTCTTTTAGGTATCAAAGCCCGTAGACTTAGTCACTATACTACATTCAGATGAACCCATGAGATTTATCTTCTGACTTTGAAACTTTTAAGCCCATTTCTTTTTTTTTTTTTTTTTTTTAGAGAATTTTTTTTTAATATTTATTTATTTATTTTTAGTTATCGGCGGACACAACATCTTTGTTTGTATGTGGTGCTGAGGATCGAACCCGGGCCGCACGCGTGCCAGGCGAGCGCGCTACCGCTTGAGCCACATCCCCAGCCCCAAGCCCATTTCTTTATAGCTTTTAAAACCTCCCAATCCCTAATGAGCATGCTTTGGCATTAAGGTAAAATGACCAGAAATCCTCCAGAAGCCAGGTTGATCCACTTGCCTCCTTGTTTGCTTGGCCTCCACATCTTTGAACATCTGATGAACATTCTATGGAGTCTTACCTATGAAAACGAACCCTCTCATTATGAAAAATGCCCTCTTGTTTGGAACCTTGAGTAGAATCAATGTAAAGTAACATCAATAGACATGGGAATGACACAAACATTCTAAATCACCAACTGGAATTCCTAAAGGTGAGCATGGAAATTCTGACTCCCCTTGTTCTTCCCACCAGCATCCTCGCAGGCTAAGGGTTGCCCTCCGTAGGGTCTATGGATTCTTCCACCTTAATACTTTGTCCTTTCCTCTGCTTGCCCAATACTACTACCTGGTCTTTTTCTCCTTTTCATTCTGGTCTTTCTTTTCAGGGACCCTCTTCATCGGTCTTCCCTCCTCGAGTCTGACTTCCCAGGGTGAACACCAAGGTGGTCTTTTTCATGTCATGTTTCTGAAGAAAATCCTTCTACGGTGCCCCTGCCCATCTCTGTGCCTCTTGCTTTCTTAGTCTCCTTTTATCCTACTATACTCAGTAACCTGTGGTAGGCTGAATAATAGCTCCCCCCAAATGTCTACCTCCTAATCTCAGATGAATCACAGGCCAGTGTGATCAAGTTAGGGATTTTGAGATGAGGTAATCCTGGATCACTTAGGTTGCAGTTCTAATGCAATCGCAAGGTCACCGTAAGAGGGATGTGGGAGGATGAATGGAAGAAAAGGTGGAAATGTGACAGTACAGATTATAGTGTGCTTCCAGTCCAGGGCCAATGGGTGTCAGCAGGCGCTAGAGGCTGAAAGAAACCAGAAAAAATCTCCCTTAGATTTTCTGGAGGCACTGGACCTCACAGCACCCCTAAGGTTTGTTGGGACTTCTGACCTTCAGAAATGTAACACAATAAATTTATGTTGGTCTAGTCTACAAATTTGTGCAAATCTGTTACAGCAGCAATAGAAAACAGATACAAATCTATTCTGCAACAGTTGATTTTCTTTCCCCCTGAACTTATGCTGTCCAAGGAAGTTGATAATAACCTTTAAATTTAAATTGAATTGGATTTAGATATGAAAATTAAAAGTTGCAATTCCTTAATCACATTACCACTTTTCAGGTGCTCAGTACCAGTGGCCAGTGCCTACTGTGTTGGGCAGTGTAGGAGGAGAGCATTTCCATTGCTGTCGTGCATTCTATGGACAGTATTGCTGAAGATAGGATTTGGGCCTTATGTGCTATGCCTGGCCCTGAAATTGACAGGGGTCTAGAATCTACTCAGTTGGAATAATGGAAGCTTCACCCTTTATCTTCTTACCACCCAGCTCTGACCCTGCACAGAGCAGAGGCTGGACCTGCCCTGGAAGCTGGCTTCAGCTATATGGGTGGAAAAATTACAATTATGTACAGGTGGCCTCTCCATGTGCAAGGATTTCTGGTTCAACCAACCACCAATCAAAATTTTTCTTGATCATTATTGTTTAGATTTTGAAAATGGCATGTATCTATCTATCTATCTATCTATCTATCTATCTATCTATCTATCTAACTATCTTATCTTTATTTCCAAATATAGAACTATACTGCAATACTAAATATTCCTTTTTCAAACTACATGTTGCAGGGATTCTGATACATGTCTTGTATTATCCATTGAGAATGTTCTTTGTTTATAATCTGGGCTGTTATTTAAATTCTAATGTAAAGAGGACCTTTACACTAAGACACTGGATGCCTCTTAAATAGTACAAAATTACAAAGCAGTTATAAGCTTTAACTTTGACCAATGCTTTGGTGATTGGAGGTGAGAAGCTGGCTGATTCTCTCATTGTACTCTTAAAAGTACTCAGTGAAACCACACTTTCCAATGTGGGAGCTACCAGCATTTGTGGCTATCAGGACTCGAAAGATGGCTGGTCCAAGCTAAGATGTACTGGCAGGTTGAAACACAGGATTTTAAAGACCTAGTATAAGAAATTGTAAAACTACTTCGTTATTTACTTTTGAAGTATTTATTACACAATTAAATTATAGTATTTTATGGAGATAATTAAACATTAAAATTAATATTCATCTGTTTCACTTGCTTTACTGTGTCCACTAGCAACTTGTAAATTACATGTATAGCCTACATTTGTGGCTCATATTCTGTTTTTATGTGCTTACTTTCTGAGGGCACTTATCTCCAGCTGGAACATGTTATTTGGGTATGATGCTTTGGCAAGAAAATAAAAACGTATGGAAAGAATATACTCTCCCAACAGCCACAGACCAATATCCATGTGATAGAACATTTAACTCCACAAGAACCACTAGTTCAGAAGGAAGAACCCAAATGAGAACCCAGTACACTATTCCGTAGTTTAATGAATTTCTTTTAATTATGAATAGTATATTTGTTAGATTTTTATCTCCATAGTGTGTTATTCGTCTTTTAACATTTTCTTCAGAACTGAAATTTTAAGTTGGCAAGTGTAGTTTCTTTAAGAGGAAGTTCTAATTTTTTAGGAACATTGGGGGAAGGTTTTACTAAGAACCTTCTTTAAAATATTTATGTTCAATATTTGAAAGAATTGTAAACCTTTTAAAACTTTTTAATGAAATCACCTGGTATGTCTAAATATAACATTGCTGATATGCCCCAAATCTTTCTTTCCTAATCAACATCTTTGTGACAGACAATATTATAGCTGCAAGATTATTTTTGTTTTTGTTGTTGTTGTTGTTTCATTTGTTTCACAAACAAAATCATATAGTTGGAAACAGCAAAAGTTGCTGAGAGAACAGAATGTATTTTGGTATTAATTTCCCCTCCCCACAAGAGGTTGTAGCAAATGCTGTTGTAAGTGAGAATAGAGGAACAAGGGATTCTAGGAACCTCCCTCAGAACCGTTTCACCTACTAACCAATTGTCATAGGCAAGTTCTTAATTTCTTGTTGCCTTAGTTTACCAATCTGTAAAACTGAGATAATGTACTTGCCTAATAGGACTGGTATGAGAAATTAAAAATAAAGTAATTCAATAAAATAGAATAGTGCCTAACATAATTTATACTCATTCAAATTTAGCTACAGTGATATATTATTATTATAGTTGCTGTTATTGTTATTGGATATCTTTCACTTTAATGGAAAATTTAAGTTTTCCAAGTCCATTGTCATTCATACTTTCTGTCCTTTGTTCATTCATTCATATGAACGTAGGACCCTTCATTCATTAACACCTTTGTTTGAGTACACAAGAGTAGATGTTTATTTTATCTGTTTTAAGGATAAAATAACTTGAGTTCTACAGAGGGTCAGTAACTTGCATTTAGCAACACAGCTGGGAATCCTATCCAGGCTGGTCTATGAATTTCCACTGTACCCAAGAAGCAGTAGCCCAAGAAGCAGACTTAGTAAATCTCAAGAAATCTATTCCATATACTTTACATATACTGATGTGGTGTATATACATTGACACCTAACTCCATAGTTATTTTGTAGGTTTTCATCTTTAAATTATACACCAAAAACAGCTCACCAGTGATTACTTTTGGGTGGCTGAAGGGTATGTTTATTTTACCTAAATAAAGCCCTAGCAAATTCTAAATTTAAACATTGCCCAGCACAGGGTTAACTCTGTATTAAATGATAGTGTCCTCATCTGTCTTAACTGTAACCCTAGTTAAGTGGCATTGACTAACTTTTTTTCTTTTGTAACTTGAGAATTCTCCTTTCCTTCCAAAATGAGGACCTGAATCTGTTAAAGTCTTTTTGATCATTTCCAGACATAGAATTTGTCATCTTACTTAACTTTAGGCTGGTCCCAGGGTAGAGGATATAGGCTTTAGAGCCATACAAACCTAGCTCATGATTGAAACTGAGCTCTTTCACTTAACGTTTCATGCCATTGGACTAGTTGCCTAAACTTTCTAAGTCTTCATTTTAGCATCTATAAAATGTGGTTGTTAAAATGCACATTTGGGGACTTTTGTAAGGATTAGAGATAAGCTAATAAAGAGCACAGCCCTCAGGAGGTGACCCGTGATGTGGTTATTGATGCTCTTGGAAATTCTACCTGTATAGACCACTAAGGTCATATCTTCCACATCAAAGTCAGTATGTGAATAAATCATTAGGTAGGTGTTGGAAACTAAAAATGTATATAAACTAGAACTTTTCACATTAGGAAAATATTTGGAAAGATATAGAACAAAATGGTATCAGCATTAATTTCTTGGTGATGATAAAAAATTAAAAATGCTTTTTTTTCTGCCAAGTTAGAACTATTTATAACATACATGTCTGCTTTTGAATAGCAATAAAAGATAATTTCTTTTTAAGTTAAGAGAGTCATTCATATACTTTTTAAAACCACAGAAAGCATTTGAACCTGTGAATGTGTATGTTATCTAGTTGGGTGATCCCCTATTCTTTGTATTTTTCTAATTTTCTAAGAGAAGTATACTTGCATGAAAGATTGATAATTAAAAGTGCATTTTAATAGGTATAATCACCATTCCAAAATGGAATCTGTAGTGCACTAGAACTCACAAAAATACGGATTCAGAAGAAATATGTGAAGATGTTTCAGGACTAAAGACTTAATAATAATGTTAGTAACAATAGGGACCATGTATTATTTTCTATTCGAATTTTTGTGTGGATTATCTAATTTAATCTTCATAACAGCTGATTTCAATTGAAGTTTAAGACTAAGTTACAGAAGTTAGGACTCAGAATTTAAACCCGTGCTTTCAAAATATGAAAAAGTCCCAGTCTTGGTAGCAGAGAAAATCTTCACTTATGCTTAGCTGGAGAAACAAAGCTTTCCACAGAATTTATGACCAAATTCACCTGAGACCACATTTTCTCAGCTGCGAACTGTCCATTTAAACCTAAACTACCACTCCATATTCTGAATATTCTTCATAGAATTTGTTTTAATTGGGCAACTTGAAGTTATGGGAATGAATGGAGGTGATTTTAAGCAACATCTTTTTCTTCCTTTAGGTATGAGGGATGGTATAAGATAAATATGCAGACAGATGTCAATAAAGGGAGAGATTTGTTAAGTGAAAATAGGTGGGAATACTGAAACCTGGCTCTGTACCACTCTGTACTTGAAACTATGGGTGAGTGAACCTGCTTCTGTTCTGTAGCAGGTAATGAACTTGGCAGCTGTCTTCCTCTTAGCCTTCGGTTCTCAGATTAGGAACAGATATTAGGTTTGGTTTGAAGGAAGTTTCATATATGAAATGAGTATTAATATTTCTTTGTAATTATTAAGATTTTCCTTTCTCTTCAATACTTCTATATTCACTTCTAATGAATTTCCTTTTATCCTGGGATTTTTGATTGGTTGGCCTTGTCCATTCTTTGAGAGCATGTGCATTTTTTTTTTTTTTTGTATTTAATTTAAAAATCATTTCTTGGGCTCTTAGAAGGGGACAGTGTCCTAGCTTATTCATCTTCGCATGAAAGCGACTAGCATGAGTCATTGTTGGCACTTGATACATTTTTGTTGAGCCAGTGGATAGGCCTTTGTTGCAATGCAGGGAGACTTTTCTAGGTTGGAGTTGCCTGGTGGTGGCATAGGCAAGTTGTTCTGGAGGATAGTGAATTCCAGGCAGGCAAGGACTTGGGGGCATTTGACAAGTAGGCCGTAGATGGGACCCAATGTCTAAGGCTTGAAAGTCTGGGATTCTGTGACTCCACTATTTCTCTAATATATCCAAAGAGGAGAGGGGAAAAAAAGTTTGTCAGACTGCAGATTATCCTGTAAGGCCTTTTTTAGCAATAATAGTTACTGGGTTTCGTGGCAGTTCTGGGAGCAGAGGACTTTTCTCTAATTTCTGGGATCAGCATGAGTAGTGTCCATCTTGAAAAATAGTTCCTGTATGAGGACTTTCAGGTTATGATTGAAAGTTGGGCTGAGCCCCAGGAGAGAATGTGAGGGAGAGAAACTGTCTTACTATTTTCAATGCTCAAAAAAAATTAGTATGAGGAATTTTAGAATAAGTCAAATCACTGGCATCTACGTTACAAGTAAATTGACTTAAAAACCAGAAAATAGTCAGATGTAGTAGAGCACACCTGTACTCCTAGCTACTCTAAGGCTGAAGCAGGAGGGTTGCAAGTTCAAGGCTAGCCTTAAAACATAGCAAGACCTTGTCTCAAAATAAAAATTAAAAGGCTGGGCATGTTGCTCAGTGGTAGGAGCACCCTTGGGTTAAATCTCCTGTACTGGAGGAAACAAACAAACAGAAAATAATAGGACTCATTCAAGATGTCACTGTAAATTGTTTTATTTAGCTTTCTGTACCTACTTACATCACTGATTATTCACAAGGTCCCCCCAAATTATCCTTGATCTAAATCTTCTTCCTCTTATATTTATGACAATTAAAAATATATTAATTTTGCCCAAAAAACTTAGAATTTCTATGTATCAGAAGTTGCAGAATGTTAGGCCAGGGGCAAAATCTGGTGCAAAAATTTGTTTGGCCTGTGCAGTATGTTGTTTTAATTTAACTAGTTGCATGTGTTTAAAATTTTGGAGATTTTACCCAAAAATCTAGACTTCTAGATTCTCACGCAAAATATATATATATATAAATATATATATATATATATATATATATATATATATATATATATA